>NC_044001.1:22494438-22801938 GCF_902150065.1 Myripristis murdjan | reverse complement strand
GCAGGCTGAATAGCAGTTCAAAGGTGTTGGAGTTCAGCACCGTGAGGTATTCCATTGTAACTCTACCTCTCTGTGGAGGAGAGGTATTTGGATACCAGAATCCTCTGCAGCACCAGGAATTCGGCTGGACCTAAAGGGGCTCTCATGTTCAATTCCCACTCTGCTCTTTACAGTTAACCAGAAAACATTCCAGCGATTCTTACATAACAATGTATGTGCGCTGAACCGCCACCTGGACTTGGCTCGTGCTGGGAAGTGGATTTGGATGCAAATGCTACTGGCTGCGGGCATTCATCATGCAAAAGGTGGAGAAAGTGGATTTACTGACAGATACTCTGCCAATATTTCCAATATGTTGCAGTTCTCTCAGTGACTACATTTGTCATTCCAGCTGCAAAGATCCCTCTAGTGCGCTTTCAACCCTTTCTCTTATTTCAGGTCCATTTATTTTCTCACAAGGTCCGATACTAGCTTCACTCGCTTTTTGATCCTCTTCTTTTCCTCCTTGGCTTGTCCAATGTTACAAGGCTTCACAAGGAAATACCTCTCTTCAGGACTGTTATTTTCATCCTAAACTCTGCCTCTCTCCCTCTCTTTCTGTTTCTCTCTCTCTCCCCTACCGTCTTGCCTCTCGTCTCTGCTTGATAGTTGAACGTGTACTCTGTGGGCTCTAGCAAACCCAAGTTTGTTCTATTTATACCGTGCAGTTAGAGTGGTTAGCATTGGGTTCAGAGCTCCAGGCCCTCTAGGAGAGAGGGAGGGGGCTAATCCACGCAGCTTTCCCACTGCCAAGCACCACCAGACCAGCAGGACCGCCCAGCCCTGTCCCTGCCCACCGTCCAACCTCCTGCCCACATGCAGCTGGGGCAGAGAGAGATGGAGTGGATGGAAGGAATGGACAGAAGGGAGGGGCAGCAAAACGGAAGGGAAGCTCATGTATGTGGCATGTATGCGGTATCTGTGAACAAAGGTATTGAGCCAGGGGTCAAACTGGTACATATGTATGTGTGTGTGTGCACTGACTCAAAGCCAAACTTAGGCCTATTCGTACGTGCAGAACAGCCACCTTCTACGGGCATCAATCAGAAGCAGTTTTACCGAAACTGTTTCCAGAAATATGGACACAAATCTCCACAAAGCTGAGAGAAGTTTCAGAGGAGAAGAAAACGAATAAGAGAAATGGAACGCTATTATTTACACAGATGGTCCAGAGTGAATTCCAAAGGTCTAAAATAAGAGACAAAGAGGTTTGCTGATCTGTAATCACTGAAAAGTCTTGACATAATGTCCATTATGCGATGATGGCCAAGCAAAGTAGCGTTGCCATAAAAGGAAAAGGTATGCATCAGATTTTCCAGGCAATAAATTTCTTGTACATGTGACAGGTAGTTTTGGCAGTATTTTGATAAACATTTATCATGACATTATCACATTTTTTATCAAGATTCCATCCAATAGAGCTATATAATAACATAATAATTGATGGAGGAAGGAAATATGACTTAGGATAATCTTAGCGAATGATGATTACTAGGTCACTGGAAAAAAAAAAACAAAAAAAACCCTAAAGAGCATTTGTGACATAATTAAAACAGTGTGCTATACTGTAAAAAAAAAAAAAAAAAAAAAATTAAGTTGCTCAACAAGGGCATTTTTATATTATGCTGTCAAATATTTAATAAGCATTTCTCTTTCTGCTCTGGATTGTATTTTAAATTCATGTTTCTTCATGGAAATAGCAGATCATATTCAGCCTGCAGTAAAACAGAGCTCATTTGACGCACAGAGCAAAAGCAGAACAAAACATTCCTAAACAAATCACTCAAAAGCACGTTGCACTTCTCCTTTCCGCATTTATTTAATCATTCTCCATACTGACAGAAAAACAAACAAACATGCTGAGTCTCCCGACACCGCTGCATGTCACCCTCTCCATGACTTCTTGTTCATCCCAAAATGTGTCCCAGAATTTTAGCCGTCTTCAGAGGAGCATATGCAGTATTTCAGGAATGCAGACTGAAGTTCATTGTGCCCAGGCCTAGCTAGCATAACAGAGGACAGAAGCCTCAGAGAAAAAGCACGTAGCCAAAGCCCTAAAGAATTCCCTTGGACTCAGCTACTGACCAGAAAACTGTGCGTTGGAGGGGAAGGGAGCAGAGCTGCTGAAACCCTGGACTCTAAATAGCTGTGCCTCCACCGCTGGTGACTGCCTGAGATAGACACTCAGCACTTTGCTTTTTACTGCCTTCTGGGTGTTTGGATTGAGTAATTGACGCACAGGATGAACGGGGATGAAACGATGCGAGATGTATTTACGATGCTCATATAGGGAGTGCGATGGTAAACATCATTGGCTTTATCACGAACATCTCTGTAAACACACTCAGATGTACAAAACACACACACAAGACATGCAGGCAGAATGCATTCACTCAAGGTAGGGAACACCAGGCCTGCTGTCCCGGGCTCTGGGTGCACCTTTAAATAACGTTCTTGGGAGATCATCTTGTCATTTTGTCTTAGGTTAGGCATAAGTTGGTTATGGCTAATATTAGGATAAGGCTGTAGAGAATGAATGCAATTAGGTCATGACTTTGCCATCCTAGGGGAAAAAAATATCGCTGGGCGGGAATTACACCCATGGTAAAAATGAGCCATTTCCCATAGCTGACTCAATATAGCAGCGTATACAGATGTTGCTGAGGTTGTTTTCCATGTAGGCCTAGCCGAGGTAGTGCAGCGTGACAGAGGGTGTGTGTGTGTGTGTGTGTGTTTGGGTGTGTGCATGTGTGTTACTTTCAATATACAGTACATATCAGTCCCTATGTTCACAATGTGCATGAGCATCATTTTCCGTGTTTACACTAACTGACTGTGTGTGTGTGTGTTTGCATGTGTGTTTGTATGCATAATGTCATGTACATGTGTGTGTGTTTAAGGACACAGGGTGGCTTACTGCCAAGGTAGCATACGAGGTTTCCTTAACAGTAGAAGCTTGTCTCTAATTGTGCATATTTGGTTAAAGGAGCATCTTGGCATTCTACCTCTGAGTCTTTGTGGCCACCCGCAGACAGAACTGGGACAACACACACACAGTCACACACTCACACACACAGTCACAGCGCAACAGATCACCCTATGGAATCTATCTAACCTCAACCACCAAGCCACTGAAAGGCAGCTAGTTATCTGAAGAATCATCTTCCCCTAGTCTGTAATGACGGCCTGGCCAAATCAAAACCACTCTCTGTTTGAAAAGAATGCCAAGATCCCTTCATAAGGGATTGATTAGCCAGGAGCTTAGAGGGTACACTGTTTATGGCACAGTAGACTGGGTGTGTGCACTCACACACACATACACACACAGACACGTGCACACTCACACATATATACCCGCACCGCCATATAAATAAATGCACAGGCAGACAGACAAACACACACAAATATGGTTATGCATGTAAATGGCTTGGGTTCACAGGGTGTCAGGCTATTGCTGGTGCTTTAAGTGGTGGTTTGTGCTTTTGTGCCTACTGTGCATTGGTCTTTGGAGCTGGATTTGATCCCCGGGGCTTTAACATATAGTTGAAGGATGCAAATATAATTTTGTCATTTTCCCCCTGGTGAGAGAAAAGTATATACCTTCCTTGGATACCCTGTTCTTTTTCAATTCATTTCAGTGGCTTAAAGGATGTGTTGCAGGCTTTTTCTTCAATAGTGGCTGGGTGATGTGATGGCAAAACAGGACATACAGTCCAAGCTAAACTGTCTAGTTTTAGGAATAACACCAAGCAGCAAAAAGCAAGTGTACAAAAAAGCCAGGACATGTAGCAACTGTTTCTTCTTCTTCTGTGTGATGCCTGTTAAGATTATCTTGACCAGTTTTGAATTGTACTTGTTGTATTAACATGTGCATTTAAGCAGGTAGCAGGTCATCTTACAAACATCCAAACAAAACACAACTGTACAAAAAAAAAAAAAAAAACACAGTCTGCCCGCATTGCATTCGCTCCCAGCCAAGCTGAAATCCTCTGACGCCGAGCACACCTTTTTGATTGGTTGCCAGAGCAACACTCGGAGACAAAAGTGTCAGATCCTGGCAATGGCAACTGAAAAAACGGGTTTGTTCTTTGCTGTTAGAGCACGAGCTGTATTTGCCTGTGAGGTTTTACAAGTTGTGAAATGTACTTGGTTGAAGCAATGCAATCCTTGCACTGTGTGTATGTGTGTGGGTGTGCATGTGTGTACCTAACCATCTTGATGATTCCATAGCATGACGCTTATTGTCACCTGACTTTCCTGAGACACAGGGCTGGAAAGAGGAAAGCAGGGAAATTATGCCAAATGCACATTGAGGACATGGGAAATAACTGTTAATTAGTTCACTTCGCCGAGGGGAGGAATGCAGTTTGCAGGGCAGGACAGGTTTGTATGAATTCGTTTGGCAAAACTTTGAGCAGCTTAAACAAAACGAAAAGGCAGATTGTCTGTCACTCATTTGTTTGCGAGCAAAAATGTCTTACACCCGGATTTGAAGTCTGCTTCCGTGCGTCTCTCTCATTCTGTCCGGTCGTTGCCTCCTTCGGGGTGAAACCACAGCTATGTCAGCTGAAGCTAAAGACAACATGAAGGCCAAAACAGGATATTAAAAAAAGAGTTCACAGCTCAAAAACAAGCCCAGTCTCAGCCCCTAGATGGTGTTTACTGCATGGACTTTTTGGTGCAAGTCAAGGGAACAGATGTAAATACACTGTGTAATTCTTTCAGTTCACGGGCATATTGTGCTCAACAATAAAAAAGTGCAAAGACTGAAACCTGATATGCAGTCACATCTTGTGAAAGATTTCTCCTGAAACTGGTTACCGTCATTGCTATCACTGGAAAAAAATGTTTCTGGTTCCTTCCCTTGAAAACGCAAGAGGAAACAACTAAGAAGAAACTCACCTTTATGTTTACATACTTGACTGGTTGATTCCTTTTTTAGATGAGCTTTATTTCCAGTAACTGTGCCAGTTTTGTTGCGTGTCATGAACAAGGAGCAATACTTCCTTGTCAAGACAAAAGTAGTTATCACCAGAGTTCTTTTTAGAAGCGCAGTAAGTCATAACTAATTGCCAAGAGCGCTACAATGAGCTCTGATTACTATTTTGTGGTATTGTGTAATATTATAGATGGCCTTCTGAAGACAGCACCAGATCTAATGTTCCTATATGCAAGACATTAGATCTTTGGTACGACTGGTCTGCATGTGGTTTATAGATGGGCTACCTCATCATTTGACTCTGTGGTCAACAGATAACAGACAGCTGACCAGCAGTTTCTCAAAGATCGGGCACTCTGCACTGATGGCTCCATGGAGGTTATGAATTTGCATCACAAATCTCCTAGCAACCACAGGGTTTATACAGGAATCCTCAAGTTGAATTTACTACCTTTTACTACCTTTTTTACTACCTTTCAAATATCTTTTACTACCAACACGGCATTGAGCAGCGGCTTTTTTTTTTTTTTTTTTGGGTGGGGTGGGGGGACATTTTTGTTATTGGGGGGGACAACAAACGGCAAAATTTCTGAGAGTAATTGTTGCGGGGGACATGAAAAAATTGCTGTCTGGCACAACTGTACCACCCTCTTTCTCTGTTACGCTCCTTTGAAACTTGCTGTACAGCGTTGAGCGCTCAGCATGTTGCTCACTGTTCTATTTCCACTACAGTCTGTTAAAGCAGCTTTACAAGAACTAGAAATTCAAAATAAGCTCTAAAACTAGAGGAAATACCTTGAATAATCCAACTACGTCAAACTATTCTTCAAAAAACAGATTTTTTGTAGTGTCAACAAAAAACAAAGCAAGATATGGCATCAAATAGTGACATACAGTATATGTTTGAGCTGTACACTGTCCCTTTTAGATTAAATAAGAAAATGAAATGAAACGATGCCACAAAATAATGCAATTTAAAATGCAAAAAAAAAAAAAAAATAGATATAGCTAGAGACAAATTCAAAATATCAGTAAATGATCATAACTTTTTAACACTTAAAAACACACTGTTTTGCATTTATAATTAGCACTGCTTGCATTGTACTTTCATTGAATATTATTATATTATTGAAAATTATTTATTAGTGTTAACAATGTTTTTTTGGGGGGGACAACTTTATGGATGGAGGGGTCTTGTCCCCCCTGACCCCCCCGGGATTTCCGCCTATGTGCCACTGCATCACAGCTTTGCTCGGATCAAACTCACTGATGTCTGGGGAGCAGAGCTGGACCATCAGGAGATCTGACAGTTTGCCCAGTGCGTTGCGTGTCGTCCTTCTGAGCTGGCTAGGCTAACCCTGGGCTAACCTCACAACATGTCATGCGACGTCAGGGGAGCTATTTAAGTGTGACATACAACAAACAGATCACTAGCGCGAGCCGACAGGCTACGGGGAGCTACTGAAGTGTGACAAACAAATATCACCGGTCAAGCGCTAACGTTAGCCACCGTATGAATTTAAAGCCACCTCTTGCATAATTTATTGCATGACTTGGTGCAAATATTTACCCGCCCCGTGGCAGGTAGACCTCCAAAATTAACTCGCCAAGGGAATAATTTAGGCGCATTTGGTGAGTGGCGACCGCTATTTTACAGCACTTCTCAGAGCTGCGAAAACTTAAATTTTCCCATCTCGGCAAGTGGCTTGCTCACACTAACGTTTTGAGACCCTGCATGAGCGCAACATGCGGCAGGTGAACCAATCGCGTACACGCTACAGGGTGGCAAATGCAGTCAGGATCACTGATTGGCTATCAACGCCGACACAGGTCCTGGTGTCCTGCTCGCACATATTTTTCGTTTTAATATTTCTTTAATTAAATGAACTGTAAAGAAAAAAATCAGCATCAATGGAAAAGTCATAATATATTGAAGGGATGATGAAAAAAAATTACTACCAATTAAAATTGTGTTAGTTACCTTTTACTACCTTTTAAGGGCCTTAATTTGGGCTCCTTTTATTTACTACCTTTTACTACCTTTTACAACCCCGCGGATACCCTCACCCTGAACCAAGACTGTTGCCATGATGGAGGGTCTCTGGATTACTGGCTGTGTGCAGAAAAATGCCTCTGGAACAGCACAAGAAATAAAAACAGCCAATACTTCTACACTGGACCCAAGTGTGTTTAAAATCTGTTCATTAACAGGCCTCAATTTAGCCCACACGTTCAGACTAGTGTTACTGTATGCATTACCCAAAAAAAAAAGCCTACTCTCAAAAATAATGTCAAAAAGCAAAATCAAAAAATCAAAATCCATTTGTTTTCCAAACGAAGTGTCAAAATGACTCATAATTGTCATCTTTTTTTTTTTTTTTATCATAGTGGCATCTACAGGGCTCTGTAAAATTGCACATCAGAGTCAAACAGACAGGCAATCATGTAATTTGTCGAAAACATGTAGATTGATGAAAAACATCAAAACACAAAATGATTTAAGCTCAAACAGAAGTACAGGAATACTTTGAAGACGTTTTTCAGGTCTATTATTAAAATCACAGGTGTAAATTAACACCCTGACAATTTTAAAACATATAATGGATCATTCTAAAACCTGTCTAAGTCTCGGTGTTCCCATTAGTGTTTAAATGAATTGACTGAGATAAAGAAATTAGTTGCAGGTAATGTGTTGGTCCAGATAAAAATGTTTGCACTTATCTGGCACAAAGGCTTAGCTTCAATGAACAATGCAGTTATTCTGAGGCACTAAACAACCTGAGGAAACTACTTAGAGTGGGAAAACCAATGACTACAATTCAGGGCCTGATAAAACAGAAAATAGTGGTGCAGGTTCCCAGGATCAAGGTTGAATATCAAATTAACACATCTCAACTTTGTGCTGGAGTCTGCCCAACAGACTTTAAAATATCAGTTTCACATTGTAGCCTTACAGTAGTTTGTATTATTTATGTCCACCGGGCAGAGGCCTAGATGGGATCAACTTGTGCTTGGATCTGTTCACTGAGTCCAAGCACTGGAAAAGGGGAGATATTCTGGCAGCACCTCCATAGCGCCCCCTGTATCTCTTGAACTGTGTGACTAGACGTGAACACCGTCATGTCAGCAACAATCCTCTGAAAAGTTGCACTGCCTTCTCCCAGAGTTATGGCCAATTGCGTAACACAGAGGACCCTCCAAACCCAGTCCAGGCTGAAGGAATGCAGGGCTGCATGTCATCCCCTGTGAAACACACCCTGTCCGGCTCTGATCCACGACAGTCATGAATGCTCATCCCTG
This sequence comes from Myripristis murdjan, assembly GCF_902150065.1. Taxonomy (NCBI): domain Eukaryota; kingdom Metazoa; phylum Chordata; class Actinopteri; order Holocentriformes; family Holocentridae; genus Myripristis; species Myripristis murdjan. The sequence goes on along the minus strand of NC_044001.1, from coordinate 22,793,660 downwards.
TGCAAGTAGACAGAGTGTTAAGGCTGTCTTAATAAGTTATGTGTGATAGTTTCCCGTATTAAATAAGCCAAGAAAATATCTGCCCAGGATGTATTTGAGGACTGATAGCTCTACTATTGTGTTTTCAACTATTTTGGTCATAAATAAACTTTTTAAAATAATTGTTGTATTTATTATCATCAGTTGGCTAGTAGTATTATTTTATTGTTGAAAAGCTATTTACTTTTCTTATTCCTGTCTTTCACCTTAATCCACTGAAAAAATAGACCCATAGATCTAAATTAAAAAAAAAAAAAAAAAAAAAAAAAAAAAAAAAAAAAAAACACAGAGAATACAATATGCACACACACACATGCAAAGTCAGAAAGACCTACATACCAGACAGTTATAGTGTGGAGACCGCAGCAAACTTGTATAATGCAACACAAAGTCTTAATAGAATACACTGACATATGATTATCCACATACTCCAACCAAATTGGCCACTAAAAGTGTTTTGCATACCACTATGTACAATCATGTACAACAGTCTGACACCCACACACACACAAAATTCCACAGAAAATGAGGAATCGGACAAACTGCACTTTTTGAGGCACCTATTGATGGCACAGAACAAACCACATGCTCATTCTGCTGCATCCCACCATGAAAACACACACCCTTCCTGGTTAGCTGGTTTGCAACTGGCGGGTACTGTGGGCCTCCTGCTGGGCTATATTTGGAGGATATCCAGGGCTCAGGTGAAATACCAGAAACAGCATGACACACACATACTTTGAAACTGGAGACAGGGACCCAGACATAGCCTTATATTAATAAAACAAAAAAAGATGTATGGTTCAAGTTTGTATACCTTGAAGTTATAAAAGGAAGACTATTTTATTGTCTTTTACTGATGCACATATCTCAAGCTCCACAGTACCTTTATTTTAAATAATCTCTGTAAATGTTCCTTCTGACAGCTGTGCTGCTTAACATGGAGCGCCTGATGTTTCCTGGAGGAGTGCACAATCCAGACCTGCATTTGAAAAAAAAAAAAAAAAAAAAAAAAACAGGTTTCAAGCAAATTAATGGAAAAAAAATTGTAATGTAAAGCATCTAAAGGCACAGTGAAGAGTGTTTATGCGTTTGTGTGTTTGGGGGGGTATTGAGTGTAGACTGGCCAGTGACCTTACAGGACCTTGTTGCATTCCACAGGGTATATATTTGTCCAGGGCTCTGCTTGGGACCACTTCATGCATGCACCATTCACAAAAAAGAAAAAAAAAGAAGCCTGCCCTACACCACACTTTGCTTTCTCTGATTTCCCATTTTCCTGTTTTCTTTATTCCAAGGTGCCAGCCGGTAAAACAAAGGCTTTTGGCTTGTTGACAGTCAAAGATAAGCAGGTTGAATGGCATGATTCAGGGGAATTTTTTTTTTTTTTTCGGCAACACCCGCCAATAGCAAAGACAATTCTGTGATGACTCCATTCAATTCCCATTTCCTTTTCTCCAAATATTGATGTATAACTGTCAAATCTGACAGTAGTGGTTGCACCCATTTGCATTATGAGTAAGTGTTATTGACCTAACATGTGCAGGGTGTGCCCACAGTGCTGAATGCGCTTCTGTCAATATGCCCACTGGATGACTCATTGAACCTGAGGCGACCTTAAACACCTGGTAAGCAGAGAATAATGAATATGAGTAAAAAATAGTTCCTCATGAATCCCTGCCTTATCCACACTGTCAAAGGACAGACTAATATTCACACATGCACGAAAACACACGCTCAAACAAACACATGCACATGCATTCACACAGATCCTTGAAAACAAGCCACACTTAACTGATTTTGGCTCACATATCAGCAATTTGTGACTTGTTACAATCCTTCTCAAATACTTCAGGTCAATATAGGCGAAGAGAAAGAGAGAGAGAGAGAGAGAGAGAGAGAGAGAGAGAGAGAGAGAGAGAGAGAGAGAGAGAAGAGAGAGGGGGAGAGAACAGCATTGCATAAGTGAAGAATGTCACTTTCACATGCTCTTTATTTTTTTTATTTATTTTTAAATATGTCTGAACCAGCACTTACATTTGTGCTTTACAGTGCACTTAGAGACCGGAAGCCTGACCAGTTTTTAACATAGTAGAGGGAGCCATCTCAAAGAAATAGACGATCTTTGCCAGCAGGTCCCACGGCTCCCACAGCGACAACATGACTCGTTACCTAGCAACCGGCTTCAACAACAACCCCCAAGGAGAGGAGGGGTTAGCGCTATGCTAACATTAGCCAGCCCAGCCAGCTAGCTATCGATTAAATTATATGTAGTAGGTTACTGTAACTGTAAGTAACTGTATATAGAAGCGTTTCCACTGAAGGCATTATTCCTGTTCCAGGAGAAAAATGATGAAACAAACGATACAGATATTCGCTCGTATTAAACCCAGTAGGAAAACTACGGCGGTGAGTGGACAACAAAGTCGCAGCATCACTAAGTTAACTTCAGATCAGATTAATTAACAGCTACCTTGAGCTAAACTCCATAACAAGACATATTAGCTAAGCTGACATTATTTGGGATGTGTTGACTCACCAAGGTGGCAAAAAGTGAAAGGTCTCAGTGAAAAAGTAGATGCAAAACACACCTGCCTGAGCTCCATGCCACCAATGTGCTGGTTTTCTACTAATAGTGGCCTTATTGTTATCCACTTTGGCCTACTTTACTGTGACAATATGAATATATAATCAGAAAATTCATATAGTCTACCAAGAGAGACCTTACCCCTCTGCATTGTACCCCCAGAAACCCTAGGATATTCATAAAAAGTGTCATCATCAATTACACAATAAATATGCAACCATACTGCATTATATCATACTGGCAAACCATCTAAATTTACCATAGGATCACAGTTAACTGGCAATGTTCCAGTTGTTGCTGAAATGCATAAAACACATATAATATACAAATGTGCTTTTACTATCAGATGAACCTCCTTTAGTGGACACACATTTTTTCCATTATAAAAAAGTGAATGACTTTTTTTTAGTTTGAATGTGTCTTGGCTTTCACCTCAGGATGTAAAGGCCGGTTTATTGTTGGAGCAGAGCAGCTGATGTGGCAAGTAATTACATTACACAGAGGGGTTTTGTGGCACTTTAGCTTGGGCTGACACTGTCCAGCTGAATGTAATGAGCACAGCTACCCCCTGGGGGCATTTTGAGGCTCTGCACATGTCTGTGTGAAGATACAACAGAACAGTGGTGGTCAGCGGGCAATACCGCAGACGGGAGTGACGGTGAAAAACAATCCAATCTTTTCAGTCTTATCTTTTATTCCTCAGACCCTGGGGACTCGTGATTGCATCAGTGTCCATCGGAAACATATGCCAGAACATATGTTGTAGCTCAGGACCAGCAGGTGGGGGTGGAGGTGGGGGGGTCTCCACTGCTTGAGCTCGAGCCATATTGGTTATGTGTTCAGTTGTCTTGTGTCCCCTGAGGCAAGGCTTTGGCTTTGGTGAGGGGAGGTGAATTTGCAGAGCTTGCTTTCACTGTACCTCGATCGTGACCGCTGTTTCAGAGTTGCTCCTCCAGTATGTAGCCTATGTTTTCATAAATTCCACCTTTTCACTTTAGGCCTTACAATACCCAAACCACAAGTGGCCAAAAGTGTAGCCTTATTTTTGGGCCAGGATGATGTATTCTTCCCCCTGTTTGGTTAGGCTGCATGTAATATACCACATAATAGCACTGACAAAATAGCACATATCGTAGACTACACCAGGGTTTTTCAAACTTTTTCATGTTCTGGAACTCCAAGATGACTCTGATTAAGCCGCAGAGACCAATTTGAGAATGATTTTGTCTTGTGTGATTTTCTTTGGTTTGGTTTGTGTTAGGTATTTTGCCTAAGTATTTAGATGTTATACTTGAACACTGAGATTCAAAGTGGTGGGATTAAAGCATATTAAAATAATCACTCATACATTTTTGCATCTTAATGTCTTCTGAATTAAATTATAGTGAAATTAAATTATTCCTCATTTTGCTGAGGAACCCCTGGAGGCCCCTCAAAGACCCCAGAGAGGGCTTAGACCCCACTTTGAAAACCACAGGGCTTCACATTAGAGGACCAAAATGCTTAAGTACCCTGTAGTTCTGGTTCCACTGTGGCTGTGACTCTGCCGTTGTCTTTGGTGGTCTCAGGTGTACTCTGTGAACAGTTTGGAGCAGACGGGTGCCTCTCTGGAGTTTGTGGTGCCCAAGGATGTGGCCGATGGCTTTGTTAACAACAAGAGGGAAAGCTACAAATTCAGGTGAGTGTCCGAGAGCTGTGTGGTGGAATCAAAAACACTTTTTACCTGGCTCATTTCCCAAATCAGCCAACTGACATGGAGAGCAAATGGTGATATTCATGCTTTTGAAGTCTGTATATCTAGTAATTCTACTCACCATTGCTAATTGAGAGCATACAATCACCAGCTCATGAAAGCTTTTGGATTTGCTCTTCCAAACACCTATCAAAGCACCCCTCTTTCCTTGGTTTAGCTGGGTTTTGTTTTTGTTTGAAGTTAAAGAAATAAATGCAAGATAGTAGACGAAATATAATATGTTGCTGTCTACACTGATTGTCTTCATAATTATATTATGCAGGGCCAGTTCTTGTGAAACACCAAAACAGCAACCACTTATCAGCAAAGGTGTTGCCAAAGTCAAGAAAATCAAGGCCCATATGAATCAGCTTTTCAACTTTTGCTTTTCAATTATGCTCAGCTAAAGTGCTCTATCTAAAAATATTTTGTTATAATGAATAAAGTAAACATTCAAAATAGAGTGAAAGTGTGAAGCCAATTGAAATTTAAGCTGTAAAGGTTGCGTAAGAACATTTCCCATGAATAATTCATCCTCCAGTTCTGTCATTCCACAGCCAGAACATCTGTTCAAGGCTGGTGGTGAAAGCTGCAGTCTTTTATACCCACTGGGTAGGGCCCATGCCACGCTTCCAAGCCCTAAATTCACAGTTAGGGAGTCAGACAGCAGTGGACACTGAGAGCGCTCTAAAACCACAGGGTCTTATAATAGCCTGTGGAGGTTCCCTCGTGCCCTTATAGAAATAAAATTTCCACATTTAACAATCTTCTGGGGCGGATTCCTTTCACATCTCCCTCATCTTTCTCTGGGATAAAACATGATGGGGTGTGACCGCTTTTGAAGACAGAATGACTAAACTCCTCCTCATCCACTTGGGAAATGAAATGAAGGGCTGCTTTATGTCCTTATTCACCATTGCTTTGGGTAATTGTGCTAAGTCTTGGATGTTTGAGATAAACAAACAACATACACTTTAGCAGTGTGCAATGGTAGTAAGCTAAATAAACAAAGTAAAATTGTGTCTTCTGTCATGCACTGCAACCCACAAGAACACAGGCCTGTTCTTTTTTCTGTTTATGTCTTTACTTCAGTAGGATTGGTTTTGATCTCTCTCTCCAGCTCCTGGTTGGCTGTTCTGTGTCTCTAGTTTACTTAGCACAGTGTTAAAAAGTCAGAAATGCTGACTGGCAGGTAAAGTATCGTGCCAGTGTGGTAATGTCTTTGTTCTTCTTTTTGCCTAGGTTCCAGAAAGTTTTTGATCAAGCTGCCAACCAGGAAGAGATATTTGAAACCATTGCCAAACCAGTTGCAGACAGGTAAAATCTTCATGACATTGCACTTTTCAAAATGACAAATTGCAAATGGACAACACTTCACTGTTGCCTTATTTATGTACATTAACCACTGGTTTACCCAAAGTAATGTTAGTACATCATATTAATGTGTACAGCAATGGAGCAACACAATTTTAATGAACCCATTGAAATGATGTGTACTTACAAGTTGTTACTACATTATGTATTAGGAAGATATTCAAGTACCTATACAATGATATTGTGTATTTAAAATACTTTCACACAGGTTAATACTGTACACTACTTAATACAGTGGAATAAGGCAATTGTAATTTGTTGCTGACAGATGTAAAAATGTAAATAAACACTGATAATACTCACAGGCAATGTTAAAAGCATTTTCATAAAATCATTTGAGTTCTACATCCTAAAACATCAATCACAAATTCAAAAATTCATCACTGATGGTCAGGCCACACATACTGCCTGAGCCAGCCTTGTTGACAGGAAGACAGTGAAGCTAGGCTTTCTTTTCGACGGAAATGGAGGGTGTCTGTGATTTTTGGCTTTCTATAGTTAAACCACTAAGTGGACTGAGCTGGCATATGAAATGGCATGCTCTGCCATCTTAGAGACTGTGAGAACATTTTCAAGCCACAATACAGTGCTATGCTATAGTTGCTCACTCATTTTAAGCTGTTGTTTACTATGTTAGGCACATAGTGTCGCCTAGCCTGCAGAGCAAATTGGCCCTCAGGCTCAACAGGGCAAGTTAACTGTTACTCCAGTCCTGTCCTGATAAATGGAGAGGTATGTGAAGAAGTTCCACCTTTGCCAACCTTATACAATGAAATATCTGTGAGAGGCGATTCATATGATACATATTATCACATCAAAGCCAGACTTTTCCACAGAAATCTCACCCTGTCTTAATTCCAATGAACATACAATGGTAACCACATAGGCAATGAAGTGTTGTGCATTTCAAGTCTGCACTTACATCACCCAATCGACAGGCTCGTCCCACCATGACGAAATTCAGTTCCTTGCTTCTCTAACCTCCAGGTTACCTCTACACCCAATTTTCACTCCATTTCAACAAAGGGAATGCTTATGGTGTCTGACAGAGCTTCACCCTTGCTTAGAGGTTAGCCTAAATTAGGACTGGCTTCCCAAAGGGAAAACAGCCAAGGGGAGAGGGAATTTACTTGGAATTTCCTGTGATCAAATGTTGGTTTTGTTGTTGTTATCCGAACAGGGTTCTTCCTCTCCCCCATACTCTGTTTTCCTGGCTTAATTTAGCCCTACGATCTCCTCAACCCTCCACTCCAGTCTCGATTCCATTTCACTTAGTCATAATAGAGGCTATTTGTAGACTCCCACAAGTGCTCTGCATTATCTTTGCTATTAGAAGACATATAAACAAAATGGTAAGGCGTCTAGATTGGCTGACTAAGGACTAAGATGTCTTTGACCTGACTCAGACTGGTTTAGTGACTTGGATATTGGGTTGCCCTCCCCAGCCACCCTCTTAACAGTTCACCCCTTTGTTGTGGCAGATGGTAGACATCAGCTTGAAGGCTTGCAGTCATCGCTAGGCTATGTCCTGCCATATCAATGTGAGCTTGGCGTCTTTTAGTCTTTGATATGACTGTGGGGTACATTGTCTAAAGGGTACTAGTCATCATGTCTAGCCATAGCCAATCTGTTCCCATGGTCAGACATGTCTTAGTCTACTGAAGGTTCCTCACACCCTGTGCAGGATGCCCATTTACAGCGTTTTGATGGAATGTTCAGAAATCCACTATGTCTTAACCTTTAAAATTCAGTCCCACCACAGTGGCTGAAACTCAGGACTGAGTAATGCTGACTGTTCAGCTTCCATTTCCTATTAGAATATGTTGCCTTCAAAGACAATCACAGGAATAGGCCAGGGCTTAGGACCCATATCCTTTCCACAAAGGGTATTGAAAGAGATTATGAAAGGCATTTCAGCTGTGACTGACATAGGCTAAACTATATGAGACCCAGTATCCAGTTGGTGTCTTGATGCCATTTAGCTTTTTGTTGATATTGAAACGATCCCAGTTACAGTAGCAAGTTTTGTCATGGTAATCAAAAACAGAATCAAATTTCGACCGACAGACAATGATTTTCCCAAAGCCCCTGTTGTCGGGAAACATTTGCATTCAGGTCTAGTCAAGCGTCACTTTGAATCGAAGCATTTTCACTGTCAGAGCACCAACACTCAGTTCTCAACAATTCTTTGCCACAGGGCGCCTATCCTCTCAGCTAGCAATAACTGTCAGGTTGTTGTTTTGGTTGGTGCTCAGTCGTACTTGGCACGCCTCTGAAGTTCAGCCAGAAGCTCTAACTCGTTCATTTGAACACCAGTCTCCATCTCTACTGTGGTGTAACCGAAACCAGTCATTTCAGCCCCAACACAGTAGTTTAAAAACAAACCAGCATTAATGGCTCCAGTGGAGGAAGAGCCAGCTTAATGATGCTGGGCTGGCAAACTCGGCCCTCTCTACCCGATCTTTCTCTAACCCCATTTCACAAGGCTGCATCTGGAGTGGCGCTGTACTTGGCTTCCTTGTGCAACTTCAAAAGAGAGGGAAGAATTGAACATACTGTAGAAGAGGCTTTACAAGATAAGAGACACTGAAAGGAAGAAGTGATGTGTGCCCAGAGATGGTGTGGCTCAGACAGGTGTCTCTGTAAACATATATTCTGAATCAGTTCTCCTTCAGTATTATTATCCTTATTGCATCAATAGCCTTAATATACTTGACTTACTCCTTCCCTTAAACAAGAACTGGGAGAACAGAGATCTCTAGTGTACTGGACGAAGCATTGCCAGTCTCCAGGAAGGCTGAGGTGTAAACAGGAACAAGCATTGGGAAACGCCCAGGCCTCAGTGGCAGGGCCCAGGCCGCATCATTAGCACTGACATTAAACTAAACACTGAGCCTGTGTCTTATTCCCCCTCTGCCAATCACCGCCATGACTCATGCTGGATTTAGTGGCCACCCAATGGCCTTCCAAGTCAGAATACCTAACCACTATTCTCGTGAGTGGACGCAATTTTTTATACAAACTGACATGGAGTTTTTCCTTTACCCTTTTCATGCAGGGTGTGGAATTGTACAGCACACAGGAAGGGAAACCCGCACACTTCTCAAATACAGAGTTGGCAATTCCATTAGAAAATAGTGGCAGGCTTTAGTTCATTTAGAATTAATTTTGAAAAATATAGTGTCAAGATGATATCTTTTTTCTTGCAACTGGCAACTCACAGAGCTCAGGGTGTATCCTCACCTTTGATCTAGGCTTATGTGTCAGGGCTGCTCTGTCATTTCACAATTGCTTCCTGGTTCATTTCCAAGACTACAGAACAGGAGAGTCTTGTTTGCCAACTTACCATTTCCCTTCACCTCATATATTCAGTGCCATCATCTTGGATGTTCATTTCATTCAAACAGAGCTTAGAACCCGTCAAAGAATGGATTTTCAGGACCCTATGCACGTGCAGGGTCCAGTTTAATGCCAAACCAAAATTTACCGGGCCCTGCCTAGTTTGACTGGGTTTGGCCCTTTCCTTCAATCAAGCTCCGAGACATTCCTCCCTCACCGGCAGATGTCTGTCGCCATAGCAGCTCTGCACTCACTGCAGTCTTTTCCTGTGGATTTATAGTGTCAGGTTCAATTCACTCAGACTTTTGGTGTCTGCTTTTCGATAGTTGGCAGTCCCCCCTTACTTTTGCAAATTAAGATGGTGAGGTCAGACTGAGACACATGATGTAAATGAACACTATGGTTCCAGTCAGTACTGCATTCTATAATTTCTCACCTATGTATCTCAGGATATAAATCTACAACACTTTGGGATTGGAACTTTAAAGTAAAATCTGTCCCCAAACACTTATTAATGATGACAACTATTAATGATGTCTTATGTTGGTCCCATTATATTGTTTGATGGTGTGTTTTGTTTCTACACTCACAATTTTGCACTTTTATTTAATTATCATACAAGGAGAAATCCATCAAAGAGCAGCCAGACAGTATTTTTACTGTATTTATCATATGCCCACCTTAAATTGGAAGGAACAGGTTCGTGGTGCTTTTCTGGCAGTTGCTTAAAGTCATTCTGAAAAATATGGGAAGTCATTAGCTGAAGTTGTTGTAGATAATTGGGTTGAGTGGATACTCCACAAAAAAGAACCACAAACTTCATCACAAAACAACTTCTGAAATGCAGTGGGCATAACAAACTGATTATGTCTAACAGTTTTAGGTATTCAAGGGTGAATTGTTCTTTTAGCTAGGACTAAGAGATTGCAGTATGTGGATGAGCTCCTTTTCTCAATGCTCAAACATTATCTTAGGCCAGTGGTGCCCTTTCAAAAGCGTTATAGATCCTCACAGTCTTTGAATATGTGCACCTTTACGTTACATTAGGATAACTAAGACTGGACAATCTGCAGAAGCTGCTGAGGACCAGGCAGGGTCGAGTTCCTCAGTGTCATCCTGTGTGTGGCTGTGTCTGTTCAGTGTGTTGGCAGGCTACAATGGCACCATTTTTGCCTATGGCCAGACGGGCAGCGGGAAGACATTTACCATCACAGGGGGGGCAGAGCACTACAGTGATCGTGGCATCATCCCTCGCACCCTTTCCTACCTGTATCAGCGCTTTAGCCAGGTGAGCACAGAACAATGGCCCTGTTTTCTCAATTGATTTATTGTTTTATTGCCTGAAGAGCAAATCTGCACATTTACAAAATTTCAGGAATATGCCTTTCATTTTATGTTTCATGGTTTCAGCTGTCTATGGTAAAGGTGAAAGAACAATTAATGGAGCATATCACATCTATAATAGTCAACCTCTGACCTGGGTCAGCTACAAAACATCGCCACTGGACCTGGTAGAGGTTTAATGTCTTGTTTAAAGGACCATACAAGTGATTTTGCATGTTTAGCCTAATATCTACAAAATGTATATACTTATAAAAGGTCGGAAAAATGACCATCCATTGGCTTCATTCCACTATGTTATGAAAAGGAACTTTTACAGGCTTCAAACTTTCTTCACACCAGTATTCCATCACTGTAAAAAAGGCAGAAGCAGAACATTTTAAGGTCAGTGTTACAACCAAAATTTCATATTTGATAATCAAGGGATTTTGATTATACGTTGTGAAATCTTTAGTACCCCTGTATGATTTGCAAAATGGTTTGTTGCAATGTAAAATGTGGAAATTGCAGTAAATGGGTCAAACACTCAAAGTAGCTGGTATGGTCCTTTAAAAAGACTTTAGCCTGGCATATGCTCGCTCTCTACCCAGTTCTTTGGTACTTTGAACCAGAGGAACCCAAGTGCTCTGGTTCAAAGAAACCACTGGGCCACCCTGCCACCCAGTAATGTAAAATAAGTGGCACATTCCTGCACAAAGAAATCTAAAGTATTACATATAAATATATGTTCATATTTAATGGATCAATTTTTCTAAGATGGCACCCTCCTGTTTCTCTCCACCATCATTTATCTTCCCATATTGCAAAACATCCAAATTTAAACATTTGTTCTTGCCAGTAGTCAAAAATGCTGGGAACATGTGGCTTTGTGGATTGGCCTGGAGGAAAGTGTGGCATCAAACCAAGAGGCTGCCATCTTTATGCACACAATCCATTTTTAATGTACTATAATTTTTGTTCCACAGGACAGCAGCATGCTGTATACCACCCACATCTCTTACTTGGAGATCTATAATGAGGTGGGCTACGACCTTCTGGATACCCGGCATGAAGCCTCTCGCCTGGAGGACTTACCGTCAGTATACTGATGTCTGCACACATAAACTCTCACTTTGCATACATAACATTTAGGATAGGCTGTAGCACTGTGTAGGACAAATCAGTATTCCTCTTAACACATGTGGCTTTAGCCTACCCTTAGTCCTGAGTAGCCATTTGTCAGCCTGGCCTGGAGTCACTGTGTGGTGAAACATGGAGACTCTACTCCTAGTATTTACCATCCCACTACTAGCTGCCAACTGACATAACGAGCCTGTGGGATAGCAATGGATGTGGTCGACCTGGTGGCAGACACTACCGCTGAGTGGCCAGCTAGCTGCTCATGTGGAGAAGCAGTTTTTCATAGTTGGTCACTGCATCTGTCTGAGAAGCTTTCTCTTCTCCCGTGTATTGTATCTTTACCTCTCTCATGGTCCTAGTCTTGTCTGTCTTGTTGCCCCCTCTAAGTCACATCTTCCTTTCTTTCTTTCTTTTTCTTTTTTACTTTCTTTCTTTCTGTCTGTTATTTTCCATTTTTCCCACTGTTTTTATATTTACTTGGAATTCCTGGCACAAGAGGACTCAGTTCTTTTTTTCTTTTTTTTTTTTGCCATCATGTTAGTGCATCATCCTTTTGCATGTGCTGTATCTTGTTGAACAAGTTCCATTCAAACCTTTTTTTTTTTTTTTTTTTTTTTTTTTTAGCTCCTTCTCTCTTTTTCAGCTCAAGGTTTAAGTACCCACAAATCACAGTCTTCTGGAAATAGACAGTGCCCGTTGTTGACCATGCTGTGGCCACACTTGCTGATTCAAGGAGAAGCTGTGGCACTGACAAATCTCTCTCTTTTACTGTCGGTCTGCTTTTCTCTTTCAGTATCTACCCCTCTCTCTCTGTCTCCCTCCTTTCTTTCGTTTTTTTCTTTCTTCTTGTTTTCTTCTCATTCTCTGTTTCTTGTTTCTCTCCATTTCTATCTTACTTGCACTGTGCCTGTGTAATTCCATCCTTCATTGACTAGAAGACCCAGAGGAAACCAAACAATGCTTTGTGCAAAACATCCAATCAAGTTCAGCTGCATCAGCATACAGCTTGTTTTTGCTGTTGTTCCATTCTCATTTTAAGGTCCTTTCCATTCATAAATCTCAACCTAAAATTTGTCTGCTATGGGTGTTTTGAAGATGTTTTCCATGCATTCTTCCTTGTCAGCATGCCTGGTTATGTGCACTTGAAGCTGGCAGGTCTGACAGACTATATCGCATATCCTCATTCACATTGTGTCTCAATATGGTGCTAAATGAGCGCTGCTAGTGCACACCGCAAACACACACACACACACACACGCACGCACACACACACACACACACACACGCACACACACACACGCACGCACGCAATTGCAGTAAAATTATAAATATATACAATTATTTACCACCAAAAGACAACAAACTTCCCCCTCTTTAATAAATAAATAAATAAAAATAAATCATTTTATTTAGAGGGTTAAAATAAAGTGAGACAAATTTTTTATTATTTTCCCCCAAAAAATTACCGTATGTGAGTAAAATGATGCAAAACAATCAGCTGATATGTGGGTGCAGGTTAGGCTAGGTAGGAAATGAACCCTGTTAGGTCAGAGGCCTTTAATCACATTAAGACTGATTGCTGTTTTTTCAAACTACCTCAATTAACAACATGTGTTAACATAATTACCTACATGTGTTCTCCTGTCATTCAGCCCTGTTTGACATCTCACTTCAGTAGCCATTCTGTCACTACTCTGGTGGCATGGTGGAAATGATGTGGCAACATCACAGCAGCTCCTCTAGCCCCATCTGTCCAAGCCTGCTTTGTTTTGTATTGCTTGATGTGGGCAAGAACTCATCCCATGTTTGTTGTTAGAAGTGAGCCCTGTCTATTATCAAGTTATGATCCCCCGGATAGATAAAGCACATGTGTCAGACCCGGTCCCAGCCCACACTGACTTGCAGATGTGGTTTGTTTGGATTTTAGACTGAGCAAGGCCAAGGCAATGAGAGGGAAATAGATGACATAACTAACATAATTAGTTTTTCAGAATTGCTTCAGTGTTGGATTATTTGGCTTTTGACGGGATTTGTGAGGCTTCTTAATTTTTTATACATAATTTAACTTTCATTTATTATGCTGGGATTTCCTCAGACCTCTGGCACATCTGCAAAGCATTTTTTGTTTGCCTTCTTTTTACTCCAGTAAGGTAGTAATCATGGAGGATCCAGACCAGAACATCCACCTCAGGAACCTGTCGCTGCAGCAGTCAGCAAATGAGGAGGAAGCTCTGAATCTCCTCTTCCTGGGTGACACCAATCGTATGATTGCAGAGGTAAGGAGGAGGTTTACCAAGGCTTCCATAGGGATTCTCCACAATGCAAATGCGTGACAGTATTTGAAGCTTTCTTTTAGGGAATCAGCCACAGAATTATCCACACACCAATATATTCAGTGTTAACAGGAAGGACGGAATTATAGGCAGTATGCAGAAAATGTTTGACCACTCCCTGGGTAACTGACATAAAGGGTTATTTGTGTACAAATACAATATGCACCCTAAAGGCTACCTTAAGACACTTCTATAATATTATTTTGGTCCCCTGTGGTCTTTTTTACCAGGTTTTTCCCCAGTAAAACCGAGTATTCCCTCTGTAATTTCTGTTTATGTTGTGGTGGTTCTTTTCTATGCTCAGACAACCAGACTCCCCACGCCGATGAGACGTGGTGGGTTAGCTCAGTGCTTTGCAAGCTCGGGTTTGGAGAAAAGAGCTTATCTCACCTTGTTTACTTTTTTTGATCGCTGGTTTATTTGTAAGTAAATACCAGACAGTAAAAGTGAATTGAGTCATCAACTTTGAATCAAAGAACTGCCTTTCATTTTTGACGAGTATCAGATTCAGTTTTTGATGTGGCCAAGATTCTTCCACGAAACAAAACCACTGCAAAAAAATAGTTTTGGGATCCAAGGCCAAATTTCTTCTAAACTCAGTGGAACAGGAACTGGTGGACAGTACCCGGTCTCATAGCTGTTTTTTCACTGCACATAAAAACAACAGTCTACTGCTCCTCTAATCTAGTTTTTTTTTTTTTTTTTTTAACATTTTCATGTTCTTGACCATCAAGTTGACTTTCATTAAGCTGCTGACCCCCAGTTGAAGCATTTTTGCAATAGGGACACTGACATGAAAAGATTTCTGTTTGTATCCTAACAATTTCTAGTGAACTCTAGAGAAATGAAACTATTCCTTATTTTCCTGAGATCCCCTGGAAGCCCCTCAAGGACCTCTGGGGGTCCCCCACTTTGGAAACCACTTTTCTAATCTACAAATATTCCACCTTATTTAGCTCAGTGTCTTCACTTAAACAATATTGCATTTGTCTTGTGTTTACCATAAGGACACACTCCCAGTGTCCATCGCTGTATAACCTGGGGGCATATTTTGGTGGAAAACACATTCTTGCTTGTTATATTAGACTGTTGTTCGAGCAGTCGGGGAGTTGCACAGTTCAACGGGGAGTCCCCAACAACCCACGGTTTTGTCCATAACAGTCCACCCACACACAGACTTTTGTTAGTGCGTCCTCTTTGGGACTTGCTCCTTCACAAGAAGATCTCCCTTGACCTTCAAGCAAACAAAGAACCGTCAAAATTGCCAATTCATCAATGCCAGAAGCATCCCAGAACTCATCACTCCACATAGACTTGCTTCAAAGTTCACAGAATTGGTTTCTTTCTTCTTTTGCTCTCAGCCATGTGGATAAAAGATGATACATCCATCCACACTACACTCCAAAGACTATGAGCTCACTCACTTGGAGACTTGGCAGCTTGCTTCTCTGTTTTATTGGACAGGAAATAAAATACACCTTCTCAACTCTTCACCCATCCTTCAACCTCACCAGGAAACATTTCCTCTCATATGGTCTTTTGTCTTTGTCTTTCCTTCACTTCTGTTTGGCCATATGTGAGGCCGGGGTCTTTCCCCCCTCTTTCAATATCCCATCTCCCTGCTTAGCACACCTCGAGTGTAGGCTTTGGGGGTGGGGGATGAGGGGGTGAGAGGAGGGCGCAGCTGGTGGTCTGAATGAAACTGCTCTCTCAGACTCTTGAATCAGAGATCTCTAGGTTCATGGGTTTGTAGCCCCAGACGCCTCCTTTATGCTGACTCACTGCAGCACTGTGTGTGGTCAGCATATGGTAAGTGTAAGGTCAGCACGCGGTCCATCGAGGCCACAGGCAAATGAAGGACGTGGCTCCAGCAAACTTATATTGTCCTGCTGCTGTTTTAAAGGGGTTAGGCTTAGGGTTACGAGAGGAGATGAGGCGGTGGTGAAGGAGGTCAAGGAAGAGAGGGGGAACTCTGTGAAAGGAAAGACAATTGAATGACCTTCAATGAGGAGGAAGATGGATGAATGGTCCAATTGGTTGGTAGGCAGGTAGACCCAAGCACTGAGGCAAGACATACAAATTTCAAAAACACCTTTTTAATGGTTAACTCAATCAATCAGTCAATCAATTTTGGCTCCAATGGATGATAAGTAAACATGAACAATCATAGCTATTAACTGGGAAATAACAAACCTGATCCTCTATACTGTAAACGTGACCCTAGCTAATGATACAGTCCTAGTATGTGTGCCATCACTTGTCAGCATCTCCCTTGGAAATAAATCTCAGTGTGACTGAAATGAAGGTAAATAAATCTAAGTGTAGTTAAGTTTGGCCTACATTGTGATACAAAGAGTGAAAGGAATTTGAAGCAAGGAAAGAGATGACAGCAGTGGTTTAAGGTAGTGAAACATGTGCCATGAGCTGTCATTACCCCAACTGGCAAGTGTTGGCACATTTATGCCAACCACACGTCAGGTTCTGAGCACCATTTGGAAATACATAACCTGGCATGTGTACGACCTTCCTTTCAAGACTGCATGAGATGTGAGTCATGCCCATATCTTAGATCAATGGCCATAAACCATTCCACAAAGGGAAGAGAATCCCACTCTTCATAAGAAGCTAATTAAAGGCAAGATGTGCCCTATTAAAAAGGGTAACCATTCTGTACTAATTAAAACCTATGGTTATTTACTCCTGCATCTTCTGTGCAAGATGCCTAGGGCTACTGCCCAAACAGAAAAGAATACAAAAGGAAGATGAAGCTCACTGATGTGCACTCTTAGTAAGCACCTCATGAGTGGCTCTACTTAATAAAGCCTGTTTGTGTGGGATGAGTCACACTCTATTTTTGTCTTCTCCTGGTCTCAACCTGATGTCTACGGTTACTGTGACCATCTGAAAAATCAACCTCTGCTTTTGTAAAGCCGCCACCATGTGTTTATCACTCATCAGTTACACATGGTGTGGCTTTGATCTTCAAACCAGAAAGTACCTCAGCTGAAGAATAAAGAATTCCCTTTTCCTTTCTTGTGTTCACCACATGCATTATAGCCTTTCCCATTTGAGGATACAGTAAAATGCATGATTCTCAAACACAGCTGACTGGATTTTGCTGAAACGTGGCAGAATGATGCTTCATGCCATTGCGAACTTACAATTCTAGAGGTACACTCATTGGAAGCATAAGTATACTTATACCAATAACTATAGCTGTATATTGTTGTTCACTATAAAGTCTTATGTGTCACCTGTGCTACTAAATCTACCACTGATTGGATTTTGATGAAGTGTGCTTGTGAAGGGAACTGCACCATTCACCATTCATGTGGGATAACATGTTTATTTCTTCCTTTTTTTATTTTCCCCAGTTTTCTGCCTTTCTTTACTCATCTTCTCGCCTGTATCATTCACAGACCCCCATGAATCAGGCATCCACACGCTCCCACTGCATTTTCACTGTGCATTTGTGCGGGCGTGAGCCGGGCTCGGCTACCCTGCGACGTTCCAAGCTCCACCTGGTGGATCTTGCCGGGTCAGAGAGGGTGGGCAAGACTGGAGTAGGTGGACAGCTGCTCACTGAGGCCAAGTACATCAACCTCTCTCTTCATTACCTGGAGCAGGTAGCCACAACTGCTTTGAATTTATATTCAGTTTTGACCAATTACCCCCGTATAGGAAGCAAGATGTGAAAAAAAAAAAAATACTTTGGAGTACAATTTTTGACAAATGTCATAAAATGCATTTTGGCCACAAGTTAAATCACTGAATATCTTGTGCTGATTCAGGCAAGCTCATTTGTGCAATATAGATTCAACATACTGTATTTCATTTGATGAACCAACTTCCTGTCACTTCTATGCTTTCTAATCTTTTGGAAAATGTAATCACACAACCGTTCTCAGATCTTTACTTATATTACAGATGTGCTTTTCATAAGCCACCTCCATCTCTGCCTTTAATGAACTTCTCTTTGACTCTCTTCAGTCTTCATTCTCTTCTTGTCCAGGTGATCATAGCTTTGTCAGAGAAGAACCGTTCCCACATCCCATACAGGAACTCTATGATGACCTCTGTGCTGAGGGACAGCCTGGGGGGCAACTGCATGACCACCATGATTGCCACTGTCTCAGTCGACAGGATGAACCTTGGTGTAAGGATGAGCAACCAAAGGCCATGTTCAGACAAAATGCAAAAAGCGAAGAGAAACAGGACTATGGAGTTAAAAAATGTATCAACTGTTCATATGCACTCTCATGAGACCTCCAATGGAAGTTCGAACTTATGTTTTCAAGACACTTAAATAAATAAGCACTTACGTAAATGCTGCACCATTTAATATGCTTCAGAGAAATTACTGAAAATATGTCGATTATTGCAAAGAATGAAAAGAAAAATATGAACATCTTCTACCTTGATTCATTCCCAGGCCTACAAGGCCTACATGTATTCACCTTCCGAGATAATATTAATAGATATACATCATCAGGTAAAGTTTTTTTCAACAATCATGAAAGTAAACATTGCAGGTATAATTAATGCATGTTAATATATGACTTAGGAGAATGGTAGAAGCCCATTTGGATTCACTCCTAAAAAACATTCCTCTGTTTTCTATAGGAGTCCATCTCAACATGTCGCTTTGCCCAGCGCGTGGCTCTCATCAAGAATGAGGCGTTATTGAATGAAGAACTGGATCCAGCTCTGGTGAGACAACCAGACACTCACAGCACGTCAGCAGTCACTACAAATCCCATGCTGAGCCGCACAATCACACCACAAAGGCATGACTTAATGTGCTGCCATGCTATGGCCAGACCCTCCGCATAGCTTCCAGACCCTAAATTGATCAGTGAATAAGTTGCATCAAGGATCCAACTGCTAACATTAACTAAGTGTAACCCACCATGTCCTTAAGTGTCCTCTGTAGACTTCCAGTACTAAATTGCTTTTTCCAGTGTCAGTGTCATTTTGGAAGAAACGTTTTTCCACCTTCAGCACGTGGATGTCTGTCCGTCGCGTGGTATTTAGACAGCTCACAGGTCCTGTTTGCCTTCTATCTCTGTCTTGTTTACATGCCTTCAACTCTGTTATGGCATATTTTATCCCAATACTACACAACCTCTTGAAGATGCATCCAGCTGGACACCGGTGTGTATACATGCCTTTACACTCACACAAACAAGCACAAACGCATGCACACAGCCACAAAGACCTACTTATTTCATAACATTATTTATTCTTGTATATCCCAAATGCTGTGGAAGATTTTTTTTTATAGTTTTAGGGTAGTGGGCAGTCTGTTCACCTCTTCATCAGTATCAGTATTTTTATTTAATATTTGATTCAATGTTTTAGTGGGAAACTAGAGAGGAAGACAGAAAAGGGAAGACACAGGAGACACACATGTGACCCATTATTTTATTCTGTCTTTTGCCCTCACACTCTCTCATTTTGTAGACATATGCCCATACTTCCTATAATTTAATTTTCAAGGGAGTTCTCATTACGTTTCATTACATGCACTTTATATGATGAAAGCAACAGGGAAAACTGCAGTTTTTAACCCTAAACAATGTGAGTAAAGGGTTAGGTAGCACCAGGACGCCCCTGTCTACCTCCCCTTCCTCTCTGTACAGTACCTCTCACTGTTACCATTACCATAGTAAACCAGTAAGCAGACCTGGCAGTTGCTGCTCAGGCCCCTCGAGAGATATACAGTAGTAAGTCATCACCATTATGCCCGCTTCCTCCCCTCCCACCAGGATCTGCCTGGGGATCAACTGCTACTGTATTACTGCTACTGAGTCTTGGCTGGCCACTTGCAAACCCTACAGAGGTATTTTTAAGAGAGTCTGCGGCCGGCCCAGTAATTGTGACGGTGTCTGGCTGCTCCCAATTGGGTCCGGCATGGTTACAGCTCCAGGCAAACCCAAACTCCATGGGCAAACTTCTTGTCTCTGTTTATGGCTTTTTGGTGTGTTTCTCATTTCTCCTTTTTTCTGTCTGTGTCTCTCTCTGTGTCTCACTCTCTTTCTTTCTCTGGGGTGAAGAGAAAAAAAATGAAGGCAGCAGTGCATTTTGCAGATTAGAATGATGTCATTCATCTTGGTTTGGGGTGACACTCAGACTCCCATTTTTGGCCTGGCCTGTCTGAAGGCACACTGTCTGCGGGGTTTGCCTGCTCTGTTAATGGATTTGAAGCCTGGAGTTTGCCTTTCACAATCTAACAATCGGTACTCAGTGCACTATTCAGACCACACACTACCTTTAACGGACCTCTACTGTAGCCTACAGGCAACAAAATTCACTTCTTCAAAGGAAAACGTTCTCTAAAGGTAAACATAATGCAAGGGCCTGAACAGCAGGAAACCAGTCAGACCACACAAAACATTTAACAAGTCGGTCATGAATGGGAAAGAATGAGGTGCTGAAAGTGACCTGAGATCATACTGAAGTCCGCTACAGACCACACCATATTAGGTTGGTAGTTTCCTCTAAGAGCACCAAGGCCAGCCTTAATCCTTCGTGTAGACCCAGCTAATCTCGCTCCACAATCGTCAGAGGAGGCAATCAACAATTGTCAAGACTGCCAAGTTGTTTCCACCACCTCGCTATAGCGTGTATCACTCTCCAACTGTGCCAAATGTGCACTTTTGGGAAAACTGAGCATGTTATGCAAGGATGTTTTGTGGTTGTTGAGCTGAACTGGATAGCCATCAGATTATTTTCTGTAATACCAGGTTCCTTGAAGGGTCAAAATAGTTGATCTTATGGTGTTGTTATGTAGTTAAGCTCAGGGTAGTGGGAGGCTGTGTGACCCTGCTGAACCTGGACCCTCCCCGCACATGTGCGCACACACTCCATTCTGCTTCAGGAGACAGTCCTGATTAGCGCATACCTGCGAGTCAAACAGAAGCCTGCTTCTAGCCCGCCACAGAGACATGTTTGGGAAGCTGGTGTGAAAATTCCTGCGGTCGGTCGTGCCTTCTTCTCCTGTCTCGTCAAAGCGGCTTGTGTTCGTTCGGGCCGAGGGGGAAACGACGCTGCTTGTTACCGTTGTGGTGGTAGGTGCAGTGCAGCGCACCTCACCCTAGGCTGTCCACAATGCCTAAATGATACCATGCACAGAATATAGCCCATGTGTTCTTGTTTTGTTGAGAGAGATAAAAGACCTACTTTGGGCTGTAGTAGAAAAACATGCTTCCTAGTCCTACATAAAAAGGAGGCCCATAATAGCACCCTCCTTGTTCATGGTGTGCTACATAATACATGCATTTCAAGTATAATATATAATAGGATGTCTAATTAATGCCGAGTTTGTCAT
Source organism: Myripristis murdjan (assembly GCF_902150065.1). Classification (NCBI taxonomy): domain Eukaryota; kingdom Metazoa; phylum Chordata; class Actinopteri; order Holocentriformes; family Holocentridae; genus Myripristis; species Myripristis murdjan. The sequence continues at coordinate 22,772,466 of NC_044001.1, read as the reverse complement.
TTGTCCTGTTTGTCTGACGACTGTGGATGTGAAGTGTACATTCAATGTTTTTAAAGTTATTACTCTCGCATCTATGCCTTTGCTGTCAACAAGACGGAGAGAAAGACAGAGAGTGAGTGAATATGAATCTTTGCCAGCTCTCCAACATCTGTGTCTTTGCTTGTGCCACCACAATACCAGTTGAGCCTCGCTGGATCTCTGTTCACCACTTTGCCTTGACCTCGCGTTCCGTAAGATATGCTGACATCATCAGTCACATGGCCTGAGTCAGGTTTTATTCTGAGTGTATGGAAGCCCGTTGTGGTGCTGTGGTACCAGCTCTGAAATAGACTGCAACCAAGTCCGCTGACCAGTGACTAGCGGTCAGCCTTTGAGGATGCAGCTGGGAGAATTACATCAGACCATGGGTGTGTGGTTCCAAAAAAGAGATACAGGGAGCGGCTATAGCGAATGATGGTCAAGCTATGATATTCAGTGTCAAAAAATATGATATGGGGTGGATTATGGACCAAATTTGCCTTTAGCTCAGTGGCATCTACCCAAAACCACATAGCGGGCCTGTTTCTTTTCAAGAATGTCTTGAGTTCACAGTGTCTGACTTCAGTGTGGCTGTGGATGTAAAGGACGTGATTGCTCGAAGTGTGGCCTTGCAGAGTTAGATCACTTAATCTGACCTTTCACCTTGCTGCAGCCTTCAATCAAGCTTGGCTCCCTAGCAACTTTGTGTCATGAGTGTTGATGACTCTGGCACACAGTTGCCACTTTCTGTTGTTTGTCCTCCGCTCCTGAGACAGTTCAGTCTCATAGTCTCAGCCTCAGGATTTTGTGGTGTGGTCAGATCCAGTGGGGATAGTTAAAGTGGGATTTATGCTGCAGAAAGAAGTGGTTCATGTGAGAAATGGAACATTTGCCACTTGTTTTTTAGGCAGTTTTATATGTTGTTTTCGTGGTGTGAATGGTGTGTAGTTTTTATTACCGCTCATCCGGCCTCTGTTTTTTATTCAACCGAAATAGAGGAAAGGTCAATCTATCCTTGGATTATTATTTCGTCAAATTATAGAATGCCTTTTCCTATACCTTGTAAGTCACAGAGACAAGTCAATCGTGTGGTCAGTCAGTATGGTATGTTTGTTTTGTCTCTTATATTTAAGCATAGCGTGTTAGGTTCATGCTGTGACACACTCCACAAGTCAGGGTCAGTAGTAACACAGCATGAGGTTCCAGCTTGTTGCCTTGCATCAAAGTGAGGCCACATGTCAAGTGAGTTCACCTCTAACCCCTTAACCCTGCTGTGGACCAGGGGTTTAGGATTTGAGCCTAATCCCACTAAACAGGGAATGCCAACCTCCTTCACATACAAGAAATTACTAAAAAAAAAAAAAAAAAAAAAAAAAAGTGAAATGTGAAGAATTATGAATGCTAGCCTTCAAATGTGCTCAGCCCATTATCATCAGTAAGAGATCATTTGCTTGATTAATCAGTCATCACATTAAATCAAAGGTAGTATTCTTTAAAAGAGTGGTAGCTCTTAACTTTTATGAATTGTCAATCAGACTGTCAATCAGGCTGCAGTTACACATTTAATTTAAAGACACTGGAGCTTTAAACAATTAATATTTCTTGCTGCCACTTCGTCCATGATCTGAACTTGCTAAACCTTTGGGTGCTAGTTAGTCTCGTACTGATCCCCTTCTAGGATGACATGAAACTGTTCAGACTTTGGCCTCTCCATGAATTGACCCCGTAGACGAGGAAAGAGGGAGGACCATGAATTCATCTCACAGAATAGAGGTTACATGTCAGACAGGCCCGGCCCTGGACACAGTTACTTTTGCCAAACTCTCCTTTCATGTCTTGAATTTCTCCGATGATAAAGACCACATAAAGCCTCAAGGCTGCCAGACATCACGTTACAAAATCTGCTAAATCAAAAATGGCGATGTCGAAGCTACCATTTCTCAGCAGGTAGGGGCATCCAGAGAAATGTCTTTCTGTCAGGTTGAATAAGTGGAATAACGTTTCAGGTTTATATAAAAATAAAGTCCTACCAACCTACCGTCTCTGCTTTGATAGTTATTTTGACATTAATGTGCATTCTTGCTATTTCTGTTTTTATACAAAGATGTCTATCTAAATCCTTGTCTAAAGACTGGTTTAAGAGGCTATGTCTGGTCTTGGTGAAATATTCAGTTTTTTTTTTTTTTTCATATATATATACAGTAACCGGACCCGGACAGCGGTTACTAACGGCAACGAGCCCATTGGTTTGGAGCACGGGGCCTTAACCAAACACGTGTGGACAGACAGAAGCAGGAGGTTTTATGTGTTTCTTTTTGCCACCATAGCTGGTTAATGCTATTTTATGTTTTGGTGTGGTATCACGAGCTTCCTGTGTTTTCTCGCATGAGCATCCAGTTGTCTGGAATCGCTTAGATATGACCTCAAAATGCATCAGTAAGATAAGCCGCAAGATCATTTTCAGGAGCATTCTGTCATCATTTGGCAGTGGCAAAATAACCTCTGTCCGTGCGCACACGCGCGCGCGCATGTGTGTGTGTGTGTGTGTGTGTGTGTGTGTGTGTGTGTGTGTGTGTGTGAGCAAGTATGCATGTTTGCATCAATACACGCGTATCCAAGGCACATGCTGTTTGGACAAATGTTGGTTTTCACATCACAGAAGGCTATATGTTTTGCATGGTGAAACACTTTTCATGATGATAGATCCTCAAACCCTGCTTTGGTGTGTTGTGTGCGTGTGTGTGTGTGTGTGTGTGTGTGTGTGTGTGTGTGTGTTTCAGCTGATAACACGTCTGAGGAGGGAGATCCAGTCTCTGAAGGAAGAACTCTCCATGGTGAGCGGAGAACGGAGAAACGACCAACTAACCGAGGAGGAGATCCAAAAGTATGTCATCTCAGATGTTTGGATTCGTCATCCATCTAGGCCAGCCACTCAGTCACTCTGTTGTCTCTTCACCTAATTTAAAAATGCTGTTTGAGATTAATGCTGGATATCAGCTTTCATGTTTGCATGCATGGCGGATATCATTACTGCACATATCAGTCTAATGCGTCTGGTAAACTGTCAGTTTTTCCGCAATCAGAACCAACTTGTGATGCTACCTCCAGATTTTATGATGACAGATGAGGCAAGGGAACAAAATCACTGAAATTTGGTTTGAGAATGCCCTGGAGGAGCTCCCATCAGACCTTTGGCCCCAGGATCATCGGTTATGTGTGTGTTTGTGGTTTTGTGTATGTGATGTGAACAGCACTTGTACTAGACCTCGGTGAGGCAGTCATCTCAGGACAGTGAGGACGGGAATAGTGCCATGCTCTCCCATATCAGCCTTCCAAGATGTTTACAGCACCGCTTAGACCCAGAGAGGAATGCAGACGGTCTTTTTTGGGACACTAATTTGTATTTGTAATGCGCGAGACCAGGAGATTCTTGAGCAAATATGTTTTATGATTTATGACTATTTGGGGTTTGCCGAAAGTGCCTACAGAGCTTAGGCTGTTGGCTATGCGTCGTTGCTGAGCTGAAACCTCGTTCACTGAGGCTTAACCAGATCTAATGGTGTTTCCCAAGGCTCTCCTTGAGCCAGGACTGCTTTACGTCTGCTGGGACTCAGTCAGTCAGGGCCAGAGTTCAGGCCACCGGTTCCATCAAGGACTTGGCACACCTCCCTCTCCAGTGCTGATGTATTTACCACTCCCTGGCCCCCTCGGACCGTCTTTTTATTATTTCCCCTCTACTTGGTTGATTATCCCTGGTTTCCCCCCGTTTGTGGTCAAACTCACGCAGGGGGATTTTAATGATGTCTGTTGTGACCACATTCACTGACATGCTGACTTTTCTTTCGCTGTTTCCTCTCCAGTTTATGGCTTGACTTATCCCCAGTGCCAAATGATTGTGCATGTGAACATTTCCTGGCTTATTTGTTGTCACATTTCCAAAGGCACATATATCTTCAGCCATACAAATTTCAACTTTCCACAAGTCTTTTTTCCACAAGCAGCAGGTCCTGCTGTCCTGAACACCTCTCTGGATTCAGTATCAATCCATTCCCTTACAATCAAAAGTCAAGCTTAAAATTGTTATTGGTTTTTTTCTCACATCGTCTCACGCCTTGGAGGAACTGTTTGGAAACTATTGAATTTTTGCATATGAAAGATGATGGGGTCCTCTCTCCCTAAATATTGTACATGGTGTTGAAGGGAATTTTGTAAAATCTAGCTTAGTATCAAAAGGCCCTGATGACTTGCAGGGCCCTGAAACAAGACCGCCATGTTTGTTTTAAGTCCTTTCTCGTGTAAACGCAATGTGTTTCTATGCTGTCGATGTTACAGCGGAAAATGAAGACCGCACATCGTCGTGCCTACATCGGATCCGTCTGGATGGTTGCCCCCTGGTCTTTTCCAGTGGTCGCTTCCAGAGCGTGAAGAACCAATGTTTGGACTATCATCTAGTGATAGTTTATCAAAAGGCCGGCCGATTGGAGCTGGAACACAGGTTTAAGTAAATAGTTGTCTTTGACTGGACCCAAATTTTAAACATTAGAAGTTCTTCCCAAATATAGATCTTAACTGTTTGAGTGCCTGTTGAGACTGCACTGAGTATGATGGAGAAGGATTACGGCATGGAATGCAGCCTTTGTTTAAGTTTTGGTAAGTTATTAGAAATTCTGTGTCTGGGTATGTGTGTGTGTGTGTGTGTGTGTGTGTGTGTGTGTCTGTGTGTGTGTGTGTGTGTGTGTGTGTGTGTGTGTGTGTGTGTGTGTGTGCGTGTGTGTGTGCAGGTTGGAAATGGTACTCAAGGCATTTCTGGATGACCCTGATCCTGAGGTGACACTGTCTTTGGGACCAGACATGAGAAAAATCCAGCACTGTTTTTCTCTGCTGAAGGTACTGTGTCTCTCTGCCTGTCTTTGACTGACTGTCCTGCCAAACTTTGTTATTGTCTGTTTTTCCCCCTCCATTTAGTACTTCAAGATACACATGCTATCAAGATACTAGTGCAATCGTAGGGAAAATATCGCAAATTGCATATGTTTTGACCAATTTTCATGTGGAAACGTTCATGTTTTTGTGAGGTCTGGAGTTCTACCTCAGTTTAACAACCTTTAAGCTCGTAAGCTCTTAAATACATGTGTCTAAGACGAGAAAATCAGAAAAAATCATGCTGACCAGCATGGTGTCAGTGAGAGTTCAACTGAGCAGGTCTCATCTGCTCATGTCACTCCATCCAGCAGTGGCCAGCTGACCAGTCACTTCTTTTAAATGGCTCCCCCTCCTGACTTCATTAGGGAGGTGCATTACGTTTGAATCAACCACAGTTTGATCCCCTTTCTTTATTAGACCCATGGTTTTCTTCCCTCTCTGGTTGAGTTCCAGAATTCATCTTCATCTTTCAATTTAATTAATGTCACTGTTTGGTTGGTAGGGAACTCTATTCCATATTATTCATGGAATATAGAATGGAATATAAAACAGCAAGTGAGGATACAGGTTGTAGTATCACTAGGATAAGAACCCCCCGTTTTTATGTTATACCTGTGATGAAGGCTATGCCAAAACCCGTTGATGTTATCAAGAAATAGCTTAGGCTTTCTGACTGAAAGTTAAAGCCATTGAAAAGCCAGTGACACCCAACTTCTCTCAGTAAGACTATTGATTTTCCCATGACCAGAGTTCTGTCTAGACACTCAGTGTTTGCCATGTTTTCGTCAGCTAATTAGATATAAGGTGTCAAATGTCGACAGGTTATGGTCACTGTGTGTTTTTAAACCAGAGACTCTCAAGAATTCTTACTGTGGCTAAGACACAATCCTGTGGTTCTGAACTCTGCATAATTTCTACAACAGGCCTGCTTTCAGCTCATTACAGTGTACAACAGTAGTAGTATTTCAGTAGTAGTATTTCAGGAATAAAAAGCAAAGGTACAATTCGGGATGATTAGCTATGAACCAATGTGTAGAATTCATTAACAGAATAAAGCTTTTGGTAAATCCATCCACTATTATAGAACACGTCGACAAAATGATAAATTTCACATGTTCATTTTCAGGCCAATTTTTGTTTTCCGGTCAATAATTTTATAGTTTTAGGGTTTTTTCTGTGTGTTCCAATTCACAGATAGTCCAAATATCATTTCTGGTGCTGCACTGGACTGTAGAAAATAAACTTGCTGTTTGCGTAATGTTTGTAGAAAGCATTAAATCTAAACATTTTTGTTTGCAAGAAAGTTGCAAACAAAAATTTATTTTTTTCTTCAATTTTAACACCTGTTGGCCGACCACCGCTAAATGACCACAGAGAAAACAGAGTGGCATTCACACAGAGCCGGAGCTGGAGCAACCACCAGAGGCAATTCCAGATCCCACTCGAGTGTCTGTTTATCTCTCCTCCAGTTTGTTATGATCCCCAAAACTCCATCTCCTCTTCAGTTTACATTCCTCTGAGCATCACCCCAGTCACACTCTGGTGATTCTGGAGAAATTTGGATCTGGTTTGCATTTTTTTGTTCCTCCTTTGTTCTCATTTCTGGTTGGCTCCTTTCTCCGCACTCCACTTCCCTACTGTGTTCAGTTTTGAGGTCGTGCTCCATTGCCAATGTGAATCTCCATCTGTAGTCATCCTTTTCACCATCATGAGCGAATATCTGCGAAGTGAGATGATTGATTTTAGCACAGTCCACTGCAATGCTCTTACTCCCCTGGTTTTATGTTAACATTTAATGACAGACATTGACGTAGTTATTGCAAATCGGAGAGTCTCAGCCCCAGCCACAATATCTTCTCATGTGTGTGATACCTTACATATCCCCAGGACTTTCCAGGAGCAGCTTCAGGCCAGGCTCCCAGGTGTTTGTGCTGTATCTCTCCCACTTGGATTAGTCCAAGACACACATAAAAAATTAGACAAGGGAAACGAGAGAACTTGATAAATTCTCAGCGGACAGTGGGAAATATCAGTGAGGATCTCAGTGTATTCACAATTTTTTTTTGGATTAGATGGTGGTTTTCAGTTGTGTTACATTATGGGTGGTCTCTTCTCCACAGTAATCCCAACTTTAGTAGGAACGATATTGTTTACTATTTTGAAATTTTTCTCCCTGCTACAGACGATGATCCGAGACAAGCTAAGAGGAGGTGATGGACAGGTGGCACCAGCAGCAGCAGCGAGTGAAGCACAAACCCAAGGCAGCCCCCGTCCATCAGATCTGACCAGACTAAAAGAGATGTTAAAACAGCGTGACAGTGAGATCAGTATCCTTTGAAAAAACTGAGAACAATTTTGTTCCCTTAAAACGTACAGGAACACTCCCACGTTCTTGGGAGTTTGGCCTATCACTCACCTTACTTAAGACTTGATGAAAGGATTGGCACAATCAGCTCCAGTGGATAGTTCTCTCTGGTGAATATGAAAATGAAGACTTTGCATATTGGAGTGACCTGGTAAGACAAAACAACTCTATGTTATGGATATTGTGTTTTCTTCATCTACAATTTTTATTCAGTCATTGGATTCTTGACTGTGATGAGAGAAATTACATATGTTTGTGGACAGAACAAGGCAGCGTGAGCTCACTGTGCCCACTGAGGAAACATTTGGCAGGAGATGGATCTGTTTTAATGGTAGCCTATTAGGCTATGCACAATATAGTTAATCAAATTGCTCTATACCCTTGTGGCATCTTCCTTCATGACCCTCAAAGGACCACACCAGTGATTCTGCATGTTTAGCATAATATCTAGACATGTAGATGCTCTAGTAACCATTTTTCTAGACATTAGTTTCCATTCATTCCACTATGATATGAAAATGAACTCTCAGAGACTTCAGACTTTCTTCACACCAGCATTCCATCACTGTAATAAAATCGTCCACATTAGTTTTCCTGAAATCTGGAAAATAGTCCCCAGGGAAACATTTGCTTTACACAGCCAATTATCTGTTCTGTGGTTTATGGATGCTGACAATTTATTAGCGGCAGAAGCAGAACATTATGAGGTGTGTTTTTCAACCAAAAATTCATATTTAAAATCACTGGTATCATCTGTTAAATTTCACTGAATGCAAGGACTGTCAGTATAGAATGTTCTCCGAATAGTTTCAGCCGCTACAGTCTGTAAATATTGGTCATCGTGATTCTGTTTGGTGTGGCTGAAACTTACACTCAGTTTCTGATGAACAGATCACACAATAGGTGTACAAGGCTCGCTAATACAGTGTTTGATAGGATTTTCAGTAGAATATTTCTTAGGCTTCAGTTGAACTCCAAATGATATTGTTTCTGTGTCTAGCCAGACAATGTAATCACACTTACTGCTGATAGTGGAACCTTTATTTGTAGAGAGACATTCACCCGTAAGTAAATGTGCCCATGTTATTGCGCGTCTGGATCGCAGTTCTTCTACAAACACGTGAATTATGAAATTTAAGTCGAGCTGAACTCATCACCAGTCCCCCAAAATACACATGAAATGTTGTTTTAATGTGTATGCTCAGATAGATCTTCATCTAATGACTGCAGTTAATCATAATTATTATTAATCATAATTATAGTATTTGTGTTTAAAGATGATATTTCTAATGGCTTTTTGGGATGAATCTTCCCCTTATGCCCTCTCGCTGCGGCTTGTCATTAGATCACAGCACATTAGTCGGCAAAATCGAGATGTCTGCTTGATTATTTAGCCACAAAAACCTCAGCTCTCCAAAATAAACAGAATATTATCATGAAGATATTTCACCCAGAGTATGTCTTGGAACAAGTATGTGTAATGTGAAATCCTCTCTTCTTCATTGTAGATTTTGCCTTTCAAAATGACATACAGTGGTTTCCCACATAATGCAGATGTCATCACCAAAATTGCTATTGTATGGGGCAGATAATATTTCAGCGCAAGTTTGAAAGCCCATCTTTTTGAACACTTAAAGGTCTATTAGGTATGTACTTTACTGTACCTCATTTTTATGTATGTATTTATTTATTGCTAGTGAAAGTGCATTTGTTGCAGTAGATTGTCCTTCGTCTTTGTCTGTGGAATGTGACAGTCTTCTCATAGCTTTTGCAATGACATCATCACCAGCCATATCCCTAATAACTATGTAGATTCAGACTTTTGCTACAACTAAAGCTTGTATCTGCTTTCTAATCACCATCCTTTCCATGTCTATATAACCAGAGTAACCTACTCTGAGCCTTTTACTGGGAGGCATCAGCTCCTGAGCTGCAGGTTTAGTGTCGCCAGACTGATGCTGGGTCTCCACAGGGTTAATTATGGAAGAGGTTCCCCGTTACCTACCGCTCCTGTGTGTTCCACTGCAGGGGCGACTCCAGTGGGCCACCTGGAAATGGTTAGTGATGACACATCGCTAACATGGAGCGCGGTGATAGAGCAACAAGAGAGAGCTAACAAACAGGGGTGGATGTTGAGAGTAACATCACAGCATGGCAAGAATACACAACTTCTCATTTCAAATGAATCCTTCACCATAGCAAATGCCTTGTCACCTTGATAAAAAACAGTCATGCAGTAGGTATGATTAATTATGGCTGAAAGCTACACCAGCAAATTAAAAAAAAAAAAAAAATTCAGCTATCTTATCAACCTACAGTAAATCACAAACATAAAGTGTGGTTCACAAGAGTGTCACGTCTCAGCTCATTGAGATGAGTCCAAATGAAATTCTGCTGTCAGAATCAAATCAAATCAGTCACATACACAGTCATACATAGTACAGTATGCAGACAAATGCCTAGGTGTCTGTGTCTGGTATGGTGAAAAAGCATAAGGTGCAAAGAATTAGGTATACATCAATATTTTAAAAAAGTTAGAAACAGTGTAAAAATGAGGTAAAAGTCAGATAAGCGGCTGCATGGAATATGTACAAGTAGAATTATGTGCAAACTTTGTGCAAATTGACATACTGGAGGTACTTAAGGTAGCAAATGACACTATGCAAAAATAGACAAATAAGATTTAAATGACATTTGAGTATTGAAGATGTAATGTGAACAGAATGTGCCTTAAAAATGTGAGCAAAGTGTACAGTGACTAACAGTAAGGATTAAATAAGATGCGCCTAATGTGGAGAGCAAAATGTCAACAAGCAAGTGCTCATCAGCATAATACCCTTTACCTCATCTGTTTGGTAGCCTTTGGTGGAAAGCACCACAGACCATCTGGGTTGGTAAGCTGGATGCCATTTTGACCAACCAATGTGCAAATCAGCCTTTAGTGGCTAAGTAAAAGTTAATGATAGCAGCTCAATATACAGCTTTGTGGCATAAATAAAATACTATCACTGACAGACTTAGGGGTTTGCATGTTAAAAAAAAAAATGCACCTATTGTACTAGAGGTCATATTGGATAAAAATAATCTCCTAAATGCCATATTACTATATATGTTCAGCATATCTGTTGCAAACCACTGCTGTAGTATGCAACTGCGTAATGCTCTGGAGAGTCAGAGTTTAGCCTGTATGATAGAATTTGAGTTATGGAACCCCGCCTTAGCTGTATGTTTTAGTATCTTAGTGTACATCCATCTCTTATTGTTTAAACTGATCTTAGGCTATAAATCTGGGGACCTACCATAAACAAGCTTGACAGCAGTAAGCCATTCATTTATTTTATTTAACGATTGAGCGTGGAACGCAGGTGTAAATATTGAGAGATATCTGATGGAAGCGATCCAGGAATACACAGTAGTATAACTCAAATTTCATGTAGAAAAGATGAATGGTTGTATTAACAACCAGCAGGTTGTCCTGTTTTATTTTCTCTTGGCTCGCATGCATTGCTGCTTGTATCCAAGAAAGAGATTTGGCTAATACTAAGTCATAATTGCCAGTTTGATAAGGCCCACAAGTAATCCCTGACAGTGTGTTTACAGCATTGGCAGGGATTACCAGGACTCCCTTAACAGCCCTGGTGATTGGTCGATATGAACTCCAACACCAAGACATTATTGCTGCTGATTCCCCCTGGTCAAAATAATGCCCCAAAATTTATTACCACGGCTCGAAAGCCCCACAGTCTCCTCTACCTTCACCTCGGAGTATTCCCTCAGGCTCAAGGCTGTGTTGCTTTATGCTCTGTCCTAGAGATGTTTATTCGCCTTATTTTTTTTTTTTAAGATTACTTTTCAGACTCTGCTTTATTGGATTGGAAATACTTTGCAGTGGCAATGAGCCAAATGGGAGCCCCATTCTGTCGAGTCAGAATATGCCTCCTTGGACTACTTTACTTTAACAATTTCACTGTTTTTAAACTGTTTACAAGCCAGGGCTCAGTTTTGAATTTAGAATTGCGTGCATGATTTACTTGTGTACTTGGAAGGTTGCTTTGTTGTGTGTTGTCTCATTTACAAGCAAAGCTTTGAGTACACAGCTGATATTTTGGCGCTCAGGGGAAAAAGTGGTCTTGATTTTCAGCTATGAGATCACTGTCTTCTAGGACCAGCTAGCGTCAGATCTTTCAGAGGTGACAATTTGAACAGTAATAGCTAACAAATGTCTTTTTAAAATGCAGTTTTCCCATTGGCAGTGTACACCGGTTGCACACAACTAATAGATGCCTCCTGCAACCAAAAATACAAACAGCAGGGGTGACAGAATCTTTGTATTAAAGATTTTACTGAGAGATTTGTGGTGGTTGGATCACATTTTGCAGGTAAGCTGTGACTACTGGAGTCAGGGAACCTGAAATAACTGCTTTAAAATGTCAAACCAGCTCAGTCAGAGTTGTGTAGGCAATTTAAGAGGGCTGCCAACAGCAATCTGAAAATGCTACAATGCATGAATCATCCTGTAAAGTTTTGACTTTGAACCATGCAATGTGAACTCCTGTACTGCAAATTAAATCATTATGTTGCTGTGTTAGTCAAAATGTATTACCTCCTGGTATCACTGTTGGAGTTAATAGGGACACATGCACATATACAAAAACAAACTTGGGACATCATACGGTATCACTCTATCCCACAATGCTTGGGATCTTAGGGAATTCTATCCTGGTGTTCCTATTTCAAAGCCGACTGTGTGAAAATTGTGCTTCCCACCCAACATGTCTGGTTATGATAAAACATCACAACTCAGCCTATTGTGGTGGTCATGAATATGGAAATGTCCTGTGTAGTGCAGCGGTAAAAGACTCTCAAATCAAAATAGCAGGGTTGCAAGTTTTCTAATCTTTCTGTTTACAGAGTGATGCAGCTGTTTGGTTCATCAAGGCCAGGGTTTGTGAAAATACCACTAGAACAATAGAGAGATTTTCAAGTGGTAAAAGATAGATGCTGCCAGGGGTCGAAGTTTGTTGCCAGCTGGTATGCAAATTAGTGCTGATTGAACGTAATTGCCGTCAACTCAGATATGTCTCCGTTGATCTCTTCACAGATGGAATATGTTTGCCTGTTGTTTGGAGTGCAGTGGATGTGGCTGGATGGTCCCGACTTGTAGAGAGTGAAGTGAACGGTGTTCATTAGTGTGCATGCTCTGAATCACTTGTCTTATCACTGAAACTGGAGAAAAACAGAGGGCTGTTGTTTTGATTAGTGGGTGTGCTTGTGTGCACTGCATAGGACTGAAATAAAGGGGGTGGGGGTTTATTTAATGATGGTGAACATTTCCTTTGGTAGTAAGCCCACTCGCCACCTACTGCTGTGTTGACGTAAGCTCTATCATGAGCACTGGCATGGAGGTGTTTTTTGGACCGGAGCTGCCTTTTGCTCTGAATGTCTTCCAGGCCTCTCTTCCCTTTCGAGAAAGCAAATCTGCTCTGCTCATTGTCTAAGAAACCAACTCTGATTTGTTCTGCATCCAAACCAAATGGTGGCAAAATATATATTTATTTTCTTGTGAATCATTATAGGGCACACAAATTTGAAAGCGTTTACCGAAATGGTTCTCGTAGCTTAATGGACCACTTTTCCTTCAGTTTCCATTCAGCTGTTCCGCTAATGCGTTTCTGTCATCTATTTTGGTAACATTTGACATGTTCTGTAATCACCTCTGCAAAGCCCACCGCTGACGCTGGCCAGAGGTCACTGATTACAGGTCTCTGGGTCTTTCAGGGTCTGTTTGATGTGTGTAGTGTGTGTTGACAAGCTGTGCCTCATGCAGAAATGCACAGTAGGATATGACACAGTCCAGATTTTTTAGTATTGTCTTTCTGTCCAACTGGGTGGTAAAATCTGTCTAGAATAAACTGTGTCGAAGACTTACTGTGCATCTTACAAAAGGTTTTATGGATCTTAATGAAAAGCATGAACACTTTTATTGCCATTCATATTTGTAACAGGTGGGTCATCATAATTCTGGCCTTAAAAGGATTCATACTAAAAACATATAGTTAAAAAATGACAAAATCATATTGAACAGATAGCCTTAAGGTTAGAGAAACACTTGTGACCAGAAGGCTGCTGGTTCAGATCCTTGCTGAGATAACCTCTCCTGAATAATTAACACCCTCCTCCAACTCTCCATTTGAAGTTCCCTTGAGCAAGGCACTTCATCCAAGTCTGCTCGAGGCCAAAAGTAGAGGACTGTGGATGTACTGGGCAGCTCTGTAGTGTGGAAGTAGTTTGTTAGAAACTGCTGAAAAAGAGCATGCTGAACTCAGCAAATAAAACATCCCCAGATAAATCAACTTCAAATATAATAAGGTTAAATATAATATGAAATATAATAGTTATATTTTATATGAATATAAAAACAGAGCCGTAACTTCCAGCTGTGTCCTTGGTAGAGGTCTGCGCTCTGCTGACTGCATTACTGTTATTATTATTATTGTTAAAATTTCAGAGTTTCAGCTGAGAGTTTCAGCGTTCTATAGTCAAAATGCTGTACTACTACTATTATGCTACTTTTTTTTTTCCAGTGTAAAATATCTAGTGTAAAATATTGTCTATTGTCCACCTCAGTCTAAAGATATCAGTGGTGTTATGAACTTTAAAATGCATGTAGCAGTTAAAATGTATTGGTAATACTGCAAAAGTATCTGAATCTAGTATCATCAGAGCTGGTATTCTGCAACATATGTTGTGTATGGTAGCCTATACTGGAACAATTTTTGGCAGCACTGGAATCAGCATGGCACTTTGGCCAAATGTGGTAATTTTGAAGGCATTTTCTTTATTGTCTGGATCCCTGTTTTATTAGACAGTATAATGGAGAGCAACAAGAAAAATGAGAGAGAGATTCGACGCACGTCATGAGCTGAGCCTGACACAACGTTATGGTATGTGCAGTAGCCCACAGATCCAACCCCCAAGGGAAATTTTCATCTCACCAGAAGACTATGGTAGCGTTCAATCTGCATAAAATGAATACTGGATAGCTCAATAATGGAAAAACCTGATGAACAACGCTCTGAGGTAATAACTGCTGTGAAACAATGACACAGGACCCACGGAAACAGCGATGTTGTTTTGTAGGACTTGGCTTGTGGAGGTTATTTAAACCGTGTTGGGTTTAATTTGGAGTTTTGAAAAGACGGCATGGTTGGTTTCATTGAAAACCATAATTGGTGACTGTTAGTTCCTTCATTTTATTATTCCCGCTGAATTCCCCTTGGTATCCATTGGCAGAAATCTAGATTAAGTACTCTGTCTTCCTCAAAAATAAGTCCATTTATCATTTGAAACACTGACATTTTGACTTTGCTTGATTGAACATCCTAAATTATCTGCTGACCAAAATAATTTCAGTTTGGCCACAACTAGATGTCTTCTAATCTCATGAGAGGAACGGGCTTAAAGCACAGACTGGTTGTCATTAGGACATCAAACACACCCCACTTTTTACTAGCACAACAGGCAGATAGGGCCTAAGTTATTCTCCAGATGTAAGTTAAAATGATTGTCCCTGAGTGGATATTTTTTGAGATTGGCTTTATTCATGTAAGTCATGTACTACACTACAACGTAATGGAACTCAGGTCCGGTTTGACTGTTTTGTTTTGTTTGTTTTTTCACAAGCCATCTTGCTCGGGAAACTGCCTCAGCTTTACCTCTTTATCTGTTAACCTGTGACAGACAAGACTAGTTGAAGCTGAATTGTCACTGGAGCTTGAATCACTGAATTTCATGTTCCTAGTGTGTGTTTTTTCATGCACCAGGATGATATTCCAGGCTATCAAGCACAAGGAAGAGGTCACACTGTCTATCGTCTAACGGACTGATCACTTCAGGCACTACACAGCCATTCTGCAGTTTAGTCACTTCCCTGCAGGAGAACAGAGCCAGGCAAACACTTGTTGCGTGTGTTCCAGTCTCATGGACCCAGTCCTCTACTGGCTCCCTGGACTGGAGTTTTATAGGAGCTTTTCAATCTGGACTGTTTTTAACAAGTGTTGGTTTGGCTTGCCCACGATTAGCTAATTAACTATTCCAAGTACAAATACAATAGCTGAGGATAGCAAACCGTAATATGGTCACATGGTCATTCATAACCTAAATACATCCGTACACATCCATACAGAAACAAACTTACACACCAAACGATAAACAAGATAAAATTACATCTGACCTCATGTGTTTCAAGTTAGCCAGCTAAATACAGTTGCCTGTACCATTTTTGTTTGTTTGTTTGTTTGTTTGTTTGTTTTGTGCATACACATTTCAACGATGGATGCAATAATGGACAGACTCAGATAGGGACATTCAGAATTTTTGGCCTGCTTGTTCACGTCGTCTGCAAAAAACAGCACATAGAAAAGAAAAAGAAATCCTAGCTGGCTCTGTCACCATGGTTTCTTCTTCACGGTTTCTAACAATGGTGTTTACCTGGTATGCAGTAAATGTGTAGACCTGCAGTTTTGTGCTTAAGCATAGCTACCAGGCATCAATTTGACAATCAAATTTGATGGGGCTGAATGGACTTTTACATCACTGCTCTGTTATAGGCATTAATGACTGAGAATTTCACCAGTGAGCCCAGCTGAGAGCAGTTTGATTGTTAGGCACTTGATCGAACACAGAATAGCCGTTCGGAGTTGGAGGTGCAGCGTGTGGAGCAAAGGAAACGATTACAGTAAATTGTCCTAATGCGCAGAGACATTGTGTATGGAGAAATGAAAAGTGTCGTGGCATTGAAAGTCTGAGCCGAGCCGAAGCGGTCGTTATTTTCTTTCGGTCCTCCTCCTGTAGCAGCTCACTCACTCACGCACAGAGAAAACATACACACAGAGCTGCAGACACATCTACACTTGGACGCAAGTAGACCAACACACATACAAGCTCATCAGCGGGAGAAGATTTTCTGGAATCTTGGCAGCGTGTCTGCAGCCTCTCCGGCTCCTCTGCTCTCCACTGATTCATCCCAGACCATGACATCTTCCTGAGCCTGTAAGGTCAGACGCTGAGCACATGTCAGCGCTCTGCCATTATTGAAAACCCTACAGCATAGTCCTGTTGCCTTGAACTAAGCAAGGACAGCACTGAGGATGCTTCCACCCTCTTAGTGCTATCTTTCACGGCCTTTTTCAGGTCATCAGGGTACATTCAGATGAGCTTTGAACATTTGGGAGAACACTCTGCGTGGTCTAGATTGTACCAAACTCAACGGTTTGGTATTAGAATAACAATGTGGAATGGAGAGAGAGAGATCCATCCAGAATGTTTGGCAAAAGATAAGGCAAGTTGTCCTTAACTTCATCCCTACAGGTATCCTGGTTAGTATGCTGAAGAAGGAAAAGAAAAGGGCCCAGGATGCTGCTGCCCAGCTGGCTAACATCACCAGTGACCACAGACTGGCCTCCCAGCGTGCCTTGGCATCTTCCACCATGCCACTGATAGGGGAGGGAAGCATCGACACCATCTCTGCTGACCAAGGCGGACCAGCTACACAGTACAGGAAGAGAGGTATGTCAGCTGAAAGATTGATAAATTTCTATAGAAAAAAATAGGGGAAAGCATCCACAGTGATTAGTTACAGGCAGCAGGACTGTGCCGGGTTTTTAGTATTGGCAGAGCGCTGTCATGGGCTCAGCGTCTGCCGTTCAGGTTCTTGATCGAACGCAGCCTTACAGGATCAGGAAGATGTCATGGTCTGGGATGAATCAGCCTTTCCAAATCTATCGTATTTTAAATGTTCTGGGGTAGCTGTAGAGAAGAAGTGCACTGCATCCAATACAAAACGGGGTCTAATTTGGACTTTGTTATGGTGTGCATATGTTGTGTTGCCATTTGCAACTTCATAGCTCTGTTCCTCCAGACCTTTCCAGATAACCCTGTAGCTTAATTTAGCAATTTCTGCTCATAAATTCAGGCCCCCGTGATCAACATGAACTATTAAAGCAAATAAAAGTTTCATAGTTTTGTGGATGTGGGCTCCATTGAATGGGACACACAGTCTTTGTGAGGTGGGAGAGGGAATGAATAGGTTATAAATTAGGGGCAAAGGCTGAGCGCAGAGAGGTGATCTCTCTCGATTGGAATTTTGGCAGCTCTTTGCTTGTGGTCATGCTGATTTTCAATGTGCCTGTCCAGGTTGTCTGTCGAAACACTTTTAAATGCATTGCAAATCCTTGATTTCAGGATTTTACTGCATGATGAAGAGTCTGTCATCCCAGAACTCCCTAGGCTACTTTATTTCTAACAATATCATCAGTGGGATTGCTTTCATTTAGGAGTTTCCTTTTGGAAGGTCACTGAAGTGGCCTAATGTGGTGGTGCCAGCAAAGCAACATTAGACAGTTTGGTATATTAAACCTGTAATTTGTTGTTGATGACGAGCTGATGAGTTTAAAGCCTATAATACCTAGTGGGGCATGAGGCAGAGGCTGGAGGCCAAGAATATTATAATATAAACACTAGAGACACTATTCAGACCAGGACTAGGATAGCAAACAGGGATCCACTAAATTTGAGTAAACCAACTTCCATCCAGAGGCAGCATCTTCTTGTCAAATGAAACTGAAATGCTCAATAGCTAGATTTTGTCTTCCAAAGTTGTTTATTTGTTTTTGTTTCTTTTTAAATCATTAACACAATAGTATATCACAGGAAAATAAACTAGCTGGAAGTGATTTGATATTTTTTTTCTCACTGAAGGTCTGTAAGCATTGAATTGTTGCCAGTTGCCAATATGATCTAATTAAGCAGAAGCCTGTTTTACTTAGATCCAGTAACGTGCAGATTGCTCCCATGGCTGGTCTTGAATTTATAGTGTCAACACAGTGTTGCATTTGATCAGGCTACCCACCATCTCGCTGTAGTTTGGACATGACACCCCATCCAAAGATTTAGATCAAGATGTTATAAGAGGGGAAAGCATAATAAATAAATAAATTAATTAATTTAAAATAAATAAATAAATAAATAAAAAATAAATAAAAATAAATATATCTATATATATATATATATATATATATATATATATATATATTAGGTAGTACAGACTGTAACTTCACGTGTGTGGTGTATAACTTTGTTAGACAACAAGTTAGTTTCAAAACAATGGGAATTAGAAGTGGGACGTTGCCGGAGGTCGAGTCCATCAAGCTTTCAGAGATCCTAGCTAGCCAACAGTAAGCATTTATTTGGCTTTTCTCATTTAATTTTGGTTAAGTGGCGTCTTCACTGTGATGATAAACCTAAGCCCTCATAATGAGCATGGTCATAGGCATTGGGTAAAAGGGTATGAGCCAGCTACTTATCAAACTGAGCCATCGCTGTTGTTTTCACTAACCACAGCTCCCTCATCCTCGTCGACGTTTTTGTGTAATGGTGCCCAGTACAGTAGTATAGCCAGCAAAGGGGTAATTGCAAACAGGGTCTCAGAAAGAACAGCCTATTAAAAAACAAACACATGTTTGAACTGGGTCCAGCATGAATTAGTGAGCAAATCCATCATTCATATAGGGGACAGTGAGGAGCGCTGTGATGGATGGCTGTGGAGTGGTGGTTTATAAAAACACTGATAAATGATGTGCCATATGCATTAGTCTCTCTGCATGGTGCGTGATCTATTATGGAACAAGCTGGATCATGTGGGATGTCTCACCATAGAATGTTTTTCACCTCTCCCACAAGCCTGTGTTTATTTATTTCTATGATTTCATGGGACATTATGACCTCTGTGGAATCCATTTTCATGGAGGTCATGGCTGACCCATGACACTGAGGCATCAAATGCTCCGAGTCCACATATCACAACACTGAGAACAACATTCTTCCTAAAGCTCAGCTCGACTGAGTTCAGAGTGAACTGAACCTCATGTTGTGCTGCGGGCCTCAGGTGCAAATGCAGTGCAAATGTGGTGCATGCGTGCCACTTTTGTGAGTTTGCGAGGCTCCCAGGCCATCACTCACGAGGCCCCCACGCGCCAAGACAAGTCTGAGGTCTGCCCTCTACTGCACACATCGCTGTACTGATTGACAAAACAACTCCTCCGACCCATTCGACCACCTTGGTCATCTGTTCCAACCTTCTGATACAACCCACAGCAGCAACTCTAATCCGACCAGCAGGAGTGTTACACTAAGTTGGAACATTGCTTGGAATTAGTCCAGTTGTTTCATAATCAAATCAGAGGTCTTTCCTGTCGAACACAAGTTTACAGTGTTCAAACATCCCTGGCTTCAACAGGACACTTGAGCTTGCATGTGTAAAAACATGCAAACATGTTACTAATGGCAAAAATGTAGTCAAGCTCACATATGAACAAACTGTGCACAAGATTGTATCATTGAAATATTAAAATCAACTCCCTGTCCTTTTATTTTATGCAGTGCTGTCTTCATAAGTGTGTAATGTGTGTGTGTGTGTGTGTGTGTGTGTGTGTGTGTGTGTGTGTGTGTGTGTGTGTGTGTGTTTGTGTGTGTGTGTGTAGGGAAGCAGGTATTAATCAGACATTGTTTCAAAGGTGTAACGCTGATAACAAGAAGGAGATGATGTCAAAACAAAACCAAGATTTTTCAAAGAACAATGTTTTCCAACTTTGTAAATACTTTTGAAATGTCAAAAGCAGAAAAAAGACACAAACATGTTGCCTCTCAAACAATTCTATTTTATTGCTTTTGGAAGAATTTACCCAAGAGATTATCCATACAAGTTATGCAATATGGAGGCTGTGCCAGCCTTAATATTATAAACTAGTTCGGTTACTGTTATTGATAAATTAATATTTGCATTTCCAAAGATTTTATAATTTGATTCATTAAAATGAGTCATGAGTCTGAGTCTTGTTTGCATTTCTTCTTTAATTGTAATTTTAAAGGCATAAAAGAGTTTACATTTTTATTATTCCATTTTTCACTCAGGCTCTCCCAGATTGGTCCATACAAGCAACCCATTTAAACAGGATTGTTTGCACCTGTCGTCATGCAGGCAGTTATTCTCAGTTGATCACATGAAATGGGAAAATTTACCACATGTGCTATCTGTTCAGTGGCAGACGCAATTTAGCATGCCTTGTTTGGGATCTCGGTAAAGCCATCCCTCAAAGTCCATGAAAAAATATTGCAAAAGGTTGCTTTTGGCAAAGGCTTTCAAAAGGCAACTCCCTCTTCATATGGCATTTTCAGAGCTGTTCCCTCACATGCTGAGTGATAGATATTCACATGTAATGACCGACTCTTTGTGAATGGTAAACTGTTGACCTGATGAAAAATAGGTCCTCAGATGATTGTGATATTGGGATGATGGCCACAGACTGCAAATCCTGTTTATATAGCCTCCAGGCATTTATATGTGCAAACATATGCACTGGCCGCCAAGGAACCCTTATGGCCCTCTCCTATCACACTTTGATTTATCGCATCCTATGTGATTCATGTTGCACAACAGGATGAGAAAACAAACAGTGGGCTGCTTCGCACAGCTACATGTTTTTCCAGTCGACATTGTTTTGAAAATCTCTGCTTTGTCACTTAGGAAGATGGGTTGTATAGTTTCAGGTTGAGATGCAGATGAATTCTATTATGGTAACTCAAGAAAATGCATCAATATACTCTCACACGTCCTCACACTTTGACACATGGGGCTCTATGTTTGTGACTGTGCATGCCAGGGCTGTGCGTCAGTGAAGTGGTATAATTGTTGAGTGCATACAGGGTTTTTTTGTCGCCTGCGTCCTTTTTTTCGGTGCATTGCTGTGAACTTGTCTGTGCCCAGTTGGGAGCAGGGGCACAGTATGAATAAGAATAAAATTAAGAATAAGAATAATGCGAATAAATTTATTTGCATAGCACTTTTCACAGACATAGGTCACAAAGTGCTTTACAATGGCATCATACAATTACAAAGAGAATAATACAAATACAAAAAGACTAATACATTTGAAAAGCAATGCTTAAGTATGCATAAAAACACAGAAAGTATAAAAATGCAAATTTAGTGCAAGAAGGGTTACATGGACGCCTGTCTAAAAAGGTGTGTATGTGTCAGTAACAAACTGTAGTGGGTGTGTCGGTAACGATCATCATACACTGTGTCGTTCACCTGCTCAGATGTCTTAATTGCTCAAAGTGCAGGTGATTTAAAAGCTTCTTAAAACTATCTGCTGAGTGTCTAAGACAGGGGTCACCAATCATGTGCCATGGAGGGCCGAGAGGCTGCAGGTTTTCATTCCAACCAAGACCTCCACCAGGTGACTTCACTGATTACCTCACCTTGTATCAGAAAGGAGGAGCTAATCAGTGAAATCACCTGGTGGAGGTCTTGGTTGGAATGAAAATCTGCAGCCTCTCGGCCCTCCATGGCACATGATTGGTGACCCTTGGTCTAAGACAGGGGTGGGCAATCATGTGCCATGGAGGGCCGAGAGGCTGCAGGTTTTCTTTCCAACCAAAAACTCCACCAGGTGATTTCACTGATTACCTCACCTTCAAGCAGAGGGCAGGGACTAATCAGTGAAATCAGCTGGTTTGGTTTTTGGTTGGAAAGAAAACCTGCAGCCTCTCGGCCCTCCATGGCACATGATTGGTGACCCTTGGTCTAAGAGGATGTGAGAGAGTTGCCCACATGCTAAAATGGAAAACACACAACAGCATTGTATTATATGTTAGTTAGATCATCTATATACAGGGTGTTAAAACATGACAATGCTTTACAGAGAATAATTCTTGTCTTTAGAATGATTTTGCTTATTTTGTTATGGCATCTTCCAAATAAATAAATATCGGCTGCATCATAATTGGAATGAAGATTGAGATGGGATAGGTGGAAACAGATGTCATCACGCTTGCACACAACTTTGACTGAACTGGTAGTTCTTACCAACAGTGCTGGTGGTGTATATCATTGTCCACTTTCTTATGAAAAAAATCTGTTGGCCCTAGCAAAATATTCCCAGATACTGCACAAGCCAAGTCTGTTTTATCAACCCCAAGTCCCTTGCTGCCAGTTACATGTCCGCTCTGGAATGTTCATCCACTTTTCTCACACTTCATGAGAAATTTCTGTCTTTCTGTTCTGTTAGAACCAAAGTTGTGAGCAGAACACACTGTATTGGCTGATAACCAGCAGGACAGGCCTGATGCACTGCAGAGGTGCTGTGCGCTTATGGAAGCAAAAGCTTTTAAGATCACATTGAGCAGCTGGTGAGAGACGACAGAAGAAACTTCTTCAGCGTTTAGTGTTTAGTGTTGCTGACATGCACATGGCAGTTGTGAAATAGCAGAGTTTTGAAAAGCATACCTGATGTCAGGACTTTTTCCAAGCGCTAGTTGAGACTACAATGGCAAAGTTTTTGCAAGAGACTACTTCATCAATTGACCAACTGAATCTGTCTTAACATTTATATGTAGGCCCTCTGTTAGTCATAGCTTCCTACAATACACTCCATTATATAGTTCAACATATGAGGTGCCCATTTTCCATGATCTATGAGGACTCACAACCAGACCATATTCACATTAGGTCATTGTTCTTCACTCTGTCCTAATTCAAAACAAATGCACTACATTTACCCTTTCTTTGTGCTCAGTGGGTCACTGAATGTTTATGCATGTTTTAATTTAGGATTAATCTGTGGGCTCTGCTCTCTGAGCCAGCAGCCTCTATGGTTACGGTGGGGATAACTGCTGACCCCTGGAGATTTACTGTAAATGTAACGATGCTGACCTTTGCATTGAAACCTGTCATGCTGATTGTCCGTCCCAGTATAGAGTGAATGGTATTTAACTGATTTACTCTTTCCGCTTATTAGCTTAGCCAGCATAGAATACATCATAAAAGTTCCATAGGTCTGTTGAGTATGTGTTGACCACAATGTATGCTGGATGTAGTCTGGTGCACAATATGACAAGAGTTTGATTTCCTCAGGGAATCTGGTTTGTGTGCACTGCAAATCGCAGACGACACCGTTCCACCGATTCCAGCATGCCTCCGCTGGGTATTTTCCTGAGGTTAATTTACTGTCTTTTTTCCAAAGGAATAACTGTATCTTTGTTCTTATGCTAATATTGGTTTTATAGTGCATGAAGATTTAGACGAGGCTAATGGACAGGCAAGGTGTTCCATTCCTGTTGTAAATTCAGGCTAGTGGTGACTTGTGGTCTGCTTGCCGGGGCTGTCAAGAGATTTGAGAATTACAGAGAGAGGTAGATCTTCATTGTAAATCCTGCTTGCATGTAATGAGAAGTTAATGATTCTACCAGGCGCACCACAAGTCTGTGATCAGAACTGAAAGCCAAAGCAACAGGGACACCTTATTGACTCGGATACCACTGTCCACTGCTGAAAGACACGCACAGTGGATTACTGGACCAGTCTTAGCCTTAGAAATATCTGTCTTGATCTGTCGTGCAAACCAGACATAAAAAGTTTAAGACATTTTTTTTTTTTGTTCATGGGTGGGAATGTTTATTTGCTCATTGTGTGGGAATGATTGGCTAGACAGAATACATCCAATAGAAATGCAGTAACTTATAATAAATTGATGGAACAGTACGGTCATACTTCACTTCTCTGGTATTTTATTTCTAAAAATTTGTTGAAACAGCAACAATAGTCACAACACATTCCTTCTCTGTAAAACCTCTGTGGTTTGTCAGCACTTGAAGCACGGAAAAGAAGAATTAGGAAAGTTGGCCTAAGCCACATGTGATCTCATTACCCCACAAATTATGTTAGTACAGCATATATGATGTCATATCACTTTTAGGGAGATATTCCTGGAATGTTCCGTTTTACAAGAGTCGAATGGGGTGCATTTCCCCTCAAGTAGCCCTCAGACAGATTTGTTGAGGTTGGCTCTTGCAACATACTGTATGCCTTTGAGATGCCTGCTGGTTTCAATCAGGACTTTCCAAAAATAAAGAAACAAAATTCCTAAATGTGCTACAATTAATTTCACATGCTTTGCTCTTCTTATGTATGTCTTCAGTTAGAATAAGCTTTGTCACACAAGCCCACAAATATCAACAAAGGTGGACTGTGTTGCAGATCATTTATTGGAAGTCATTGTGAAAGTATGGGTTTTCCTTGGCAGGGGAAATCTTGCAAAATAATACCGATGTGTATACTCTTAAATAAGATTAAGTAAAAAGGGGCCCAAACAGGAAGAAATTCTTGGGTTGGATCCACAAACAGTTGTCTCATCTTGTTTGTTTCTCTGTTTCATCGGTGTATTTGCTCATTTTACTATCATCTTACTTACTTTTTGGGTTGAATCTTGAACACTGATAGATCAGCAGATGCATCTGCAGTAGCTTATTTTAACCACAGGGACCTGATAAAATGTGCAGATCAATCTATCCAATCAAAACCAGTTGAAGTGTGGTGTGAGTGCCTGAAAAAATATTGCCCTTGGTTGCTTTTGCCAAGGGTACAGCCCCCCCACCCTTCAAATGGAATTTTCAGAGCTGTTCCCACTCATGTTGAGTGATAGATGTTTACATTTTATTTATGTTGTTCAGTTCAGCTTTAAAGATTGATGAGCAAACTTGAAACCCGGTGAAATTGACAACAAAGATTGATCATGTTGGAATTCTGCTTGCTGCAGTTCTGAATAATTGCCTGCCAGCATGATCCAAGATCTAGGTATAATTTTTTTTCCTTTGGAAATAAATTCTTGAACATTATTACGCAGTGCAAGCACATCCCTTTTTTTCAGTAAATTCAAGCAGCACAGAGTACTGTTTTCTGTCACTGTGTCACTGTCGGTGAACTTAGATCCCTCTGTCTTCTTATTGTCCTCCAAGTCCTCTCAAGCCATTTCCACCCATGACAGAAAATGAGTTGGACCAATCACTGGCAATCACTGTTAACTGTTTTTCCAGTCAAATCAATTTTCACAGACAATAACCCTGCACATTGGAATAGTGTTCCCTTAGTGTTTACTTTTAGCAGCGTTTCTGCCTCCGTTGATCTCCCAGCCCAGTCAGGTCTTTTTGCTACAGGCAAAGAGAACAACATAAACAACTTGCCTGAGCTATGACGCATGTTATCATATAAACTTTAATGTGTGTGAGTTTTGTTTTATTCTGTTGTAACTGTAGTGGCAATTGAATTTGAAGCAGATGTGGGGAGCTTTAATAAAAATGCTCATTAAGCAATATTTCAAGACTATAAACAATTAAACAGTCAACATTTAGTCTATCCAAAAATTGTCCTGGTTTCTGACCAGTGGCAAGCTGCCAAAAGTGGGCGTTCACCCGTTTAGATAATGCTGACCTGTTGATGATGGCTGTTTATATATCTGTTTATACCCTTTCTAAACCATGAATGGGACGGTAATGATCCTTATATTTTGCAATTAGTAATAAGTGGGAGGTCAGCAATATCAGTGGGGCTCTTTAGCTCGCATCTGGCTGCCAGATTTGGGTTTAGTACCTGTGGATGTGGGAAAATGGCACAGCTCAATTTGCACAGACTCATAGAGACTTCACAAATCTGCACAGCATGACCTGCCACATTTTCCCAGAGTTCGCACATTTGCTGTATATCATTGGCATGACAAGCACTTAGTCTTGTTTCAATGATAATTTGTATGGTAGATTTGATTTACAACTTTAGCATTAGCCAGCTAGCTAATGTCTTCAGCATGGATTGGTGGTATGTAGCCTCTGGCTAGTAGAGCACAGCACATGTCTCACTGCAGGATCTGGTTCCTCTCAGGTCTACAGTTGTCTGTGGGAAAGCAAGAGGCCTTTGAGATCTTCAGGAGGGACCATGAGGACCAGCTGACCATTGAAGACAACAAGGCTCTTCTCAAACAGAGGTTAGTGGCCAAGAGGGCATGAACAGTTAAGTATAGGGGTAAAAGAGATGATAAATTCACAGCTTGATGTTTCCCATAAGAAGACCAACCTCACACTGTAACACAAGCAGGAATCTTACATGTAGTGCACTTTCAGCTTTCACTGTACACCATCATACTATGAGAGTTTCCTTCTCCTCAGTTTCAAAATCGACTGCAAATTTAGGAAAAATGTATGTCTATTTCTATCCATCCATATTCTCAATCTATCTGTACAGATAGATCCCCAGATTTCCTGTCAGACATCAGAAGAAAACACAGTTCATCAAACTGCACTTTTATTGCAGTCTGAATGAATTCAGTCTCAAAATGAAAATATGAAATAGCACAACTTGCGAGCTGCCCAGACCTTTTTCAGAGCTGCTGCTTGGGTGGGAGCTGTCATTACAGGTGTGAAAGTGCTGTAGCCTGGCCACTGACTTGTGTACTTTGGCCAGTGAGATGCAACGGTTTCTTAAAGAATAATAGCACTCGAAAGATTTGCTAGGTTCATAACGGTGGGTGGATTTCGTCTGAGCGTCAAGAAACGTTGTAAAAACGTCTCAGGACCTGTATCTCGCAAGTGTTTGTTTTGGTGTTGAGTAACATTGCCAACAAATATAGCTTTAAAATAATTGACAGATCATAATAGGTAATACATCATATTATGCAATGTGTTATTTGAAATTCTTTAATCTGTATAAAATAAACAACAAAACCCAACCTTTTTGGATGGAGCATCTGTTCTGACATTTTACTTGCTTTATTTTTTCCCCCCTCTCTTTAACACATTTATTGCCCCTTGACATATTTTACTTTTTTGGACAGGTTTGCTGAGGCCAGAACACTTGGGGAGCAAGTGAACGAAGCGAGAAACAGAGTTAGTAAGTCACCATTTCAGTACATAAACACTTAAAAAAAAAAATGCATTCCCAGCATATGGTTTGATTGTCTACGCATTCTTATTCCATTATTACTTCCATTTGGGAATATTCTTGTTGCATTAAATGTTAAAAAGTGGGTGTGTTTTTTTACACCCCTGTTTTGTATGATGCTATGAAATAGCATGTGAACTATGCATGTGCACCATGACCGTAGCTTGCTGTTCAGGGTACCTGGTGTGCGCTGCATTCCGGAAATTACTCTACTCTTGGGAACCGTGAAGAAAATTCTACATTTCATTGTCATCATTACCGTCACCATCATTATCCTAATGGCAAACAACATTCTGTGGCACGAGCCCTGAGGAACACCATTTATTTACCCTTTTATTAACGTTCCCCAAGTCTCCAGAGACACCGGCCTACCTGCCTGGAAAAAGTTAACAAACAGATCACTGTCGGGTTCCCGCTACCCTGGAGTGTGGAAGTGTCGTTCAGCACATTCCTGAACTTTTCCAGGACCAGGAGGGGTTCTGATTTCCACCCACCTACTCTTCCGACCTGCGCTTTTACGGGCCCTGGCTTTGGCTGTTTTACGAGGGCTCCGTAAGCACACCCCTGTGTTCTTCTGGGTAATGTCCCTGACAGGTAGCCACACTGTGCCAAAATGTGAGGCCTGGCAGAGTCCCTAGCTTCAGTAAGTGCTGAGCGATTGCAAAGTCTGGCTCCAAGGAATCCACCCCAGCTTTTGGACGCAGCCTCTCTGGTGTTGTATGTGTATACTACTGTGTGTCAGCACTTTGACACTGTGGTTTGTCCACTGGTGTGTTCATCACTGTGTCAATTATTTCAGTAAAGCTTTAAAAGCTCCTAGAAAATGACTGATCAGCTCTTGAGAACAGTCCATCTTAACACTCAAATTCACTTTGCTTAACAATCTTAATCTATCTTAATAAACTTGACTCAATGTTGCTTTCATAGCGCTACTAAGAAACAAGTCCTGTCACCGATACGGCAATAAGTATAAATGATTTCACTGCAGTTTGGTTGAGTTTTCCAGCCATCTCATCACAGCTCAAAATATGAGCATTTATTATTAGAGGTTGATCTGGTTTGCATTTACTATTGCAAGCTACATTTATGAGTTTCCCTGGACTGTGTGTGTTTGTGGCTCATTCCAGATGCCAATGAAATGGATAAGTTTGCCTCTCACCAGTGCCTGGCATCATTGCCGCCTCAGATCACGCAGGGTGGTTTGGTAGCATTCAGCTGTTACCCTCTGATACATGCCAGCATACACTTAGCACCCAAAGAATTTGAGCATATCAGCATTCGTCTGTGGTGTCTTTGAGGTGCTGACACAGCCGTACATCAGAGGTGTCGGTGCGTCATGCAGAAATCATCTATGACTTTTACGCAGCAATTAGAGGAATAATCTCTTCAAATGGACTCCACAGACGTCACTGTGCCATTCGATCAACTGTTGAGCACCAAATTCAGATTGTTCTTTGTGTTATTTATGTGGTAAAACTTAGGAATTTTGAAGTGTTTTAGCTTCTAGTTTCAAAAAAAAATTATTCAACTGTTAAATAGGTAAATGAGACCAGAAAAAGAAACATTTTGATATTGTCACATGTTATTATAATGTTAGGGGCATGGAGTCGCATTCTTCTTCGATGAGAGACGGTGTTTATAGTGGAAGGTAAAAGCCTCTTCTGACTGGAAGGCTGTATCATAATATATTTAGCTTAGTGTGTTTCCTTGCCATTTTGGAACCCGTACTTGGAAATTTTACACTACCTGTGTCTCATGGTTAATGTAGAACATGGAAAGAGTAGCATAATATAGACAAAAGCTGTGTGTAGCTTTGTGTGATGGATGTACCCAGCATGAGGTTCAGTAGCAGGGGAGAAAGGGAGAGGCAGTAGCCTGTGGAGACATTGGTGCCTAAACATTTCCCTGGTTACCAGTATTGTTCTTGGCCACCACGTATGACTGTGGAATCCTATCCCGCTGGAGAAGCATACGTTCTGAGCACTTAGATCCAAAAAGTGCAGGGATATATATTTATTCAGAGGGATCAGTGATGCACATCTTCTACGGGATAAGAGGTGTAGGGCAGTTGAAAATAAGTGGGATCCCTCAATCTATTTGCCAGATGTGTGGGGATTTATGCAGCAGCGTCCTAGATGCAGCATCTGGTAATCTCTTTGGTATCCCACGATCGTCCTCACCTCTGCAGCCATAGTGGCCCAAGGATTTCAGGACATATCACAAGAAAAGTCAATCTGCTACACTAGGAAGCAAAAAATGTATGTCATTACCAAGCTGATTGATCCAAAGTACTGGAGATGGAACATTGTATTAGTGTGGCCAGATCTGAAACTGTATATGGTTCAGCTGTAAACACCACTATAACTTAGAAATCCCTAAGGGTTCCTCCATTGCCTGCAGTCCTTTTAGGTGATAGTCAATACTCTAAAAAGCCTAGGTGCACATGCAAAGTCACTCTAGGTTTAGCACAACTGTAACTGTAATTTTTTGAGTAGTGTTGTCATCTGCTCATTGGGATGGTTTATGTAATGCCCCTGCCTTAGGTTGTGGCCTCAGACGACGCTATCTTCAGACACAGCAAGAGCTGTCCAATAAAAAATGCAGTTTAAGCTGAGGGGTCCCTACATATAGCCTTTACAACCACTTATATGTGCAAATATACTTAATCATGCATTTAATGATATACTGTACTTTAGATGTGATACTTATTCTTATCACATGTAGCAACTGCTGCACTGACAGTTGATCAAATTACATTTGTGTGTCTTGATATGTTTTATTCAGGATTCTCATGTACCTACTTTTTGCATTGACTTCACAATGCCTTTAGTCTTCATATAGACTTAAATCCATCTACCACGTAGTTATTGAAAAGTTGAACGGTACATATTGGATAGTCACTCAGTGGCATTTGTGTGGTGCATCTCAATCAAACTTCACGCCACAGAAATGACCAAATATTTGTTGAAGGTTGTATCTCAAAAAAAAAAAAAAAGTCCTTTACGACGACGGCATGTCTACTGACACTGTGGGGGGAAACCCTACATGGTTTGGAAGCGCTTTTGGTGTTGAGCCCACAACCATATCCTGGAAGAGGGACAGGAGGGATGAAGGGTAGTGAAGTATTGCAGTAAGCACACCACACACCACCATTACTTGACACGTATGCAAATTGATCTTTTATGGAATGTTTCTATCCTGTCAAGGCAGGAAATACTAGTAAAGTTGCAGAATCAGGTCAGTTTGGGCTAAGGATTTTAAACAGTCTGCTCTGGCCTTACTCATTAATTGTCAGTAAGATATGTACACGTTATTTATGAAATGTATAGTCAACAGGCCTGAGAAATTGTCTTTTAGAGGCAGTATGGTAGGGGTTGGACTCTCCAGATGACTCGCGATAGTATTTTACCCATAATAATGGTGGAATCATGATATAGGCAGTTTTGTGATATATGATATATTGTAAGGTAATCAGCTTTGTCACAATATCAGCTACATCACAATATCTGTAACTGAAGTTGAACACTCAAATACTGATTGTTGCCACAAGTGTATCAATAATGTATGACAATATGAAGTATCGCAACATATTATCGATCTATTGTTCCACTCCTATTGTGCAATTGTGCTTACACTGCCTCCCTGGGTTTGTTGCTGTATGCAGCCAAGTCAATGTAGAGGTTTCCAATTATTGCAACATGACTTTGATAAAGCGTACAGACAACAGATAGACAGAGTCTGCAGTCTGTTTCATAGGTAGCTGCTTGGCTCTGGGCCATCCAAAGTGGTTCAGTGCATGCCCTGGTGTAAGCCACACCAGTAGACATTTTGCCCAATGTTTTTTTCTCTATCTGGCTGTTGCCTGCTCCCTGCACTTTCTCACACTGTCAACATGGGCAGGTCAGTTATGGGCCAAACCACTCAACGGAGCTGCTAAGTGTTTCTTAATCCTGTTATTTTATCAGGAAAGGAAGAGACCATACATCAGACACCAGTCGGTGTGGTTCAGGTTCGAAAGGGTTGCTCTCTTTGTTTTTGCCTCTTGGGTGCACTTCGAAATGGATGTTGAACATCCTGTCATCTGTTAGAGAAGACTTCAGCAGACTACCTGGCCACAGTGTCAAGTCACAAGTTCTCAGTCTCAGTTCATCCAGATCCTGAGCTACCCTACTTCCTCACTCTGCAACAGTTGACATTGTGACAGTTGTCCAAACCCCTGTTCATATTCCACAGACAAATCACTTCGATGTATGTATGTTTCATCTGTCATTTTTTAACATTTTACATCATCCATTGATATCTGCACTTTCTGTTGTAAGCCTTAATCATGCTCTGTGTCTTCATGCACAGCCTTCATCGAGTTCTGATGAACTGTTTGTGTTGTTAAGGCACGTAGTAACAATTTTCACCCATTCCATTTATTGGTTTATTGATCCCTGATAGGACTGTGTCTTAATCAAGCCATATCCAGTTGAATGACAGTCTCTATTACATGTATGCCACCCTAATGGCCAGTTCTTTTGGTTGCTTATGCTGTGAAAACAGCTATGACAAAGCAAGTGCTCAAACCCAACTATCTGATGGTGCCATGAGAGGTGTTGCATAAAAGGTAGATGTCCCCCTTTCTTTGCGAAGCAGTACTCCATCTGGATTTCTCATTTTTGGACATCGGACACAGGGTTTGCGATTGGCGATAGGATCACATTACAGAATCAGAAACAGTACAGAATGTCCTACTTGTGTGCGAGACCTAAGGGACTGTGGTGAAAAGTAGGGAGATACTGCCATTCTATGTCCATTTTATTTCTCTGTCTTCCTTCCATTTGTTCTGGTCATTCAGTTAACTCCCGGTCCATCCTACGGTGAACTATTTCATTCTGAACCCAATATTGTACCTTTTCTTGTTTTCTTCACACAAAACATCACACTTAATGTCCCATAGTAAGGACTATGCCAGTGCAAGTCCTCATTTTTGTCGAACAGCGTCAAAACACACTCTCACATACAGTGTTCTTTAGTTAATTTACATAGCAGCTGTCCTTCACTACTGACGACATTAGGTCACAAATACTTGGTCGTTGTATTTAACAACTTACATTAAATGAGGGGGAGAGAGACTGAGAAAACAGAAAAGCAGACGTGTGTTAACCCTGTGCTGCTGTTACAAGAGAGGTAATGACCCGCCCTCAAGTTTATGCAAAAGATTTTTCCGGTGTTGCTCCCTGGACCACCGTTGAAAGCAGTAGTTCATTATGGAGACTGAAAGTGTTTAACGCAGCAGCATTACGCCTTAAGACAGCATTAAGAAGATCCTCTAGAACTCCTCATGGAACTCAATCATACATTTATTCCTGCGAGAATGTGGATTTGTGTTTTTACACGTACAATTTGTTTAAAGACACCAGGGGCATAATAGATGCATTTGACAGCCCCTTTGAGCTGAGATCAAAGCTGTGTCTACTACTAACACCCCTTTTTACTGATGTATTGATGCGAATAAGACACAGCTAGCACCAGGTTCAAACAGCATTGTCGGCCTTTCAAGTGTCTGCCGTTCAACAACAGTGAGATGCATGCCATGACTGCTAACAGGAAAATGAGTCACTCAAATCCTTTCCAAGCCAAGACAATGAAGGCTGCTCTGTTTCTACACACCGCAGTCGTCACTGATACGAGTGGACTCTTGAACGGCAGTGCCGCTTCACCGGTTTCCTATGTGTGATGCATGAACGGCTCCTGTCCTGTGGGGAAATGTTAAGAAGCGTGGCTAATGCTTAATGAAAGATGGTAATTGTATTTACACTCTTGAAAATCTCTGTCTCTCTTCTCTGTCTCACAGATGAATTGAAGAGGCAGCTGGAGGTGCGAAGGATGCAGAGAGCAGCTCATGGTAAATTCAGTGTGTGGATGGATTTCTCTGCAACAGTTTTGCCTTGCATCTATAGCATGGCAGAAAGATTTCCAACTTACCAGCAGCTGAGCAATATGACTGGACACTTTAAGCATGAAATGAGCATTACTGAAATGTGTCATATGTACAAAAATCACCACATCCTGTAGCTCTATCTTGCCTTGTGGATGTGGAGCTTGAAATAGTGGGAATCCAATTTTTCCTGAGATTAGTTCCAAATTCAGAATGATGGATCCTCAAACACAGTGATTAAATGGATGTACAAAGCTGTTACAAATGAAAGAGGACCCTTTTTTAACACCAGTTGGATATGCAGCTCAATATAACTGAAGGAAAACTAAAGATAAACATTGCATGATGTGAATGCCCTTGTATGTGCAGTATCGGCCACTTCAAAAACCTTTTACAGGAGACCTCAATGTCTGAATAGCAGAGTGACCAAAGGCTGGGTGGCACGACTCTTGAACTCCTTCCTTTGCTTTCTTCTGACTGTTTTGATTAATGACATAAATTCTTTGATGAGGAAATCTGGTTTAAATACACAAACGTCTCCCTCCAGTTTCGGCGCCAAAGGCCTATCTTGTTATTTTGAGTCCTGTTTCAGAGAACACTTCACAACAGCCTGGCTTTTATTACCCAGGGACAATATTAAAATAGTTGTCCTTGGAGGAAATGTGCACGCACGCACCCAGTACACAAAAATACACACTTGACACTGGATTATGTGTTTTCATTTTAGGAAACGTAATGAAGAACATTATTTAAAACAAATATGTGCATTTATGAGTGTTAGTATTCCCACCAAAATACCCTATGTATTTATTTGTGTCTGGAAAACCTGTGCAGTGTCTTTTGCATGCTTCCATTCCACTTTAGGTGTAACAGGGAATTACACAGAGGCTGAAGGTGAGGCAGACCCCGTTGAAGAAAACCTACGCAAACAAATCGAGGAAGAGAAAAAGACGTGAGTGTAGTACATCGTATTACATGGTGCAACTGGAATGCAATTTCAGCTTCCATGCAGACGTAGCTATGCTCAAGTTCCATTGAGGGTGAGCTGGTAACATAGCAACAATAAGAGCTCCATTTGTAATTTGCAAATAATTGCACGAATGTTGCATTGTGTAAAGCCAGCACTGCTTCAACGAGTATTTTCATAATTTGTCCCATGACCCTCTTCACATTGATTGGACACAGCAGCTGCCTTGGGACGTAAACAAAAAATGAACTTGGTTCTGCTAATGTCTCCCGTCAGTTACAAGAGCACCTTTGGCTGTCTGAAGGTATTGAGGACAGAGATTGAGCACCTGCAGCTGTTGCTGGAGAGGGCAAAGGTCAAGCTCCAGAAGGACTTCCAGGACTGGTGGAGTCAGGAGGCTTCCAATCTGCAGGTGACATACCTTACCTTACTCTAGTTATCTGTGTGACAACACCACATAAAGCTGTTGTGAGCAGGAAACAGTGACCTGGATAACATGTCAGGATCACGTTTATGGCATTAGCTGGAGGATATATCTCTTCTCATCGGTGTCTCTGTATTTATGAACATGTTATTACGCACACGAGTGTGTCTAAGTTGATATGCATATGTCTCCCTTGACTTTGTGGGCTTTTATGGCACCAGTGTGACCCTTGCAGCCCCTGTTTGACATCATGCAGAAAGGGCCCTGGTGGGAAGATATGTAGGAGGCAGATACATGGAAACACATTTCACAGAACTCCATCTGACCCAAACAAGGGCCTGGAGAGCAGCTTAGAAGCAAGGCAACACCATCAGCACATCCTCTGAGCAGTTAGGGTCTTAATAAGGACAGCATGTTCATGAGGTTTTATTCACGATGTGTTTGGGAATAAGAAGTGAGTCAGTGTCTATTTTGGTCCTAGACAGTATTTTTACACCATTTATATAGCATTTGTGCTTAAAAAGAGTTTATATGGATGAAGGAAGTGTTTCCAGGCATTTTTTCGAAAGCTTTGAGGGGAAGTTGAATTATCATGAACAAAAGTGACTTACAGCAAACAGTAAATCCAGGAACACCCTCACATACAGGCTTGGATAAAGGCGTTGATCAGCTGGGGAGCACATTTCAGAGCCAACCGTGAAGAAGACATTAACCAGCAACATCTGAACACCAGACTCCACCACTGACTTCTACACTTTTTTTGATCTTGTAAATGTAGAAAGATAACTCTCTCACATCCGAGGAAGGTTCGGGAATTTATTTCCGAATGACAAATGTTAAAATCAGGAAGTCTCACAGACAGGGCTTGCGTGAGCAATTTTCTCCTTCCCTTCCCAAGCAGCAAGTAGGCTGTACTCTCACCAGTATACAATGTGTTCATAGGCATGTGATGGTTTCCTTCAATCATTCATTGCCCTGTTACTGGGAAAGAGCATGTATATAATTGATTCAACATTGAGTAAGAGGTATGACATGGCTAGAGGCTGCAGAATATCTGAGAATTTTTTTTCTGGCAATAACATGGAAATTGCCACATCATTTTTCAGTGGTCACACAGAACAGCTTCATTCATTTCTCACTGTTTCTTACTAGGTATCTGAGTCAGAGGCCACAGCTGGACGTCAAACAGGGCAGACAACTCAGAACTTGCAACCCTCTTCACCTGGCGTTCGAGGATTTCGGTGAGGCCTAGTTCTCAGTCAAATGCCTTTTCCACCAACAAAGAAATGGTTCCGCTCTGATTTGTGCCCAAATTTTGAACCATTCTCCAAATATAGATTGGTTCCCAAATGGAAAAGTTGGTTCTCAGCCTCAAGAGGGAACTGAGTGGGTGTGTATTATTCTACAAGGGAAGGTGGAGACTGATGATGCAATGGTGCCATACTGGTCCAAATGTTTGAACCAAACTACTTTGAGAACCAGACGTTTTTTGGTGGAAAAGGTATAACAGTCGGCCAATCTGACTGACTAGCTTCTTTTTTTCTCTCCTGCATGCTTCCATCCCTCCATCCCATTCTGCAACACAAATAAAAGCGGTGACCATCGGTCCTTGCTGAGTGTTGTAGTGTCATCAGCCAGTCATTTTTGTTCTGGCCATGTTTTGCTGCACTGAGCTGTGCTGTGTTGGTCGCACAGCACAGCCAAGTTACATGGAGAAACACTTTCCCTTCCCTTGCTTGTTCCCACTCAGTTCACTTGATCAGCAGCCATGAAAGTTGCTGTTTCTCAGTGCTTTTTCCAGTGGAGCAAAAACACTGTTGAATGTTAATGTCATCCTCGTAAATCTATTCATCAACTATAATGATATTTGTTGTTGCGTATCTATCATTTAATCAAAGCTTTATCAAGGTATTTGAAGAAATAATATCCAGGACTGATAAGAGCACAGTGCCCGGGCTCCACAAATCAGGCACAAATATGATTAACTGTGATAGCACCACTGCTGGGACATGGTTCATGTTATGATTTAACATTTATTCATGATACGGGTGGTACTGGACCTCCCATGTCTGTAAAAAAGCAAACATACATTGACAGTGATATTTGCATAACATTAACTGAAGCCCTTAATGACATAGATACTCTATCATAGTCACAGAGCAAAGACCAGAATATTCCTCCAGGCCATGGCAAAATTACTCAGAGGAGTGGACAGGAAGATGAATGAGGGAGTAGAGGCTACTCTGTATTGTAGCCCCCTCTTGTGGTTTAGATAAGGATTTGTAAGGATATTAGAAACCAGAATATGGCCTGTATCGATTGATCAAT
The DNA here is from genome assembly GCF_902150065.1 of Myripristis murdjan. Lineage (NCBI taxonomy): Eukaryota > Metazoa > Chordata > Actinopteri > Holocentriformes > Holocentridae > Myripristis > Myripristis murdjan. Next base: position 22,735,693 of record NC_044001.1, on the reverse strand, counting down.
AGATTGTATCAGTATATTTTAATTCATTTCATTGTCTTCTATAGTGCACCCAGTCAAAGCAGCACTGCCAGACCCCTCTCAGCACCAAGAGACCCAGACTCCTCGGCCAGTCCCTCACCACGAGACCTCAGGTCAGCTGTGCGTCACTCAACTTTATCATTTGTTTTACATAAACAGGGTGTCTTCAGGCACTTAAAATGTCTTGTAATAAAGTTTTATAATCATGTTCATGCCTAAAGCTGGCCTCTGCTCTGGAGCAAATATATAGCACTTACCCTTTTGCTTACCAGCAGTGCTTATTTGAATACTTTTTTATTTGTTTATTTAATAGGGACAGAACACAAGATGTAAAATACTGGGGTTAACAAGAATGCTATTTACATCGGTAGCAAAAACACAAGCAATTTAATTAACAATATGCAAATACAAATATACAAATAAGTAAATAAAAAAGACAAACACATTATATACATGTCCAGCTAAAAGTTGAGCCATTTTTTGAGATGAGATGAGTCTTAAAAGTGGGGTATGTAGGACATTCCTTTATTGCAAGTAGTAGGCTATTCCAGTATCTTCTTCCCTGCACTGACAGCACAGTTTGTCCAACTGTGGTGCGCCTACATGGCACCACACAGTGCCCTCTAGTGGTGTGCCTGCTGCTATTGCCACTACCACTGGGCGAGCCCATGCAAAACCTTAGACATAAAACAAGCATATTTAAAATTTTTGAGGTTACAGTGATGATGGAATGAGAGGTTTTTTTTGTTTTGTTTTGTTTTTTTAAATCCAAAAAAAAGGCTTTCTTGAAGAGTAATTCTGTTGGTTTAAGTGTTGCTACTCATGTAAGTGACCAGTTAGTGAAACAGTGCTCTATGTGTGGAAAACGATTATTTATCCAAAAACCAAACATAAATTTTGCTAAAATTTGTCTTAAAATGTTTTAAGTTTTCAAAAGCATTACATTTAACTCTGTGACACTTGTAGACACTCTGTATGAAGCACTGTTGAACTATAATGCACTGCAAAAACTCAAAATCTTACCAAGATTATTTGTCTTATTTCAAGTCATAAATGTCTTATTCCTAGTCAAAATATCTCATTACACTTAAAATAAGACATGATCACCTCAGAAGTAAATTGTTTTTAGACAATTGTCTCTTGTTTCAAGTGAAAATTTGCTTGAAACAAGTGAAAATTTGCTTGTTTCATTGGCAAAATTTGTTTCTTGTTTCTAGCTAATTTTTACTTATTTCAAGTGAATTTTCACTTTTTCCACTGGCAAATTTTGCCAATGAAACAAGCTTGAAATAAGACAAATAATCTTGGTAAGATTTTGCGTTTTTGCAGTGTGTACATCACAGTATGTTCTGTTGATGAATTTCAGGAGCCAGGTGCCAGCCTGGAGTGACAAGCCACAAGTTGGGAGGGAGACTGCCATCACCCCTTCACCCGAGCTGAGGTAGATTAGGCCAAACTGGCAAGAATGGGTCATATTTACAAGCGTGTGTGTGTGTGTGTGTGTAAACCTTATGTGCAATAATGCATCTCTGTAACTGTGATTGAGAGACCTATAACTCACTGGGCCATGCAAATACAGTAGCATACAGCACATACATTATGCCTACATGATTCCTTACGTCTGCACATACAGCCTGGACCTGCAGGTTTTATGGCTATAGGGTGTTTTCTCTACACTTATGAACATGGCCATAAACTTTTACTCCTTTGTGAAGTAATGTCTCCATACTCTATTAATAAATCAAAGACCTGTGGCACCACCGCTGAAACTGCTTTTTACAGCCACACTAAAACACTCAATACACAGCTTCGAAGCTTTTTGTTCCTCTAGTGCACCCACTTGCAGCAACAGAGGTAGTATTGTTTTATACATAGTCTCCTTGAGGTGAGCTGTTACCTGTTAAAGAATCATTTTGTTATTTTTAAGGGGGGGGGGTCCTGCATGTTTTAGCCAACTTACTACACTGCACACATGCTTGACATTCCTACAAACCATTTTCCAAGGCGTGACATAGTTTCTGAGTTTGTCCAATTGCGTTGGAGAAGTGAGTGGAAACAATGTGTGCTGTGCTTTGGAAAGGGGCTTGTGGTAATGTAAAGTATAAGTGCAGCGTAGTACATATGCTACATAATGCAAAAATGTCGGAATGGAGCTGTTTGGACTGAGGGGCAGTTAAAGGTTTTACAACAGCGGCGGTCAGTGTGTTTTCAACGTGCTGCTTCAGAATGATTGGAGTGAGGGCCTTTCAAGCTTACACTGACACAGCAGATACTTAGATTTATATCAAGACCTCTGTTGGATTTATTAGACGGTATTAGAGCCTTGGAAAACATTACATCATTTCCCTCCATGATATACACAACAGGATTACTGCTGCACACTGCTGTATAATAAAGACCCTATTCATGTTTCAAAATTGGCGAGAAATGTATACTGTGTGAAGGTTGTGTGTGTGTGTGTGTGTGTGTGTGTATACAGAGTGGTTTCCATAACACTGATAGCAACATGTCACAGATAAGTGTGTGTACATTTCAGGGCACTTTCCACCACTCAGCTCTCATCCTCCGCCATCCCCCTGACTGGAGACCAGCAGACAGATGCAGACATCTTGGCCTTTATCAGAGCCAGACAAAGCCTGCTCAATAGGACAGGTAATGCACACACACACACACACAGACACACACACACACACACACACGCACACACACACACACACACACACACATGCACGCACTCACGCACACCCACACACAGACGAAAAAGAAAACACTAATGAAAAGAGCATGCTATACATCTCACATTCAGGATTCAATATTTCCCTCTAGTGGTGAAGAGATGAACTGCATGCATTTTAAAATCCCATTTACCGCATATTGACAAATTGATCTTCTTTCAAATGCAGCTGGGCAAAGTTGAGCTTTTGCTTGTTGGGTAACACCACAAGTGATAATACTTTGCATTACAAAAGAAAAGCTGCTAAAAAGACAGAGGACATTACAGGTTGAAAATCATTTGAACTCCACTGAGCATTTTGCTTTGGTTTGGCAGGAATGCACAACACACAAGAAATTATGTTTCCTTTTGTATTTTTGGCCTCTCAAATAGCTACAGAAACCCTGGAAGGAGTAAACTAAAGCTCTTTGAAATGGAACTTTTTCAGCAGCAAACATGTTATTTTCAGCTGATAAACTTCCCAGACGCCATCCCATTAGAAAGGCCGCTGGTTGACCAGGCTATTGCTCCGTCCCACATCCCAAACCGCCTTGTTTTACACAGATAGGCCTCCGCGTCCTCACAAAACACTCTGCACCCTCTCAGCGCCATCACCACCAAAGCCTGTCAATGAGTCTCAGTTTGCTCCTAACTTTTATCCTTTCAGCAGCCTCACTTCCTTGCATTCCTTGAGACAATTATCTCTTTCTACTGTACCACTGCTCTCTATTGCTGGGAGCTGCTTCTCCCTCTGAGACACACACGTTCTGTCTCTCTCTGTCTCCTTTGACCCTCGTCTAGCTGCTTACTTTGGCAGACGGTGATGTGGACTTGGCTGACTGCAGCTGCTATATGCTGCGGTTTGCCACTACACAGACTAGATATCCAGAAAGGCTGAGGTCATGTGGACAGACAGAAAGATGGCCAGATCAACACACACCAGACAGAAAAATAGTCGGGCCAACGGACCGAGATTTGCCCTCTGAATTTATGTTTTCTTTCTTTCATACTTTATTTCTGTTGTTCTGTTCTTTCTGCTCTAACTCCCCAGGCAAGGAGTCATCATCACATGCCTCTTTAACATGGAATTACGCCACTAAATATTTTGACAGGAAAGCCCTTCTCGTTGGTTGTCCGGTTACCTCCGCATGGGGTGATCCCTCCGATCACAACAGCTTTTAAGTTGCCGGTGCATGCTGGGTAGTGTAGGGAAGCGGGAGGAGAGAAGAGTACAACGGCAGAGTGGAGGGGGTCAGTGTGGATGAAATCACGTTTTAAAAAAGGATTCGACCGGAGGCTTTTTGTGTTGATTCTATTATTTATGTTTACGCAGAAGCTCCTAAAGTCATGGAAAATGTGTTCATGTGTCTTTTATTTGCTTGAAAGCTAAAAGAAAGGTTTTCCTGCATATGAAATAGCTATAATCAAGGTAATTTTGCCTCTCTAATCTGTATCAGTCTTGTTTTTTTGTTTGTTTCAGGCCAGTCTCAGTGATGATATGAGGAGCTAAGGCTGTACGCACGTCTTCATCGTTGGACTGCTTGTCAAGCCTCATCATCTATCAGGTAAAGGAAGAGAGTTTCTGAAATATCTGTGAGAGGTCCAGGGATGGAGATGGACTGATGATGACGAGAGCAGCTGATGTGCCATGATTGAGCAAATAGATATATTTTTTTATTTCCACACATACTAGATTTCTTATGAAAAGACAACACACACACACGTACGCATAATGATTCACCTGCTGGAGATGATGCTGGTGATGTAACGGTCAGCGGTGTAAATCACAGCCAGTGCCGGCCATTTGATCTGAACAAATGTTGTCTCAAGATATCAGGAGGAACTGGCCGTGAACTGGACCGGACACTGACAGGCCAGTTAACTCAAACAACCCCGGTTTCTGTTTAAAGACGGAATGAATTATGACTTTTGGTCATCATTCATGGTCACAGGAAACCTCAACATTTATTTCGAATGCATGTTGTGTTTGTTGTACTTCAGTGAGTGTTTACCAGCTGCCATTTTGTGTAAAATACTGTGAATAGTGCTGTGTGCAATCAAGTATATGACCCTCAGAGAAAGACACAATTTGACTTTTTTTAATGTAAACCGTGACTTCAATGTGAATCACAAAATCTGCACAAAATATTAAAACTAACAATTGATGATAATGATGGAGAATAATATCTTGCAGACTACTTTTTATACAAATAGAGACAGTGAGGTCTCTATTGCATGAGTGAGTACTGCATGAGTGGTCATCCACTGCTACACACCTTTTATAACAGGGGGGTTGAGTATACTGTGTACATTGTTATTTGCATATTCTTGAAAAACTGGAGTCAATGTGGCGTGCACTGACTATTAAACATGGCTTAGAGTTGCTTGTTTTGTCTGTCTCTTCCATTCTGTTTGCCTGAACCATACAGCAAGCTACACTTAACTGTCTGTAGGGGTGATCCTTTGGAAATTATGTATCAGATAAGTCACACTCAGTGTATGTAGTTTTTTTTTTTTTTTTGCAGCTCTGAGCCCTTGACCTTCCATCATACGTCCTCACATGCAAGTGGTCACTTGAGCAATTCCACCTGGCTCCACTCCTGTGGAGTTCAATTGGAAAATTACCTCGGAAAAGTAACTTCCTTGAGTGGCTCTTTTACAAACTTCAGCGGTGAGGTATGTAAGGAGGGCAGGGGCTTTGGATGCTTGATAAGTTTAAAAAATGGAAAATGGAAATAGTCAATCTGCAGTTAAACTTATTCAGCATCTGTCCAGAGTTCTGTCTGGCCTAAGTCAGCCCTCATAAATGTCTAGGAGATGCACTAAGATGTGAAAACTGGCATAACTTATGAAAGGAAATAACATATTGCGTAACATATTGCAAACATTTGCTTTGTGTGAAGCATTTTTCCAACTTAATAGGCATATAAGGGGGCTTAAATTTACTCTAATGTTAATCTCTTCCTGTTCTTATGCCCTATTAAGGACCATGCATGTATAAGTCTGTATTGTGAATACCTGAGGACACATTCCCTGACTATTCAGAAAGTAACACCACTGTCCAGTGTTTTCCCTTTTGACTGTATCCATAATTCTTCTTTAGGTAACGTCAGATGGTAATCACACTCTAATGTTCCAGCCACATGCCAAGCCGCTGCTACACCCCTAAACAAACAGGAGGCATGTTGTGAACATCTCAGCAGCCTCTTTGCATGTCACAGCGTTGATTTGTTTGACAGATGACAAGGAGCTGAGTGATTTGCATCCAGACAAGGAGTTGCCATGGTGAAAGAGACTGCTTTGCCCAAGTCTTAATTTCTGTTATTTCCCTCAGTCACATCATTGATTTTCATCGCAAAACGTGTGCGTGTTAAAGCCGCCTTGAACGGCCAAGTGGAGACCCCTAGGTGACCTTTTCCCCCATCACACCACTCCCACACACAAATCACACACAGATTTAGAAGATAGGGTGAAAATCCCTCCAAATATTTTTATTATAGCCCCTTACACCCCCTGTCTTTAAATTTTAAGTTATAACTTTGTGGTTGGCAGGCTTAAGAAATCTTGTAGGAGAACCCACACAGCTACATTCTTGGTACATTACTGCTGACCTCTTGCAGCTGGAGGTTTGGAAAATTCCTATAAATTCTTTTTTTCAGCAATCAGGCAGTGCAAGGTTGTCTGGCAACCAACTGGGACACCAATTTAACCTTTTAGCAACAAGGTCTAAAGAAGATTCCTCTTATCTAACATAAAGCCTAATATGTACTGAATCCAGAGAAGTCCATTTAGGTTTCCCTCCAGACTTCTCTCAACTCTTCAATTTATGGCCCATGATCATGTAGTACACTCCACACCTCCCCAAAATGTCAGCTCCTTCCTCCCTATTCAACCCTAAACATGCCTGGCTCTTGAGTGTGTGGAAAAGGTTTGATGATAGTTCTAGCAGATGTCTACGTGCTAGAAAGTTTATTTGTAGACGCTGAGGAGACTGAGGCATCCATAATTAATCAATCTTTATTGACATGAATGTTTAAGACTGCCTTAATTTGACCACTGATGCTGTTGCTTTAGATGTCAGTTTCTGTTTATGATCAAACCATGTTTCCTGGAGTTCAAACTGGCTGCTGGTCAGCGGACAAAAAGAGTTCCCGCAGACCAGAATCCTACCTAAAGGCTATGGATTAAGCACTTTGCGATTGTGCGTGCGTGAACAATCACCAGCAGTCGGGTAAAATATTAACTTTTGTTCTGCTGACAAGATGCTGCCACCGCTTCCTTATTAGTGGAAAGGGCCCAAAGTGTGTAGGTGTGTGTGTCCAGATGTCACCCTAATGGAGAAGGGTAGTTTGATCGTTACTGGAGCAACCCATAAATCAGCGACCAACATCTGTGCTCCTTTATTTAACCAATCAGAGCAAGAGCATGATCGAGATTTTTCTGCGGTAGGACTGTCCAGTCAGGACTAGCACACCAGCCTGTAACCACCCATTCAGATGCTACTTTACTTTACCATCGTTTTGATATCGCTGCCATCGAAAAGTACTCCACATCAACTGCCTCTCATTTACACTTCAGTACATTTGTGCCTCACCTTTAAAAAGTTTGCATTTCTTGACATCTGCAATAATGGAAGTTGAGGATCGACACACGAGGTCTTTGATCAAGACTTTAATTGTTACTCCTCACTGAAGTCAATGACCTCTTTCAAATTCTGAAGACCATCACATTTTTTGGTGCACCAGCTAAGGACTTTGGACATAACTTTGGACTTTATAACCAGCATCAGCCTGTCCAGCCCATCCACCCCGGTTCTGGAGTATGGCGAGGTTCCAGGTGGCCCAGATCAAGGTGAGCTGGACGGCACTCTTGGCTCTGGCCCACTTCACATACCTGCTGCTGGGGGCAACCGTCTTCCAGATACTGGAGCGAGACGCAGAGAGCAACAACCGAAACCACTTCCAGCTGGAGAAGTTGAATTTTCTGGCTAATTACACCTGCCTCGACGGCCCGGCCCTGGAGAAGTTTGTTGAGGTTTTGGTTCAGTTTTCTTCTTGTCTGTCTTAAAACTTTGCTGTAGAGTTTTTAGGACAATATAGATAAATAGCAACAGCCTAAATTGTGCTGTCTCGAGTAACAGCAGAACGTCTAAAATTCTGTTTCTTATGTTGAACCACAAATGGATGCTGAAATGATTTAGCCAATGTTTCTTTGTCACTGTAGTCATCAGTGACCTGAAGAAGTAAACAAATTGGTTTTTGAAAACTAAATAGTTCAAAGGGTAAAATAAATAATGAATACTGTATTTAATGAGGTCATATAGATTATTTTATGATTAGCCCATTGAGTACATAGCAGTAAATAATGTTGCAGTAACCTGACAAATACATCAATAATTGTTTCATAATCCAAAATGTGTTTGCCCAAGTAATTCCTTGATGTATAACTTCAGTATGACTGATAAATGTATTTCCTATGTCCTATTCTCATGCTTTATCTAAAATCTGAATTTCTATGCAGATGATTGTGAGTTTATTCAAATGTTTTAAAAGGCTTTCATGTGTGCAGGTGATTTTAGATGCCTGGGAAAAGGGGGTGAATCCCTCTGGCAACTCAACCAATCCCACTAACTGGGATTTCAGCAGCTCCTTCTTTTTTGTTGGAACAGTGGTCACAACCATAGGTGAGCGTACTTGCACTGATCTTTCTTAACCATCTTATCTGTCTGGTATGGAGTGACATGGCATGCTAATAAACAATCGTCTGGTTCACAGGCTACGGCAATCTGTCTCCCAGCACTGTGTCCGGTCAGGTGTTTTGTGTTTTCTACGCTCTGTGTGGGATCCCGCTCAACCTGGCCTTTCTCAAACAGCTCGGGAAGTGTCTCACCATCCACTTGGGACGACTGGAGAGGGGCATGGTCTCGCTCGTTCCACACAAGGTACTGATGGGTGTTTATATGGTAATCAATGGATTGGAGCGGCAAATCTATGATACATTTCAGATCTCCCAAATTTGGCAAATAAGCTAAAGTATGTTCAATGCACAGCGCTGGATCTCACCTAACCTGTTTGGTAATCTGCCCTGTAGCAATCCGTTGAGGTTCTGGCAGTGAGTTTGTTTCTCATCACGGGCAGCCTGGTGTTCCTGGTCATCCCCACTCTGCTGTTCACTTACGTGGAAGAATGGTCGTATGGGGAGGGCTTTTATTACGCCTTCATCACCCTCAGCACCATCGGCTTTGGAGATTATGTCGTGGGTGAGTAACGATAACAAACAAGCACTAATGTGTGGGAAGGCCCTGGCAGTCACCCCTGTCCACCTCAGCACTGCCTTTGTAAAGCTTTGACTTAATATTTTGCTATTTTCAGTATGTAATTGTTTAAGCCAGGCAATAGGTATAATGAGCTTGTTTACATTATCCTCCTTCATCTTTGTTTTATGAACATATTGGGCCATTATTTTGGCTTAAAATGATCTAATAACATGCTCTGACAAGATAATGTCAATTCCTTTAGGGACTGATCCACACAAGCAGTACATCTCAGTGTACCGTAGCTTGGCGGGGGTATGGATCATCTTTGCCTTGGGTTGGCTTGCTCTAATCCTCAACATGGGAGCCAGATCAATGGAGTACGCAATCAGCCTCACATATCCAGGCTTTAAGAAACAAGAGGAAGAAGAAGACAACATTTCATCCAGTAAACAGGAAGATGGGTCAGGACAGAGGGCCATCCAGTCCAAGATCTGAGAGTGGACTGTACACAGACTGTCTGCTTGGAACTGGCAGCTGAAAGCAGTCGACAATGATGGAGATTCATCCCGAGGCTGTGTGTAATATTTATTTTGTAGGATGAATTCAGTGTGATCGTTTTGTACACATATGCAGCTGTTCATCAATCTCCTAAGAATGCTTTTGTAAGATAGTGCGTGCCCCTGTACATTTGTTCACTCTATTGCTGGCAAAATTCACTCAACTGACTATGACTACACAAGGCTGTAAAAACATTACAAGGTTTTTTACATGTCTACCTCAGTTAAGCCATTCTATAAAGAGAGAAGAGTCAAACGTTCAGGGTAAAAATCTCAGTGAGAAAGTTTGGTTAAAATGCTGTAAATCATTTTTGAGACTCAGGAGGTCTTAAAATGTTTATAAATCTTTGGATTTTAGATTAAGTTTGGAATTTGTGTTGACTTTTGTACTTCTTGTTTATGCACATTTTATTGTATTTTACACTTTACTGCATTCTAACTGAACATGCTGGTATTTTCAGCTGAAACAAAGATCTGACTTGATTTGATTTGATTTTTTTTTTTTTTTTTTTTGTAACATTAGCTTGTGAGCGTGTGTGTGCGTGTGTGCGTGCGCGTGTGTGCATATGCTCATGTATGTCCACATCTGTGTTTGTGTACTGATGGTAAACTCCAGTGAATTGAGCGCAAAGGGCTATCTAAAACAAACACATTAATCAAGATGGTGATGTGAGTCTGGACTCAGTGGGACCTGTTAGCACATATAATGCAGGTCCCATCCCGGAAAGCCACTTGGAATAAAGGAAGAGAGCTTTTGTGTATCATAAGTTTCTAATATGTCATTTTATGACCAGGAATCAAATGGTAAAGATTATTATTATAGGGTTCTGTGGCTTTGCCTTGTATCCCGGTCAGTGAATTATGCCACTGATTTATACTTTCATATATCACTGTGGAAACCTGTTGATTCACTGAAGTGCAGTGGGTCTGTCCCACTGGGAAAACTCAAGGGCCCAGTGGATGCTCCATCTCAGTCAGAAAAAAAAAATCCTCTGACATTAAGTCATCAACTAAAGCTCCAACTCTGACGATGCCTCTCCCTCTTAGTTTCTCTTATTTGACGGCACCATATTTGCATGATAAGCCACTGCAGATTCAAACTGGAGTCTGGGTGGAGGTTCATTTGCCTGCATTGCATGGAAAGTGGAGAGAAAGTGAACTCTCACTTACCTCATTCTCTGGCTGCAGAGGTTGAGAATCCCAGTTAAACCAGAGCTCAGAGCCTCACCACGGCACTGAGATGGCAATCAAAGAAATCCTCAACTTGGCCCGAATGCCCTCCATCCTCATGCTGGGGGTGGTCTATGTGGCCTACGTGCTGATCGGCGGGGTGATCTTCTGGAAGGTGGAAGGAGACCACGGGAAGACAGACATCAATCGTTTACTGGGGAACAAAAGACAACTGCTCATGAAATACTCCTGTCTGAACCAAGAGGGCCTCGAGGCAGTGGCTCAGGTGAGGCGCAGAAACATGGAATCTAAACAAAGGGGTTTTTTTTGTTTTGTTTTGTTTTGTTTTGTTTTTTCAGAATGATTTTCCAACCTAAGCTGAAGAATCATCTTTGCCCAGCCAGGCTAAAAAAAACATCATGTCCAATGTTTAATACAACAGCAAATGCAGGTTATGGTTAAAATATGCGTTCATACACAGGTCAACAAACACAGTTCTTACAGACAGTTTTCACTGCCTCGGTATCTCACATTCGGGTTGGGGGAGGTGTGTTGTTTTAATGTGAAATCGTGGTCCAGATAGTACAATGATCATTGTGCAATGATCTCCTTCCTTCAGTTCACCTATTCTGTGTGTGATCTGAAACACCTTTTCCACCTGCAGAGCGTCTTTAAAGTTTCTGGATGAATGTTGTAAATGCACACATTATTTTGCCTTGATTTGTTTCCAGTGTATTCCATCTGGTCTCCCATTTCCATGATGTGACTGTTGAGGTATTTCATGTTTTCTGGTGCTGTAGTTTTTCATCTTCGAGTTCACTCACCCAGTTCTCCAGATCTGAAATTCTTGTGTCTGCACATCTTGTTGTAAATATCCTTGGTTTGATGCATTGTTATTCTTGATGTGCCTCTGTGTGTCAGATCCAAAGTCTTTAAATTCTGCCCTTAAGTCCTTAATTTCTATGGAGATCGAGTCCTTATTTGATCAGTAATTGGAGTTTCATGCTGCCACCGCCATTGAGGAGGAGGAGCCAGTCGTGGAGGTGTGTCAGTGCCTATGTGTGTAAAAGTGTTTTTTTTTTTTTTGTTTTGTTTTTTTTTTGTTTTTTTTTTAGGTCATGCTGTTGGTTTTGCTGATGGTCTGCTGTCCTCACAGATATTTTAACAGTCCTAGCCTATTTGTTTTCACTCACTGTGTTCAAATTTCCATATGTCCCCCAGCTTCCAGTTTCAAAAAAGTCTGACAGGCTTCTTACAGATAAGTTTCTTAATGAAACTCAATATTTTCTGGTGAGAGGATCACTGCGGCCCTGCTGGGTCTGTCACTATAAGCATTTACTGTATATTGTACTTTAAATATCAGAGAGTGTTTGGAATCCATCTCTGAGGTTCCTCATATGGCACATCCTGCTCCACCTACGCTGAAGTCATTTCTAGTGGGCATTTCATTGTGTGTTTTGTGTTGGAAAGCATCTAAAAGAATTATTTTACTTTTTCAACTTTATTATTTTGCCCACATATAATCATTAAGCATACTTATGGAAATCATAATCTTGTTGTGCTTTATTCTAGTGAGCTACAGAGCTAAGTGACTACAGCAATTAACATGAAATTGCAAGCTAACTTGTTTAACCTACCCAAGCTACAGTAAGCAGCCAGTTTATTATGCCTCTGGTAAAGCACCACCAACTGAAGCACCACCTGGAGACAAACAGTCTCCAGCTTTTCAACTAAATGTGATTTAAATTATATTAAAGTCTTTCAGATTTGTCTGTATATATTGCTGGCCTCATATGAAACCATCCCTTGATGCTCACTGCAAACATATTTGCATCGCATTGAGCAAGAACGGAAGCAAACTGTTATGAGGTCACACCTCCTGTGAGGCCGCAGCTACCATTTTATTATGCATAGATTTATTTCTAACTACTGTACACTGTAATATACCTTTCAGTGTTTTAATATTTGATCACTTATTCTTGTACAGTGGATATATTTTCCCACTCACTGCTAGTGCAGTATGTCCATACAGACAGTTTCAATGAGATTTGGCAAGGTTTCCAGTCTGTCATGATCTTCCCTTTCTCCCTTCACTCCAACACATTTGAGCTAGATGGCTGTATGGCTGTTTGTTCTGTTTTGGGCAAAATGTTCCTTTAATGTCAAGTCAAAAAACAGTTAAGCCTCATGTTAGACTGTCATATGTTGATTGTGCTTGTGTTAAAAAGCATCTTCATCAGTGGATCAGAAGTGCCCAGCAGGGGGCACCATACAACAACTCAACCGCTCTGATGAGAAAGCAGCCACCGGCAGCTGCTTGCCACAGAGACTCATTTGCAACTGCATGCACTGCCACCGCAGCTTTGATTGAGCACTCCAAAAGTGACACCACAAGGGGACATTGGTCATGCTACTTTGCGTAGGTGTCTTGCACTGACTTAATTTATGCAGCAACACTTGAATTTCTAGAGAATGATGAGACCATTTTTCTTGAGAAAAGGGGGCTGTGTTTGCAGGAAGTTGGGTTTGCATCATATGTTGACAGAATAGTTAAAACAGCTGTAATGAATTCAGTAATGGCTGTCACTGGGCTGATGGAGTAATGTGACCAACAGCTTAAGTGTAGTCCTTTAAATTTGCATTGTGGTGCTGAAAACCAGGCAGACCACTACAGGTGAACCTTCTTTATATGGGACAGTGGCATACAGATTATTTATTTTATGGTTTGTTTGACAGGGGCTGATGCAATGCACACAGACACACTCAAAACAGATTTGAACGTGGAACATTTTTGGTATTAATGAATTTTTTCTTTGATTATAATGGACTTAAACAGTCATTCTGGCTTAGGTACCTGGCAATCAAGTACTCACAAGATCTAATTACCTGTGTTTAGCAGCTTTCAAGTTTTTTTCAACATGAATAGGAGTTAATTGGGGTGAATTATACTAGATGTCTAAAATTAAAGATTATTCTGTACACACTTATGCAACCAATATTTGTGAACAACAGCTCAGGACTTGAAGAGAAGTCAAAATAGGGCCAGTATGGTCTTTTAACTCGCGTTTTTCTGCTTTACTTTCCTACACTTTTTTGCTTTTGTATCAAATGTGTCTTGCCTTGGCAGATAATAATCCTGACAAAAGATTGTTTCGGAAGTATCTAGGCTATATAGTATCTAGGTTATATATATATGCCAAACCCAAAAGCCTTGTACAGAAAGTATGTTAGTTTAATCTCAGACTGTTATGGATTTCTTAACAGTAAGTGTCACAGTGGCGATAAACCCAACACTTTTATGTAACGGGCTGAGTCAACATATAGTATGTGTTCTGACACAGTGCTGAGAAAGCTCTTCTCTACATCATTTTGACAGAAGTGGCCCATTGATCTAGATGGCCTCAGTCTGTCCAAATAACCATGAAACTTTTGTACCAGCTTGTTCAGGAGTTATATAACCATGTGCAATGAATTATGGTTTTCAGGAGCAGGAGTTCGGTCATTTTAGGAGGACATGATATCCCACTGAGTAACTTTTTAAAACCGTTTCCAAGGATCTCCCCATTTAACAAGAAGTAACTTAATGCTAGAGAAACAGCGTAGACCTGAAATTCAATTCAAAGAGAAAGTGAGAGTTTGACTACAATGTTAGGAAAGGGGTGTTTCATCCCATGTGCATTTTTTGTGAGTTTCAGGTGGTTCAAGATACATCTAAAGCCGGCTTAAGTCTGAAAGGCAACTATACCACAGATGGCTTTTGGAAGTTCACCAGCTCAGCTGTGTTTGCTGCAACTGTGGTCACAACTATAGGTCAGATGATAAGAGATGTAATCCATGATATTTCATGATGTTGCATAGACATTATTGAGGCAAAGAGCCAATATAATTAATTTAACTATTTTATGCATTTTATGTCCCTGACCAGTGATATCTTACACTAACAATGCAATGTGTAATATATTACAGGCTATGGGAACATGAGCCCGAGCACCACGGCTGGCCAGATCTTCTGCGTGTTCTTCGCTCTGTTTGGCATCCCACTGAACATGGTGGTGCTCAACAGGGTGGGCAAGTACATGCTGGCTATAGAGAGGAACATCTGTGACTTTCTCCAAAAGAAGACAAGGCAAAGGGTGAGGATGTCTTTAAGTGTACACGGTGCAATACTAGATTACTACCTCACCATCTACCTGACAACAAATTAAATCTGCCTCATTTGCTTTGTATTATGTACTTCAGCTGCAATGGCAATCACCATGCACTTACATGTTCTTGTATGTCCACCAAATGAATCAGACTGTATACAATATCAGCATGGTTGCAGGTGGTTTTGATTTCCCTCTATACTTTCATGTTGGGACACATTCTCATAGTACTTGACCTGTCTTCAACGCTCCTTCCCACATCTCCCTCCAGCGGTGCGCCCGGTTCTTTGTCCATCTGGTGTCTTACCTGTGTGGAGCTGTCCTCTTCTTTATCGTGCCCATGATTGTGTTCAAAGAGCACGAGGGCTGGACTTATGCCCAGGCCATCTACTACTGCTTCATCACCCTAAGCACCATTGGCTTTGGAGACTATGTGGCAGGTACAGTACAGGAACTGCCCTGGAGTGATACAAGAGACACTTTTGTGGCACCAAACTGAGACCTAAAGTGCTGAGACTTTATGTCCACTTGTGCGCAGCTTAAAGAACCATAGCAGTCCTATTTTGACTTCTCACCATGTATGTGTGCATCACAAATATCAGTTGTGTATGTACAGATTATACTTAAGTGGCTAACTACCCCAATTTATTCCCACTCATGTTTTAAAAAAAAAAAAAAAAAAAAAAAAGTCAAAAAGTGTTCCATGAAACTTGAAAGTTGCATAAATAATTCCAACTTGGTCAACACATGTTTGCTAAAATTAACATATATCCATTAAGATGTATGCATTTAAAAGGATTTTTTTCCCCAACTGCAGTCAAATTCTGCTCAATGGCTCTCTTTGGCTTTACTGTGCTTGGCTGTGATTGATGGCAAAACTCAAGGTTTAATGGAGGTCAACGATTGGCTCATAGTTGCACCATGAAATTAGGAGACCCATTCCTTGCATGCATGCCATTCAGCCTTGCATAAGCCTAAAGTAAGGAGCTTGCATGAACCAGCTAGGTTACACCAGAGCGGTCAGGAGTCAACAAGTAGACCAAAAAATCTGAGCTTTGAACGTGGAACATATTTGGTATTAATGAACTAATGACATTTTTCTGTGATTTTAACGGGCTAAAACAGTCTTTTTCTGGCTGATTTACCTGCCAGTCAAGATTGAATTACCTGTGTTTAGCAACTTTCGAATTTTGAGAATATTCTGTGTACACTTATGCAACCAAAAATTTGTGAAAAACAAATCGCAACATGGAGAAGTCAAAATAGGACCGATATTGTCTTTCAAACCACATTTTTCTACATTACTTTCCTCCATTGTTTTTGCTTTTGTGTCAAATGTGTCTTGCCTTGGCAGATAATAATCCTGACAAAGAATACCCAGATTGGTACAGCGTCCTCATGGCTTCATGGATCTTCTTTGGCCTGGCCTGGTTGGCTCTGGTCATCAACCACTCCATCGACATACTGGAGCGGCTCAATGCTCATACCAAACAGTGGTGGAGGGGCCACAAGCAGGAGGAAGAGTCTGGCAGCGTGAAGGACGACAACCCCGAGACACAGGTGGAAGACGAGGATGACACCAAGGAGCCCCCAGCAGAATATACTACCAGATAAGGCAGCGGATTCAGGATTTTGACCTAGTAGATCAGATGATGGAAAACAGGCCTAAACTATGGAAAGGAAATGACAAAATGTGTGTGTGTTAGAATATTTTTGAGTGTGCTGCACATTTCAGCACAGTGATTATTTAAAATGTGCAAAAAACAATGGTTGACCAATCTTGACCCTCACGCTCTGTAACAAAAACCTGCCACCAAAAACATTGTTTTTAACTCGTTTTTGTTGAGTCACATTGGTCTGTTTGCCAGAAAGCTATTAGTTCCTGTTATTTATCCAGTACCCATCAATAACCAAACTTTGCCCAGACTGTACACAAGTAAATCTCCATTTCAGTGCCTGTTAATCTACCTGGTCAAGAATGGCCTCAGGGATTGAAGTCTAAGGAAGAATACTGGGTCAATGCTTATTTTGTCCCACACTCATGTCATTGGGTTGGTGGTCAGTGGAAATTTTTCAGATTCAGTCCAACCATTGGGTTCTTCTGTCCCTTTGAATCAGTTTCCCTCATCCCGCTGACCACAGAGCAACTCATCTGCCAACTCAGTGGTATTTTGCAACTGACCAACGGAGTCACAAAATGGGACAGGCACTGTGGCTTAAGTGAATGAGGGAATTTTGCTCATGATTTAAACATAATGGTGATCTACAACTAAAACTGCAGTACATGGAAAAATACCTGTAAAAGAAGTAACTTTTTGCATTGTAGGATTAGCTGTATAACAGTTTCTGTTGCAATCATTAAAGGCATTAAGTCTCTGTTATCTTTATACTGAATATTATGTATGTATATTTTTACCTAGTTGTTCATCTGCTGTGTAGACCATTAATTTGAGCATTTATTAATGTATGCCATTAATCTATGATAAGCACTGATTAGGTTTATATCCACTAGGTGGTGTTGCTATACTAGTGAATGCTACTGAAAATAGACCTTTTGAACTAAAGGAAAACCAACACATGCATATTGTTCAGTACTATTTAAATCATACGCTTTGTGTACAAATATGTTGTTTCATGTAAGAGCATGGCAAGTTTTGTGCATGTAAGTACGGTATTATGTATGAGTCAAAACACCTTAGAAACCAAAATACTAAGAAGTCACTTTTTTGCTACTAAATTCACTGCCCGATGTCTTTTCTTGTACTTTTTTTGTATAATTAAAGAATTATGTACAGTGATGATTTGGTCGGGTGATTGTTTTGTCTTATCTGCTTTTTTGTCCACAAAATACAAAATGGATTTCATGCCACAAAACAAACTTTGGTAATGATAAAAATGAATAAATCTACATAAATATATGATTTAATTCAAATGTAAGCTTATTTAGTCAACATAATGAAAGCAGCGTTTTTATTTTTGCCCATGAAATCAAATGTGACGAACTCAGCTTTGTGCATCAAATGAGATGTTTCCACATTTTGTGGGTGTATTTGGGATTTTGTAGAGGAAAATGCAGTTCATGCCACAAAATCAAATTCCCGAGGTGACGTTTGATCCGCCAGGTAGTAATGTTCCAAACAGTGATGGAGTCAAACGCCTCTTAGTACTCACAGCTCAGGAAGCAAGTCAGGTAATACTGAGGAGGAGGGAATGATAAAGACAGACAACAGGGAATGGAAAATGAGAAAGTGCTGGCGAGACAGACAGCAAAATGGGGAAAAAATTAAGTAGGGGAAGTGATAGCAGGATGGAGAAGAGAGAGCAGAACTGCAGGTGAAAAAAGAAGAACAAAAAGTGGATTCCTGTTTATCTGCATGGGTAAGGGAAAGACAAGGCGGGGGAAAAAAACGACGTGACCCTTGTATAACAAAATGCCACATGCCTGTTTGGCCACGGTTCAGTGAGGACTCAGTATGTGTGAGAAGACTGCTGCCTCTCACTTGCTCTTGTCTGGTCACCTTTTAATTCAGCCTGCATGATGGGCTGAATTACACAGACAGGACACTGAGGCAGGACTGTGAAGCATCACAGCCAGGCACACTTTTACCAAGAAGAAGAATAGTAGCAGAAGATGAGTCAGCTTCAGATTTGGACCTCAATCACAGCACTCTTGTTTCATTTCTTTTTCTTCCTTTTTTTACTACAATGAAGTGAAACAAGGCCTATCTCACCTTCAAAGATTAACTGAACTTGGATTTGGAGGGTTAAATGTGAGCAAAAAAAGAAAAAAAATGGAGGGGAATGACAGGAAAAGGAGAGGATGTACATATTTGCCGAGAATCCCCAAACAACTGACTCACAGCCTGATGATATGCAGCTTCCTATTTACTTCAGTGGCATGCTCTTCAACTGGTATGCTGCTCAACTTGCACGCTACACTGGACATATACAGGTGTCTCTGTGCAGCAGTGTCTATGTGCATGAATGTGATTTCTGCAACAGCTCACTATCAAGTGAGCACATCTGCCGCTGAGTGTGTCAGCAGATGTTTTCCCAGGGGGGCGCCGTCCAGCCTCAGGACGTGATCAGTGGAAATTTTCAGTGATGGATGAACACAGATTGACACTTTTCTAGCCTGAGTGAATAGTAAAGTTCTAGGGCAAGCACTCTGTGTGACCACTGAGTCTGACACACATACCAAACATAAGTACCACCATCACACACATGCAAACAGACACACCTCTGTGTGTGTGCACTAACACATGGGCTAGCTGAGACACACGCCAAATGCACATGTTCCAGAAGCACACACAGACAAACAAACAAATACACCATGTGCATACACATACAATTGCGACCTTACCAACGTGTGTGTGTGCGTGTTTGCACACTAGCTCATCTGCACTTTAGGCCATTCATGATGTACACTTCACAAGTGCCTGCATGTCTCCATTTAAACTGCACTGCCTGACCACACACACTCACACACACACACACACACACACACACACACACACACACAGATTGTGAAAATAACACTGTAAGGATGCTCCAATTAAAGGACAATGCTAATGGGAGAAATGGCACCGTGTGTCTCTAGCAGATGGATAATTCTGACCATGTAGCAGTAGGTTAGTTAATTGTAAGTGACCATCTGGTGAATGGGACGTATCTTAAAATGCCAAGCTTGTTTAGGACAGTAAAACAGACATACATGTCTACAAAAAAAGCTGGAGGGTCTTTCTTTTCCATGAGACTTGTTTGGTTTAAGCAGGAAGTGAGAAACGTCTGCCTAACAGCTTAAGTTCCCACACTGCTGATTCATAATACAACTTAGCTGATGATTAAATGTGAGGTTTTGTTCCAGAAGAAGATTAATCAACAGGGTGTAGAGTAAAAAACAACACCATGTTTGGATGACAGAAAGGTTTATCCTCATACTGTTGATACTATTTATTTAGGAAAGACATTTGTAGTATTTACACAACACTTATGACATTCACTGTCTGCCGTCTGAAATATGTAAACTCTGTCTCCTCCCCCCTGCAATAATTAAAATATATCACCAGAGGTGCTCAGAATTACAACAACTAAGCCACGGTGCTCATTTTACATGGTAAACATTAAGTAGGCCCTACGTGTGTTTTTATAGACTGCAGTGCAGTAAAAGGAAGACACTGAGTCAGACACTGTCTGATCTGTCTGGTTCATTTCATGCACAAAATGCAGCCAACCTCTCAGAACAATGAGGGCATAACTGCAGATAATGATGATAGAGTCAATCATTTTATTACTTAACATACTTAATTCTCTTGTTATATATTAGCTAGGGTGACCAACTGGCCAAACTCTCATGAAGTCAGTGTCGTCCACCGTGTTGTTTTCTGAATCTGACTGTGTGGTCGGGGTATATGCACAGCTGGAAAAACAATAACCTGGGCCAGCTCAGGCACTTCATTTAACATCCCTCGAAAGTAGGCCTCTTTAGCTGGCAGGTCCGAAGCACATGTGAGAATCAGGAGGTTATGGACTGATAAACTGCTGTCCTAAGATGACATTTTATTATGACTAAATTAAATGCCATAAGCGCTTTGCAGAGGCTCCACTGCAGTTTTGGAGAGTGCGTGTTGCTAAACCCTTGTATTTTGTGTAAATGCCGTGAGTAAATATCAAGGATTGTTCAATGTACTGTTCAAGTGGTGTTCAGCAGTGATCTGCTATAAGTAGGTTTGAGGTTGTGGAACCTCAGTAACACCAGTGTCATCTTTTAACCTTAATTCCAAGTGCAAACAGAGGTAAAATGTTCTCGCTAACCCATATTAATGCCTTTTCAGCTGATAAGATAAACCAGCGCCTGATTTCCAAGCCGCTTCCCTGATGTTATTAATCATTGACAAGCTTTACTTCTGTCATGAGAAAACAAACCAGATAACTTTCAAAGATAATCTTCACTGGAACTGCCATTAAAAAATATTAATGTCATAAAGGAGCGATGGTGCACTGATAAGTCTCTAGGCACCAGTAATAAAAAAATATTGATCTACTTCTGGTTCATTTTGTCGGGGTAGTTATCACTGAGCTAAAGACACACCCTGATACCCGAGGGCAAAAATCATCAATAGCCACATATTTCACAAACAAACAGCGAGCGTGGAGGATTTGGACTTCACTTACTGCATTTATTTGTTCTCTCTTTTCATCTTTCCAGATTTCCATTCATTTTTCTCTTTCACTTTTGGCCGTGGGTTTGGGCAGCTGATATGTTTGCCTTATGCGTGTCCTTGTCCATCCCACTCATTGGACCTGAACTCCCTGTCCTGAGCCAATAGGAGGACAAGTAGCACATCCTGCCTCTGAGGTGTTTTGTGTGTTACTCACCCACCCCCACCACCTCCCCCAGTTTTCTCTCCCTCTGTCAGTGGCTACTCACTCAAATGGGTTAAACTCCTTTTGTTTTAACTCACATTTAACCTCTTGACCTCTCTGTTTTTCAGTGCTGTTTTGAACCTGACTGACGCTTAGTGGCTTTCCAACCAGAGTTGTCAACTATAACTCACACCAATCCTCTGACAGGCATGTGCTGTCACCAAAAGAAAAGCAAATATGTAGGAAAGAGGGGGCAGCGGGAAGGCAGATAAGCTGATGGCTGAACAGAACCTGTCAGATGGCTTTTTCATTCAGCTGGCCAAACTTTTGACTTAAGGCAAATTTCAACTGCAACATTTCATTCGCTTGCATCATCCTGGACAATCTGACCAGTCACTGTTCCCAGATGTCTGTCGGCTGACCTGCAGCTATATGGCACGTGAGTGAGACAGCCAAAAGTCTTAGCAGGCAGACTAAACACTGAAAAGACACTGAGTACTGTGTGCATGCTGAGTCAGTGAAAGGGGGCTACCTGTGCATTCACTTCACTGCGTGCCTACGCATTAGGATCTACGTATGCAAGATGTGTTATGGACACAAGGGAGGGGTGTTTTCCACCAAAAAAGTGCAATCGCTACCTGACCCCGACATGACAACAAACAGATGAGCCACCAGCAAGGTCAGACTCAACTTGGCTCTCTAACAACAGGGAGGGCTGACAGAAAATGGCCCCTGATCTACAGTGACCTGCCCACAACGTGGCAAAAAGTCACCTTCCCCTGAGTACTTATTAACAACAAACACCCGCACCAAGACATGTCGTGACTAACTCAGGCTTACAGTACGTCATGTGCGCATGACGAGGTCAAAGCCAAGCAGCATGAGCCAGTCCACTGCCGGTTATTTACTTAAAGAGAAAACATTTCCTTTGCAAAATGGATATACGTAAATATGGCGTATGCTGAAGACGTTGCGGAGAGATTTAACCTTCCAGTGACAAGCCTTCTCTTTAACCTCCAGGCTCTTGTCACTCTGTTTGCTATTGCTTAATGATGTTTTCAGGAAATTCATACCTAACAATGTTAAAGATAAGATCATGTGTGTGCATGAGCTAAATCTTTAAATGTTAAAAATGGCCCAGAGACACAAAAAGCAGTATTAGCCTGTGATATGCATAGGATATCTGTGTCATGAGACCTTTAGGAGAGGAAAAAAAAAACAAGGGAGCAGAACAGAAAGCTGACACTTCGTCTGCCATCTTGCTCAGTCCTCCCTGAAATTTAATCAGGCTGTTTTCCACAACACTTAAGCAGTTGGTGTTTTTAAACGGCACATTTTTAAATGACACCGCATGGCCAATATGGACCAAACCTCTCCGGGGCCACTAACCACACCTTTCGACACACACAGCAACATGATGCGCTTTCGACACAAATGGTCGGCCATAATTTGTGGTTATGAGGGTGAAAAAGTTGACCTCGCCTTGACCTCTTGGTTAACAGCCATAAATTTCAACATTTTTGAGTTAATTGAGTTGAAACAGTGGTTTGTTTACCCACCCACTGATAAGACAGATAACCACAAATACTTACTATCGCTCTGAGGGCCTTCCTGACAATGAGGCGTGGACAGAAAAAACAACTTTTCTTCAGTTTGTGTCTGTCTGGCAGTCTGGCTCGGTTTGTGTTTGTCTGTGATCGCACATGTGAGCATATTTGCATGTCTGTGTCTTTCCTTCATGCATGTGGTAATTATATCACAAAATGTAATGACATTATGTTTTGTGTACTCTATAAATCTGATTACCTGCTCAGAATAGCAGTCAGTAGTGTAATCTATAGGTTTGCTGTAACATGATTAGCTGTAAGTGATCAAACTCAGTATATTCTGATTTTATCTATAGCTTTTGTCCTAATTTGTCAAAGTGTACTCAATACATAGTTAAATGAATAATCAAATCCAATTTACAGCTGGTAATTTGAATAATGTTATCATTTGCAAACATTATCAAACACTTTTCCAAGATGAAGGAGTCAGTAAGTCAGTAATCGTGTACTGATTTTTTCAATCAATTCTGGGTTTTTACAGGAACAGGCGGCTCCTACCATTTCTTATAAACAGCTTGCTGCAATCTCCCTATTGCTCAATCAAGCTGTCACTCCTGAATCCTGACACTGCTGTTGTCAGTCCACGCTCTCACTTCCCAGCCTGGAGTCCAAACACGCTTTACTGGTAACCAGAAATTTGACTATTGCCTTAAGGGGGCTCCTCTTGCCTTCTTAAGGGAGATTTCAGATTTTTCATCTCTCAAAAAGAAAAAAAAATGTTTTTCATATCTTGAAAAGGGTTGGTTGATGATCAAGAGAATAAAGCTTATCATGGCATATCATATGGAGCCAATGCTGATGCTGCTATAACTGTACGTTATGCAATGGGTCACAAAACACATGATGCAGTTTTAAAAGCAAGCAAATGGTAAAAGAAGGCAAGAAAAAACAGACCTCTTTATGTTAGAAACAAATTGCCAAGTAGTTATGCAGCATGCCATAATGTAATTTAACATACACTCAACTGACCCACACATTTGAACTTTCAAGAGTGAATGATGCTGCAATCAATTTGTTCATCTTCATGATTCTTGTTTATCTTTATATAACCTTTATGTAGGCTGTGTTTTAATGTTGGGTGAAAAATAGACACATTATCTGGTGTATCTGTCTGAGAGCCATATGACACTGAGGTCCCCTTGCCTACCCTGGTTACAAGAAAGTTTTATTCTAAGAGAAGGCATGTCCTGGAAACCAAATGTTTAGTCTTATAAACCTACCAGCAAGGTCAGGTTGACGCACAATTTGTAACTGCTACAAAAACAGAAGACAAAACCAAATTTGTCAATGTAAGCTTAAAATCTGAAAAACTTTCAATTCTCACCCACAATGAATATCTCAACATCAGAAAAACAAATGCACACTCACAAAATTCCACAAGCAGGATCATCAGATGCAAAAACATCAATAGTAAGTGAAAAAGAGAAATGGTGAAAACTAGGGGTGAGAATCACTGGGCATGGCAATGTCATACTACCGCAATATTTTACCCATATCGTGGTATTGCGATTCTGCAAAATACAATATATTGTAAGATAATCACCTATAATATATCACAATATTTATAACTGAAGAAGAAAAAATATCCTGGAAAAGGCAAAGAAATTCCAATAAGCAGGGATTAGTCATGATTGTCGGTGTTTTAATCTGCACAGCGATGAACACGAACATGACACACGTGTTCCTGTTCAGATACTCAAAGGCAGGAAATACGCATCATTGTAATGTGCATCTGTGCAAATTAAGCTGAAAACTCAAAGATCGATACTTTGAACAAGGGTATCGATAATGTATCACCAGAGGAAGTATCGCGACATGTTGGCCAGATGCACCTGGTGAAGCCAAGACATTTCTACTCGTTTCACCCTCATTGAACTCATGCTCTGTAACTTTTTATGTCATAAAAGTGGCTTTTGTATTGAAGAAACTTTTTTTTTTTTTTCAACAATATGTATTCCGAAGAAGTCCTAAGTGGCTAAAACAATGAATGCAGTATATTTGCCATAAGGTTGTTTTGTAAGACTACTGATTTGCATTATAAATAAAGAAGAATAAATGAGAATAAATGTAAAGATTAAAAAAAGCTTAGTAAAGATGCTGCCCTTCAGCTTGTCAACTTGCCACTGCAGTCTTATGTAATTTGTTGTTGATGAGCAGTTACACATATAGTGATGTTTTCTACTACAATCAAACCCAGTGGGCTAGCCTTGACGCAAGAACGCCGTCAACCTTCCTGGTGACTAAAACAATCTTTGAACTTTTGACTTTGTAACTTGGTTCAGTGAAGTCAATGCCATTTCTAATCTGGTAAAAGGCTAAAAAACAGTCACAGATTGTTCCACCAACCAGCGACGTGGCCTTGCTCATCCCAAAGCTTTTCCTTTTTGGCTTAGTGTTGCCGGAGCCCGGACATGCCCGTACGCGAGTGGGACCTGCAACATAAACAGCCTGTTCCCACCGCATGTTTCAACCTCCCTCCAGCAACACCAAGCGCTCCGTCTCACAACTATAAGCCACATATGCATTAAAATAATTACCTAACAGCTCGGAAAGGTGCCCTTGTGATAATCAAATTGACTGATCTAAAAGGGTTAATATGAATGTTTGAATAGCAACAGCACTCCGCCTTATCCCCTTTCCTTGGAGAGTACACACATGAAATGACTTGGTTTTTCCATTGTACGCTGCTGAGGGAAACATCTCAGCCTGGTATTCTTATAGTGCACAAACGCTGACCTTCTCTGCTCTGTTGTGTAAACACATGTGTCCTTCATCTGACCAGAATTTAAGGATATCAATTTTGCTCTGTGAGCGGGCAGCGGAAATCCTCACCGCTCCACTCCGCTCACTACCACTGCTTGTTCCAAACACCGGGACGCCTGCCTCACCTCAGGGAGCTTTGGTGGAGTCCTGCTGTCTCTGTAGATGATCTACTTGTGTGCTGTCACTTCGTGCATGAGCAGGTCTGCTGCCTCATCACAGAGGTGTTTCTTCTTACCTGGCAATGCGCCATTATCATAGCAATCTGCCAAGGTGCAAGCACACATGGCTTGTAAAGGGAATGGGAGATGGCATTCTGATTGGTTTATCGCATTTTACGCCTAAAACACACCCATGATTAATTAAGAGACTAAGTGCAATCCTTTTGAACCATGCGCCTGTTACAACATCCCTTTTTTCTGCTGTTAAAATAGCAAAAATGGACTTGGACACACCCTAAATGCACTTGGGCCATGCTCTTAGATTGTTAAAATAGAGCCTATTGTGTTTGGGGTCAGTGGATTTGTACACTGTGCACAGTAGATTTATTGTTACCATCCAACTGCTGTAGGGTTTTCCTGGGATGTTTTGTCAAAATGGCTGCCAAAATAAAGCCTGACTCCTTATTGTTGTGTTAAATATCCTCAGCACATTGGAGACGGATAATTGCAAAACTGCAAAATGATAAAGTACAGAGACTCAAGGCTGGCAAAGGGCTAGGCTTTGTTAGCCAGGATGAGGGTTGGCCTGAAGTATGGTGACCCTACAAGCAAGAAAAAAAGGTTTTACTTTAACTTTTAAAAGAATTATTAGTGACAAAACACATGGATCCACATAACTCCAGTCAGAGACTAATCCACTGATATACATGATACTTAAACTCACTTGGCATTTACACATCTTGCTTATACATTCTGTGCAGGACATGAAGCGGGGAGACTGGATTATATACTTTAAGATTTGCAGATTTGAAGACAGACTAGAATTTTTTTTTTTTTTTTTTTTAAAGTTTGCAATCCAATGGACATATTTGGTAGTTTGGTTGTTATAAAGTGGTTTTCTCTGAAACTTCTCGCTTCTTGAGGGACATTTAAAATGGCAATTCATATTTGAAAAAAAAATTGCCTTCTAGATATGCATTCAAAAATCAAATTAAGCAGTTAATTTCAAGCCATAACACCTATTTCACCATATAAACTAGATGACACAAGTCACATTCAAAGTGTATACATCTGAAAACACAAATATTCTTGGTCTATGTCTGGAAACAAAGGCGAGAAGAAATCTAAACAGACCGCAAGTGTGATAAAATGTTTAGTGGGAGTAATTTACTCACAAGTCTCCTATATTTCATTTTATATGGATGTCCCAGTTTCTGTTTCTTGATTTTGCTTAAGGGAAAGAGATAAGGAAAGAGATAGTTATTTGTATCATTCAGTGTCTGTATAAATAAATTACTTCCTTGTTGACCTTTGAGTGCCATGTCAGTCACTATGCTGTTGTTGTTTTTTTAAGATCTGACAAAGAACACATATGCAATATTAAGTATCTGTCCAGGTTCTTATGGCAAAGTTGGGAACACATTAAGGCACACAAACACACACTGCAAGAAGCAAACACTAACTAAGACCAAATGAGCTGGTTGATTGTGCAGGTTTCCTTCCCACAGAGAAGCGCAGAAAACACTAACATGGAACAATGGGACTAGGAAACAGTTCTTCAATCCCTGCATGGCTTCAAATCACTGTACGCACCTACGCAAGCTAAAAATAACTTCCTTTACAAAAGGACGGTGTACAGTATTACTTAACAAAACAGGAAAACTTTACTATGAACTTGCAACACTTCACTGACTGAGACTTGTAGTAAACTGGATCACTGTTTTAAAACTGGGCTTTGGCTATGAAATCAAAAGCTCGTTTTTCAAGTTAACACTGAATCCCATTTCCCTTAAATTTCCCCTTAAGATTTGTTTTTTCAAATTGTATGATGATCTCAAATGCATATTCTGTATGTGCTGCTTGCAAGATTTTACTAAAGCTACATCACACTATTTAAAGCCAAGATCCAGTTGTTTTAGCGTTAGCATTACATCAGACAGAAAATATCTACATGTCTTGGGCATCATTTTATACATATTTCCCTGAAATTCAGCAGCACATATTTGATATCTTTGGAAACCCTGGTGTCTCCACTAGAATTTAAATTAAAGTCCTGTGGATTTGAACAAATCTAAGCCTCCCAGCATGCATTTATAATGAGAAACCCGCTGATGGGATTGGCTGGTTTGAGGAGTTCATTGTGTTATAGCATAGGTCTTCCTAATAATGTGATACTTTACTGCCCCCTACTTTCCCACCGCACTGGGAGGTCAGAGGTCAGGGTCTGCAATTGATCAGCAAACCCCACTGCAGGTAGAGAGTCAGTGCCTTGCTCAAGGACACTTCAACAGGGCAGATGCTTGCCAACAGATGGGGTTGAATCCAGGTCATCGAGCTGAATAATGGTATAATATTAAATGAGCTGGTCTCCCTGCTGCCCCAGACGTCTACAGAATTACCGGAGGAAACAGTTCTCATAACAGCTGATAATCACACCAAGAATCTGTGTTAGTTTGTCTTCTGACCCAAAACAACTCTAAATCAACAGTCGCGTGAGCAGAAATTAGTGCCAGAGTCTAGACTTGCAAATCCACAGCAAGTTTGGAAGGACTCTGTGCCTGCAATGTGACAGAGATGCAGCTATGTTTTGAGCCCTGGGCCACATTACAGAACAATCTGTTTTTTTCCTCCACACAAGTGATTGAAAATAAAGGTTATTTATAGAAACGAATAAACAGATATGGTTCCCCTGAATGAGGGAGGCCATGCATATGCAAAGGAATTTACAGATAAATGTTCCAGGTAAAATGAAGAATTTGAGTTGCTGCCAAAGAAATATGTAACTATTAGTTTGCCAAAACACTCCATTGAACACCACTGAGGCCCACTTTCCTGCACTGTGCACAGGCTTTCTGTTTCATGCTGCATAGTTATGGCCAAGATAAACTTTTAAATAACTCACAACAATGTTGACTAGTAAGTACCTGTCAGATATGTGAGCTGATACTATCGTAGTTTTTAGCTGGCATCTTTATGTTCTGTGCTTGAGGCAAAAAAAAAAGAAAAAAAAAAAAAAAAAAAAAAAAAAAACGTACCTAGGAAAATTCACCCATGACAGGTTTTTCCACTCTGTGAATGGGTGCAATCCCTAAAAGTCAAATTTAAACCTGCTCTACTCTCCTGCATGGAAGTGAACGGTCTATCATTGTATTCTGTGCTGCATGTACTGTATGTGTGTGGAAATATAATTACTGGTCTAATAAATATCTTCTCATGAATATCTATGGTGACAGCTTTTACTTTGTAACACAAGAAATATTTTATAGCATTCTTGAAGGTCAGACATATTCATTTTCCCAGAAGGTGTAGGCGAGGGAACATGAGTATAACTCCAGTAAATGGACCACATTTAAGATAACATAATCTCCACTGGAAATAAGGCAATGATCCCAATGACTGTGGCAGGAGATAAGCAGGAATGACTTTGAGAGGTGGTTTCAATGTCATGATTTTTGGGGAAAAAATGAAAATTTTGACGGGCCTTGAAGTGATTATGTAATTTTTTAGCATATTTGTCATTTACAAGTTAAGGGAAGTTAGCAGGAACAGCCAAGAAGCTGCAACAGAGGATTTCACTGCTGAAGCTCCAGGATTTCTAAAGTGACTCTGTCTTCTCTTGAGAAACTCGGCCACCCAATGAAACACGTGTTAATGCATCCAAACTGGATATTGCCACTCTGTTATCTGATGTGCCGCTTCCGGTTGTCTTATCTGGCTCGCCTGAACCTCTGGAAGTCCCCTCGTGTCCCACGGGGCTTTTTAACAGACCACCATGATGGCCTTCGCCAGCTCTCTGTGATATTTCTGAGGCTCTGCTGATGTTTGGCCTTCCACTGCATATATACTGACCGCTCTGTAGACCGAGGGGCCTCATTTATAAAACATTCAAACAGGGGGAGCCCCAGTGGCTGGGTTCATGTCTGGCCCAGACCCTTTATTGCATGTCAAAAAATAAGTTTGGGAAAACATTATAATGCACTATTTTTCACTCATGAAAAATATTTATAGAAATGAGGCCCATAGTTACTCTCCATTGGTATGCATTCATGCAATATTAGCAAAAATCACTGGATGGAATTTAAAGGGCAGCAAAGTACAATACTTAAGTCAAAAAGTGTTTAAGTAAAAGTAATTTTCTGAATACAACAATACTTGATATTCTCTAGTGCCCTCTATAGTGCATCTTTTATATATAGTGACCAGTTCCCATCCAGTTTCACCTGATAAAGAGGTCAACTATTTTGCACAGACAGGTTTGTGTGTATTGACACTACAGGGGGCTGTTGACTGAGCTGTTATGTAAGAACAATGTCAGAACTTTGTTTGACAGGGCTCGGCTCACACACTGTTCGCCTGTGATCTCTGTCACCGCTGCATCGATACTGTCTGACACCAGGAAATCATCTGTCGCACAAGGAGAAACTCTGCCTGTCTGTTTTGATTGCACGGTGTATTGGTGTTGGTGGTACCATCCAGACAAAAAATCAGCTGGAAAAAGCTGTCCCTTTTAGTTCCTGTGAAGTGGTCACCTGATTCCTACAATGGGTATGTGGACAAATGTGATCAAGAGGTTATCACAGATTACCATGCAGGTGAACCACTGGAATCATGAGCAGACAGCGAGCCTTATAAAAATATTGAGATTCAAGCTTTTTGATGAATCTCTTCAGTGCCAACAAAACAAAGTGGATAGTGGAAAGCATCTGTGGTTTGTTTATTAAGTAAAAAAAAAAAAAAAGTACTGTACTGAGATCTTTCTGCCACTTATCTAAGAGTAGGAGCTCCTCGTGTGACAGATGATGCTCTTTGACCCCGTCAACGTCTGACATCTTCAAACGTTGACGGGACTGTCCTGAAAAAAAGCAGGGACTGTGAATGTACAACGAGATTCTTGTCATAAACACACAAAATGATTGTTTTGACGTCATTCTAAACATTTCCGATGAGGGGAAAATCTTGTGTATAATTAATAAAACCATGATGGCATGTGAAAGGACTTCTGACTCACTGCTTTTCTTTCCGTATGGCCAGTTTGCTCTCAACTGAGCGGATTCCGTCTTTTTATGGACACCATCTCATACTGGCAGCACTGTAATTCATATACAGCACTCTCAATCAATGGCAGTTCCAGGATTTGTCACAAATGTAATGAAATGAAGAAAAATATGATTTAATTAACTGTTTGCTTTGACAGAAAGTTTAATTTGACGCTTCAAATAATCTTCACCTTTCACTGAACCAAGTAGAGCACCAGAGAAATGCTTCATAATATAATCTGTTAATCTAGCTGTGACACAATAAAACAAGCCTCAGCATCTCAGGGCACATTTCTAATGACAGGATTGCAGTTTTCTGAATATGCCTCCTCAGATCTTATATTAGTCATCAGCACTATCATGTTGGTTTCAAATGGCAGGCTAACAATGCACACACGGATGTGTCTTTGGCCATGCCCTTAAACTGTAACAAAATACATGCATGGGTTGCCAAAGAACAGGAGTGTGTGAGCACTGTGAACGTGATGAGTTCTAGTGCTGTCTTGCATGCCATGGATTCTTGGTCAGCCAGAAACCTGCTTATGCAGGAAAAGAGGTGACAAATGATTGTGAAGGTTCAATCCCTTTGTATTTCCCTTGTATATTGTAATTGTATATCCTCTCCAATGGAATCAAGTCAATGCAACTAATTACAGTAAGACACCATGTCTGACTGTGTTTGGGTTGACATGAATGATAATACTCCACTGTATCTCTTGATGAGGATGTGAAACCACCGGCTTCTTACTGTCAGCATGTTTGAAGATCAGAGGCTTAGAAAATAATCAATACATTTGTTCCTGTGTGTTTGATCCTTGCTCCTTAGGTTATCATTGGAGAATGTAGCACACGTCACATGAGTAAACATTTAAGCAGCTGAAGTCTAGACCCTCAGACAGCTATGCACACATACATGCATGCATGCACGCTCAATAACTGTTAAAATATGAGAACAAATTTCATGACACAAACCAAACAGCAAACCAGCAAACCTTGGCTGTCTCTAGTGAGTTGCTTTCATTTTCATTTTAGGAATTCTCTGGAATTCCCATTGATG
Source organism: Myripristis murdjan (assembly GCF_902150065.1). Classification (NCBI taxonomy): domain Eukaryota; kingdom Metazoa; phylum Chordata; class Actinopteri; order Holocentriformes; family Holocentridae; genus Myripristis; species Myripristis murdjan. The sequence continues at coordinate 22,703,847 of NC_044001.1, read as the reverse complement.
TAATTATCTGAAATTCACTACCTTGTTCCTGGTTCAACACATTAACTGACTTTACAGTTAGACCACTGGAGAGTTGAGGTGCAAGTGAAATATGCTTACTTCAACCACCAAGCATCAGTGTAAAGAGAAAGTTTAAAGTTTACAATGACAGTTTTCTTCCCATTACTTGTTTCAGGAAATACATGAGACTTGACACTAAAGGAAAACATATTTGTTTGGGATAAATATTTCCTGCTGGAGTTCTTCAAAAAGCGAGAGAAAATGAAACCATCACAGCTACAGTGACAGTTTGTTTCCTTGCTTTAGGAAATGCAGGAGACTCCACACTAGACACAAAGATGTGTCAGAGCTAAATATTTTCTGCATGAATACTTTCCATATGACACTTAATCCTGCTGAAATGAAAGTGTTCCAGGGAGACTAATCGACTTGTGTAAAAAAAACAAAAAAAACATAAACACCACAAAACTCGTGTCATTTCAGAGAGACGGAGGCAGAGTCTTGCACCTGGGGTAAAAATGAATCCAGCCACTCGGTGGGAGGCCCCACTTCTTGACTTGTTTTTTCTTTCTTTTTCTTTCTCCTCCTTTTGTTCTGGGCGGGTCACTGCTGCTCCTCTCCACTCCCCCACGGAGGCTGCACTACTTTAGCAGCAAGTGTTTCCCTCTGCGCGCTCCTACTACACTTTACGCACGTGGAGAGCGTTACTGTCGCCGCTGCGGTTCCACGCGCTCTCCGCCAGTTTATGACCGCGTTGAAACGGTTTGGTCTCGAGCCCAATGCTGCCGGAGACGGCACGCTTCACGCGCTTTTGCAGCCCCTCGCGCGGAGGAATCGTCCCACAGAGCCCGTGAACAGACCTGTTGAACATGAGGTCGGCATAACCGGGCTCCTGTCACCGTGCGCCCCCTCCTCTCTCTGTCTGCTCCCTCTCCCGCGCTCTCCAAGTTGAGTCATTGTGCACAAGAATGGTAGATAAAGGCCCCTTGTTGACCTCTGCCATTATTTTTTACCTGTCCATTGGGGCAGCGATTTTTCAAGTCCTGGAGGAGCCCAACTGGAAGCGGGCGGCAAAGGAGTACAGTGACCGAAAGGATAAAATACTTGAGGAGTATCCCTGTCTGACGAAAGATGATTTGGAGGAAATTTTAAAGGTATGGTCACACAAAAACACCTTTTTAAAGTTGTTTTTTCTTTTCTTTCAGTTGACCACTTTTCCTCACACGAAGAAACATGTTTTTGAAGGCTTACACTGCACAAATATGAACCACTTGTTGAAATTTTAGCAGGGTTTATCCAGCATTACTCTGCTATGTAGGTGTTTCACTTTTTTTTAATGTGTGATAGAGGCGTCCAGTGCCTCACAAGAGCCAAAATGCCCACACAATGGATTTATATTTTTTGTAATAGCATGGGAAACTGGCCACAATGAATTTATGATTTTGTGCAGCTAAATGGTTGAAACCTATCCCCCCAGTGTCTCCCTCAGAGATGTTACCCCTAGCTCAAGTGTTGTGTCAAAGGCTAATGATGATGGCTGCTTTATTGCCCAGTTTACTTTCCTTCCAGACTGTAAAGCTGCTAAGACTGTTTGATTATATCATGTCAGGTTTGAACGGACAGTCCTGAGAAGTTGCAGTTCTTCGTGTTCCTTGGTTCAAAGTTAGTCCATTTCCTGTTAAAAAAAAAAAAAAAAAACAACAAAAAAAAAAAACACTTTCTTCTGCAAGTGTTACAACTAGTGTCACTAACTGCCTGTGGTTAACTGTTTGAAGTGAGTGAACTGAAAGAAACCAGAACTGTGAATGCCTCTTATCAATGCACAAGTGTTTTGATGCGTGACACATTGTTTCTTTACTTCTTTTGTAATAAGGTTTAAGTTGGATAAGTTGCACTCTTTTATTTGTCTGAGATGTTTTAGCTATGACTAAAATTGTGCAGTAATATGTTGACCTGTCATGGAAAACCTTCCAATCCTTCAACAAGGAGAAAAATTGTAGGAAATAAGGCATCACTGTTTAAAAGAGAGGCTTCACTCAGTGCTTTCTGTTGTAATGGCATGTGAAATTTTTAGTTCCTGCAGAAATTAAGGGAGCAGATGTCCTTTTTGAGCTAGGCTGTCAGTAACTCATCTCTGAGAGAGAGAGAGAGAGAGGGTTTTAGGCTGCAGTGCAATGCAGCTTTCTCTTTTTACACTTGCAAGTGTGACCAGAAACAGAAGACATGTCTCAACCTGTCCCCCGTTTGGGGCCCACATAAGTATTAGGAAGATTTATTATCCCCCCCCCACCAACCCCCCTTCTGCTTCCTTCTACTTTTTCTTTTTTGTTTGGGGTGACTGAAGGGGATATATACCCATGAACCTCCCCCACTCAGTTGCACCGCTGCAACAGTCAAATCGCTTCAGTGCATGCAAATATAGAGAGGAACATCAGGGTTAACGATACAGAAATTTGGGATAATTCCCTCAGGGGGGTAGCCAGTGCTGAAGCCAGTTGAATCTTCAAGGTCAGCTTAAACTGAACTTTTCCCTCTCCCTATGTCCTTTGACGATGAAGATAACATATTGCCAACTGTGGAATTTCAGTATGCACTAAAGTGATGACATAATGCCAGCATGTTTGACTTCATACCATTTTCCTCAGCTATGCAAGTCACAGTTTTATTGTCTCTGCTGAGCCGTCCTCCTCTGCTGGTGTTTGGTAATACACCTGCTGCACAGTCCACATACTTTTACATTAAACACTGCTTTTGCGCCATGAGCAGGGATTGTTAGATTTCCATTATGGAAACTTTGCTTAGTTTGTTGACAATAAAATAATATATAAGCTGCATTAACAAGAGAAAGCGACGCTCGTGTAAAAGTTAGTCCTGTCTCCGTTATTAACAAGGGATTTACTGCTGGCTGTAGGTTCCTTGAAGTGGTCACAGTTTTACAGATTGGATTTTATGGCCCATCAATGTACGTTCTTGAGAGGCCTTCATAAAAGTTCAACCAGGAGGGTGGCGGCTCCACATTATCTCTAATGCAAATAAGAATCCAACTCACCAGTGTCCTGTCACTTGATAAAATGCAAGCAACCTTGCGTTTTCCGTGTTGTCCAGAAGCATTGCGGATATGAGCAGGAGAGTATGTCGTAAAGTTTACAAGCTACTCGAAGCTGAACTTGGAGACTGGCCCCGTGTTATGTATGTTTATCATTTCTGACTCATCAAGGTAGTCATGTCTGTATATCTCCTCAAGATAACCTTTGCATGTTCAGCTGATCTGCATACAAGGGTCTCGTCGTGTTGTCTGCTTTGTAACACTATGAATGAAATGTCGCAGGCTCAAAACCCTTATTTTGTTTCAAAGCAGACCTTCAAGTGAGGATTATAGATTAACCAATACTGGCTAAAAGCAATAGAACAGTTGGGGTGACCTTGAAGAAGACAGTAGACCTTTTTCACAGCAGTCACTTTGACATGAAATGGCATGTAAAGGCAAACGGTGCTAATGAAATTAATTAAGGCTCTGTACCATTTAAGGTGCTGGAGAGCTTGCCCAGTGAAGCCAGCATGAACAGTACCGAGGTCCCGGCTTTGTTTGACCTAAATGGAACAGAGCCTCAATTAATGTCAGTAGAAACACCTGACTTTACCTGCTGTTCACATCAAAATTGCTGCTGTGAAATCCATTCCAGAGATGCGGCCTCTGCGGGGCTGCCTAGCTATTTACTTGTCTGCACTTGTTGTATGCATTTTTTTCCAGTTTTTTTTTTTTTTTTTTTACATTATCCCTGCTACAGTACACCTTTTTGTCAAGAAATAATTTTAACAGGTATGCTGAGGGCATGAATTGCAAATGTGTGATTAGCATTCTCCCTACCATGGGTATGTGTGTCAAATGATTCCACTGTGGAAACTATTCACAGATCAGATGTAAGACAAGGATTTAAGAGCCATGGTTTCCGATATTGGTTTCATGGAGCTCACTTTTCTTTTCTTTTCTTTTCTTTTTTTTTCTTTTTGATGCTACAAATGTCTCTCTGGCAGTCAGCAGTGCAGCTGACTTAAGGATGACTAATCACGTTTGTGTGGTCAAATAAGGGGGAGAGTTTGTGAAGACTACAGACTTGCTCACAAACACAAGCCTGTCACATGCTGAAAGTGAAAAGCAGCTCCTGGTAAGAATAAAAAGTCCAAATAAACGAGGCAGAAGTAGTGCACTGTTTGAGTGGCGTGTTCACTCAGTCATGTGCTTGGGTTAACTATAGACTGCTGACCTGAGAATAGAAGTCCCGCATGCAGTAGAAAAAAAAAAAATAAAACAAAACATTTACAATACTGAAGTCATGGAAGATAGCCAGAGACCTCAGTGCAGTGAGGTCTTAGATGGTGGCTACTAATTAACCAGAATAAGCTGCCTTTATTTGTGGATTTTACTTGAGGACAGCATTTGCAACTTCGTTACAATGTGAGAATGCCACCATCCAAATTGGCCTACTAGTTTCAACCAATCAAATTTTTTCCAGAACTTGGCATCTGTCGCAGAGAAACTGCCTAATCTTTGAATTTAATCAGATCAGACCTCAGTAAAAGATTCCTGGATGTAGCATGCAAGTGAAGTGCTAGTTTAATTTACTGGATAAATTAATCAACACACCAAAGAAATTAAGTGACAATAAAGAAAAGAAACACCATGTGTGGAGTTTATGAAGTAACGGCAATATAACTGACTTAGTTTAAAACAGCCGCTCACAAGTCTTTTTAATGGTATCATATGCGCTGCTTAACAGATGTAAGCTGTAAAAGACGCCTGAACATAAAGAATCCTTTCACTGTCTGGAAACGTTGCAACTTGTCCCTTTATGTCTTTACCAAATCAGAAAAAAACCTTGTGAAATGGACATTGAGTTTGATGTGCCGATTAATTGACATCAGTTGCTTGCATTGATGTTGATTGGCTCAAGTACTCACAAAACTTGAAGTTTTTCATCCACAGCTGCACAAACAGCTTTTCTCATGGTGGAATCTTTGATCAGTATTGTTTCCTGGATGCATTGTTTGCACCCACCTCCATATCTGAAATCAATATATGCTGACAAGGAAGACTTTATGAGTGACTTCATTGTTTGTGACCTAGTCAGCCTGGCCCACAGACAGTTGTTCCTCTGCAGCATTTTGCACTCATGCACTCGGAGCGGAAAAGTACCTAGGCAAGCGAGTGCTGTGCCGGGCCGCCAGCTGTCCTGATAACAGTTGGAGTTTGCCGTTGTGGTTTTACCGTTCTTTGGTTATCAGTGTCGCTGTGTCGGACTCCCAAGCCAGCAGTTTAGCAACATTTGCAGCGGCAGACCAGCAAAGGAATCCCTCAGCTTTGAGCAAACATTGTGATACAGCCTCACTTGTGGTCATGCGATATGTGTTATGCTTAGGCTGCACTTTTTGGAACCCTATTGCAATTTGTAATGTAATTTACAATCTATGTCAACATGTGAAATGTCAGGCTTTTTTTTTAACCACCTTTCTCTTCAGTCACTTTCAAGTACAGGCTACAATGTGTTATCCTTCATTACAGCTGGTGAGCAGTACTGAAAAGTCATTGGACATCTGTCCCATTACTAGACCGTCCAAAGCTAATGGTGGCTCTCTGTATCAGTATCCTTATGCAAATTGTGAACCGACAGGCAGTTAATCTGTAGAAAACAAAGTCATAAACATGAACAATTACAAATGACCATAACTTGAACTGCTTGGTTGCTGTATCTGATGGAAATTTGCCAAGGTCAGTCAAGAATTTGAATAACCAGTTTGATTGCTGTTGTGCAGGGTAGCTACACTGGAATTTGAGCACCGTAACAATCAGACTAATCTTCTGTTGCTGCTGTTGTTTTTGATGACCCACAGTTCTTCTTCTACCCCTGACATTCTCTCCCTCCCAATTCCCAAACAGCATTCATCACATGATGTTTGTAGTCTTGTATCTTGTAGTGTCTCTCTTTTTTTATATATACAGCTGGATGACTGAAGTGCTGAGGGAACCTTCCCAAACAGTTTAGTCAATCTTTAGCTCTGTCTTGGATTGCATCTTTCAGGCAGTGACCTTTCCGCTCTCAACAGTGGTTCTGTTTGTCTTTGCTTCAATAGGAGCAGCAAATAACAGTTTTCAAGGGATTAGGGAGAGTGGTGGGAGCATTTAGATGTCAATAGTGGCATCAACCCCAAACCCAAGCTATGAATTACTTGACGGACAACTTGCGTCAATCAACCACTTAGTAAGACTTGTCATTTGTTGTGTGTGCTTCTTTAGACAGATCATTCTATTTGCTAAATGGGGCATTTTATGAAATGGGCAAGATTTGTTTCCTGGAACAACTGTGGTAACTTGGAATTTCCATGAACAAGCCTCTAGTGAAGTACACACTGCAAATGGTACAGTAACCATGTTGCCAGCTGAGTCTTGTCAAAATCCCTATAGCACATCAAAGTTTTCAAAGTAACTGAAGTGCAATAGAATTCCTGTAATGTAGTTCTGATGCCATTCTTAACCTAAAATCATACCTTGCATGATTTTGTGGTGTTTTTTTTTTTTTTTTTTTTTTTTTTACAATGGGCACATTGTGTAACACATTTTTGCTGAATAATTACAAATCTAGTAACTGAAAGTGCAGTAATGGACACAAAATGAAAAGAAAACTTGTCTCTTTTCCTGCTTTGTGTGTGAGTCACTTGGCAAAATGCCATTTTGCTTGATATTGTGTAGAAGATTAATCTGGAGAGGTGTGCAGCCACAAAATTACTTTACCATGCTAATCACACCATTACTAATAACTAACTAATAGTGCTAATGATAGAAGATAAAACAATCTAAAGATTAAGCTTTTGGATTTCATTTCCCATCAGTCCTTGGGCTTGTTTGTGTTTCCAGGAACATGCTGTGTTATATATGTACAAATTATCTCTTGTTTTTTAAGGGTTTATTTAGTTTGGGCCATCTTCATAAACTTAATAAAAAAAAAATCATGCTTTCAAACAGGACTCTGAAACAGACAGGCCAGTTTAATCACTTCCTCCTGAGTGGGTTTGTGCTCAGCTGGACACACAAAGTGTCTTTCATCTTTCTCTCACAGTGCCTGTGTTCATTGCCTTGTTCTCAGGGTCGTTTGTGACCTTAGGTGACCATGGTCTGACCTTTGGGTGACATTTTAACCTTATGGGGACCTTGTAGCATTGCTGAGGCCAGTCTCTGAGTGTCAGTGCTTGGAAACAGCTTCTCACTGGCTAGTACTTCTTGGCTTACAATTCCTCCTCACCAGCTTGTATGCAGAAAAATTAAAACCTCTCTGAAATTTATTATGGGAGCAAAATGGGGTTTGCTGTTGGAAGGTTTTTATTTGTTCGAACATATCAACATATAAAACCTACTTTTAGTTTGAAAGGTTATCTAGCTCGTCCTTATCTGACATCAAAATGGAAGACATAGCATTCACTCCCGTGACTGAGCAAGCACCTTGCCCTCATTGTATTCCTGCGAATCAGCATTTTATGTGTCTCAAACTTCAGCACTTTCTATTCTCCAGACAGCGAACCTGTGCAACACGCCCTCATGACACTGGATTAAGGTGCAGAGCCGACCACAGACCACGGACCACAGACATGACACACAAACATAACATTATCACTTTAACTGCTGTCTAATCCATATAGTAAACCTCGGAGCAGGCAGTAGACCTACAAAAAATCTTGAGTAAAATTTCATATTGTAAGCAACAGAGTAATTAATGAAATTACTGTTTATATGATTGTGGAGTTGTTAATATGATCTGTCATTTCGATTGTTATCTATCCACTTCCATTTCATAAGACTGTTGCAGCTGTACTATTTTAAACACAGTATCTCTCTCAAACAGCATTGATTTTCCTTACTATCTGGTAAAAAAAAAAAAAAAAAAACTTAAATTGGCTTTACTTTATTAATTATTTAATTTGCATCATAATCATTTATTTTCCTCTTAGAAAGCATCTCATGTACCAGGACTGCACAATACTGTCGTGGTTTGCATAAATGCTTTTCCATTGGTGTGCGCAGGTGTTTATTTTTTTTTCCCTCACTAATGGCTCTGGTGACCTAATCCCCACAACCCCCACCCCCACTGCTAAAACGAGAGCACAAAACTGCATTCCTCGTAATGCCCTTTTCTGCTTTTTTGCAGCTGGGTTTGGCGAGCAGCATCACCGGCTATGGCCAGTAACTGAATTGCCACATGTAAACATCATAACTCTGAAGTTTGTGCTCTGATTATGGAAGACAAAAAGAGTTCAGATGCTTGGATTCCTCCAATTTTAAATGCATTATTGTGGCTTATTTACCTTTTCAATTACTGGCTTTCACTACAAACTGACACCAATCGCTGTCAGTCTGTCGATTACTGTGCAAAAACATTGCACAGATTGATATTGAAATTATTTTTTTTTTTCCATTTATTGGAAGCAAGGTATTATAGTTCCATCAAAAAGGGAGAGGATACTTGGCAGCAGCACCTTTTCATACAATCTCTTGTTGGTGAACTGTACTATTTGTTGACAGGACTAGTCTGTTGATTTTTTGTGTGTGTGTGTGTTGTTTTTTTTTCCTGGCAACAGTAATACTCAATTTCAGTTCAATCCCAAAAAGACTTGAAGTGGAGTATGTAACGTAATAGTTGGGTTAGTTTGTGTATGCAAATATAGCTACTTATAAAAATGGGTCATTTGTCCACTTGAGTGAGGTTTTCCACTTTAATTTCCAGTCACGGTTGGAAGATGAACTGTGCCCATCACTGCTGTCATCACAAAGCCCAGTGGAGGAGCTGTGTTGATTCAGCAGACAAAAGAATGGCCTCCCTTTGTGCTGGCTAATTACAGAGCAGAACTGTCACAGACCTGTTATTATTAAAGAACTAAACGTCTTCCAGTACTTAGGAGCTCAAGTGAATTTTTCCAACCTCTGCACATTTTGCCCCTCAAGCACATTTGGTGTGGGGGAATGCATTGTCCCAGCACACATTGCCGGGGGTTTGCTAATACCCCAGAGAGCAAATTCAGTTTCTGCTGTGGCTGTTGAAGCACACACATGGTTGGGGATGATTGATTAACCATGCTTCTCTCTTGTAAATTATATTTTTTTCAACTCTGGATTGCAGCAGTAGCTTTTGAAAGGCGAAACTAATGGATCTCAATCTTAAGTTGTATAAACTTGAAGATTCCTTTTTTCACTTTTCACTCGCTAGATTTTATAGATTTTGGTTTGGTAGTAGAAGAATATCTTGTAGTGGTTTTCCACATTTAGTTGCATGTTTAAAAGGAAAAAAGATGAGCAGTATGACTGTCTAAAAATGTAACAATGCCTTTCAGTCTTCTTAACAAGTCATGGAGCTAAAGGTTGATATCGATTTCACTTAAAGGCTCACCGTATACAGAAAAAAAGCTCAGAGTGAATTGTTTGGCCAAGATCCTACATTCGTTTTACACTCAATTTCCTGCTTCAAAGAGTAACCACTTAAAACCACCTGGTCCTTTTATCTGTCATTATGTGATTATGAAATGACTGTTTAGGGATGTGGGTCTGATCTTCCTGTTTTCCTATGAATGTAAGCAGAGGTTGAAACCATAAACCCCTCCGGTTAAACTCGATCTGCCAGGGCCCCTGTGTGCTGTTGCAGACAATCATCGGCTCATCAGTGCATCTGGAGATACAATCGACATATTACAGGAAGGATGTGATGGGGAGAAATGGAGCTTAAACTCTACAAACTTCCTCTCTTCCTTTCGCTCAACCAAATTGGACCGTTATGACTGCCAATTTGGTGGCATTCATTTGTTTAGCCTAAACGTATTTCTCATGCAGTTAAATTCCAGCATTGATCTTAGTCTTGATCTTCTTTGTCCTCAGGTGGTGTCTGATGCTGCAGGACAAGGAGTCACCATAACTGGCAGCAAGACCTTCAACAACTGGAACTGGCCAAATGCTGTCATCTTTGCCGCCACTGTAATCACGACAATTGGTAAATACTTTTTTGGGGGGGCTCACCAGTGATGGATGCAATTTCTATCACTGATTAAACACACAGAGATTTCGAGTAATTTCATCAAATACCTTTTTGCTCTCTTTCCATGTGCACAAGTGAAAGTGAAAATTAAGTAATGCTGTGCTTGTTGGCCAAAACTTGCACATCAGTACACACAGACCTAAAGAGGTATCACTTAAGGATTTCAGCCTTGACCCCTTTAACTTTGCTCTAGTGGGACAAACTGTATATTACAGCAAACTGTTTGCCCTTTTACCCAAGCCCGTATAAACCAAATGTACAGACCAACAACACAGATAAGATGGGATCAGGTGGAAAAAAAACCTTGATTAGATGACCGGTCCTCATTGGTGGCTTGGTTTATGTCAGCAGAGTCATTTTCCCTCTTTTGGTACCGTGCCACATCTCCACATCTTAAATGCCTGCAGAGTTTTCCATTGGTTAATTTGTGTCCTCAAATTTGCCAAGTCCCTGTCACTTACCGTTTCCTCATCTGCACTTTTTTTTTGTGTTAATATATAATGACATTTATGATAGAAATTTATTACAGTCTCCAACATTTTAAATACTGTAGATAATATAAATTTTTAATAACAGATGTCACGCCAAGCAAGAGTTTAAGCACTGAATAGTTGTTTCCATTATATATATATTTAGCTAACCATGTTTTTCTCCCATCAAAGGTTATGGGAACATTGCCCCCAAAACGTCTGCAGGCCGTGTATTTTGCATCTTCTATGGACTGTTCGGTGTGCCTTTATGTCTCACCTGGATCAGTGAACTGGGCAAGTTCTTCGGTGGCAGGGCCAAGCACCTGGGTCAGTACCTAACCAAGAAAGGGGTTTCACTGGTAAGTCAATACAGGTTTTTCCGTCTTTAGAAAAACTGCTTGCATTTCTTTTTGTATTTAAAAGTGTTCAGAGACTAATGTTTTTGCTTTCTGTGTTATTTTACAGAGAAAGGCTCAGTTTACCTGCACAGCTATTTTTCTCCTATGGGGTGTACTGGTACATTTAGTCCTCCCACCTTTGGTATTTATGTCCCAAGAAGGTTGGACCTATATTGAAGGCTTGTACTTCTCTTTTGTCACTTTGACCACAATTGGTTTTGGAGACTTGGTAGCAGGTAAGTTCTTTGATGAATACATTAAAATCCGTTTTTTAATATACAGTCTCATTTGTTCCAGATTCTACTGTTTTTCAAACAATAAAAAACTCATTTAAAAAAGAAAATGGTCAGGAAAGCTAATGAAAATCATTGATTTATGGCCATGCTCTACACATTTTGAAGTTCTGCTGTGTTTACATAATCACATGAGTAATATACTCAAAAAAATGCTTTCCTTTGATAGTGCTGACAGGTTAGGCTCTGTGGTGAGGTTTACATTTGATAATGGTGCCAATCATAAGATAAATACTTTGATACACAGATAACAAGGGCATTATGGTTAATCTTGTTGCTACCCAAACAGTTCTATTTATGGAACTAAAAACATTCAGGTCCAAACTTGTCATCTTGTGTGAATTGACCTTGGCAGCATTGGGAGGCATTTTCTAAATTAATTTTCTTTGTTCTTGCAGGTGTGGACCCAAATGTAGATTACCCGACTCTGTATCGTTACTTTGTGGAAGTTTGGATTTATCTGGGCTTGGCATGGCTGTCTCTGTTCTTCAACTGGAAAGTGCGAATGGTAATTGAGGCCCACAAGGCACTGAAAAAACGCCGCAAGCGCCGCAAACTGTCTCTTGATGAGCTCCGGCACTACAAAGAGAATCATAAGGCAGCCCTTCGTTTGCCGCCCACTCCTAATGATGTCAACATTTTCAGCTTCCTGTCCAAGAAGCAGGAGGGCTACAATGACTTGATTAAGCAGATTGGCTCCAAAAGAGAGCGTGGAAGTAATGGCATCACCACCATCAGTAAACCCAAAGAGATGAGTCGCTCCAAGAGCTGTAATGATGCTCCCATGTCAAATGGCCACACCATCCTCAGTCTAGACCGTTCACCGCGCCAAAAGAGACGCTATAGTTTCAGTGACCGTGTCACTGTAGCGTTTTCGAAGTCCAAGAACTACCTCCTTGGCTCAGACAATGGCTTGCTGCTAACAGAGGACCACATAGATGGTGAGCTAGAGGGTGACCCGGAGAAGATGTATGAAAACCAGCTTGACAAGGAAGTGGACATAGAGAATGGAGGAGGAACAGGAGGAGTGGGAGGTTGTGGAGCAGGCGGTCGAAGGACATGGGACTCTAAAGACTACCAGCCCCTAACCTTCCAAAATGCAAACATCACATTTATTGATGAAGAGAACCTGCTGAGCAACAACCTGGAGGAGGACGATGAAGATGATGATGATGATGCTAAAGCAAAGTTGTCCATCACAACATGTGATGAAAATGTTGAGTTGGAGACTGACTCAAAGGAGGATCAGGGCTCTGAATCAGAAGGGTCTGTGTTCACCAGTGACGGGTCTGAGCAGGGACAGTCCTATGAGAAACTTGTGGAGGAATATGCGAAGGAAGACAATACAGACTCTTGAAAAAACCTTGTTGACTTGTTTAAGTCACCACATCCTCCTGATATTCTGTTGTAGATAAGGTTGGTGTTGATGTATAGGAGGTCTAATGTGACTGATTTCAAAGGATAGTTTTTGATCATTCAGATGTGCCTTGTCACCCTCGGTGTGATTTGGGGTCTGATAATAGAAGACTGTTTTCCAAATTCAAAGTGGAAAAATTTCAAAGGAGTGGTCTTCTTAACGGAACAATAAAAAAGGCCCACATCACTTGGACTATTATGTGTTCGGCCTCCTGTCAGACATTGAACAAATGATTTTCTATGTCATGATATATATGGACTATGGGCAGGACATAACTGCACGAATGATGATCTGGTCTATTTATTTCTTTTATACTGTTTCAACAAATGGATGCCAAACATTTGTTGGGGTATGTCCAAACTAGACAGATGAATTTGCCATAAATGTTTGTTTTTTCCCTTTAAGATTGATAGAAAAATAACAGGAAATGGCAATTTATTTTGATTGCCCCAAGTTGCAATAGTCATATTCACCATATTGGTGATTTTATAATATTTATTAAAATGAAGGATATAGTAGCCTTTTATTTATTGGCTACATGGCTTGCATATCTCTGTCATTGCACAATTCCACCAGCTGATGAGGACTGTTTAAAGTCCATTTCAATGCAGATTCTTTTAAAATCTGAGCCACACACTTGTCCTTAAAGAAGATGAAGGGGTTAGGGGCTAATTATCCCCCTTTTTTATGGTGTTGTCCTTGGTTTGTTTGTTTGTTGTTTTCCCTGGTGAAATCTTTGTTTACTTCTTGTGTCTGAGATTGCTGTTTGTTTTGACTGCAACCTAAAGAATGCTGTTTATTTCAAATGCACTAGAGGTCATCAGTAGCGCATGGGCAACAACTGGGAGTCCCAGAACCGATCAGAGTGAAGTTGGAAAGTAAAAGCATCAAGTGTTTTTTGGACCAGAGTTGCATTCAGTAGCACTGCCATTACAGATCTCAGACAAAATGTGAATATCCTGCCCAACTGGCACTCAAACTTGAGGTTATCTCTGTTTTGCATGTTTTTGGTCCCAAGCCATTTTTACTGCTTTTAAATCTACTTCGCAGATGGTCCTAAGGAATCCTTGTGACATAGACGCCCCACTCAGAATGGACTCGAACTGCTTTTGCAAACACAAACTTTACCACAGTGTTTTGCTACTGACAGCAAACCAAATACCTCTGTGTTGTGGTTTTTGGGCCTTTGAGCACGGTAGCGCATAATGGGGTAGAAACCCCTCATTCACAGCAGCAATATTCTCACTTTTTGTCTCTTCTTAGCACTCTTTAACTTCTTTGTATTTGCCATGTAAATATTGGCTGAAAGCCCATCAGTAGCTACAAACACTGCTTTGCTCAGGACATGGTCGTCCTACTTGTGTTTGCATTTGGGGGCTTGTGCTGGCATGAATAACTGAACCACAAGTTATCATCGCCAGCCAAGGTTAACTTGTGACAGATCAATAATCTCTTGACGTATGTTGTAGTCATGAGACAAAGTCAGGAGTATCGGTGCTCTCAATTGATTGTTGTTTGCACATGAACACAAAACTCCAGTAATTACTTCATTTGTAAAATGGAGTGAACAAAATATCAAGTCCATTACTTTTCACAGTCTTACCTTGATAGTCTCCTTATTAGTTCCCCTCTGCCGTTTGCACATGTTAACTTGCACACACAAAAAAACTTGAAACAGTGTTACTCTGCATAGTTAGGGGGCAGTGTTGTGCGGTGTCACGCAGCACTACTTTATAACCAGTCTTTTCATTTAGGGCAGGTTTTGGGAATGTCACAGAGAGGTGAATAATATAAAGTAAATACATTGGGGTTTTTGAGGTAATGTGGACCATTGCCACCACCTCGGACCACATAATCCTCTAACCTGTGGCCAATAGATGACGGGGCCTAAAAATAGTCCCACTGCCAAGCTGAGGATATGAAGTTCAACATCAATCTTGCTTGGCAGTGACTCACTGAAATGGTAAAAGCATTCACACTGGGTGTTTTGTCTTATTTTTCTTTTTCCATCATTGACATGATAGACATTTTGTGTGTGAAACATTCCTCCCTCCCCCTTTGCTCGTCTTCCTAGACCGCTGAGTGCAGCATTGTTATGCAGCCATGGTACTTCTCTGGACTGTGATTGAATTTCAAGCTTGTTCCAACATTATCAACAAAGAACAAGTTATGTTGGTTTGACCTATTCTCAAGTTTTACTCCTAATGTTGCTCCATGTGTGTACAACTTGCTCCAGTATATTTTCTTTTTTATGATTAAATTATTCATGTTTTAAGATTTTGTATATGAAATCCAAACAAAACTGTATATTTCATTTAAAATAAACAATTTAATAAAACCTGTGCATTGTTTTGCTAATACATGGTGACACCAGGTCAGAGATTTAACAGTTTTGCAAAGGTTCGCAGGCTGATCTTTCATAAAGTGAAGCTGTTTACAGACTTTGTTTGACTAGTGTTGAGTACCAATCTGTAGTACAGTGTGTACTAACTGTACTAAATAACACATTGCAAAAAGTAAAATCACATGAAAATCGTTAACTATTTTAGGATTTAACATATAGGAGCTACTTTTAAATGCATGTGAGTTCTTTCCTTGCCAAATTTAGTGATACCAGAAAAAGTGTTCATGTTACACTACTTAAATTTTTATCTTATTTCTGTGAAGCACAGTGTGTCTTTCACAAATTAAAGATGTGTGTATTGAATTTGCCACAGCCAAGCTAATTCTTCAACTAGCAATTTTGAATATAAGAAATTCCCTCTGCAGTGTATTTAATTCAATAGCTGTAAGTTAATATGCAAACTTTGTGTGGTATATTTAAGTTTATATTGTAGAGGCACCTGATACTGCTCGTGCACACATACTGTAAGGTCACGGTGGACGGAGGGCTGATAAGCAAACCGTTCACTCATGATGAGAAGGAAACTGAAAACCAAATAATGAGTAACGCTCCACATAGAAACTAGGGTGAATTCCTACCTCTGCCTTGTTGTTGAACGTTACCTCAACAGTTTATGTAAGTTAGCGTATTGGTTAATGATTGGAATGTGGTTGAATTTTAAAAAGCGAGGAGCCAAAAGAGCTTGCTTGTTGACATTTCCTGATCTGCCAAAAAGACATGAGATTAGAACGTGCATACCAGTGAGTTGTTGGCACAGGCCACAAATGAGCATCAGTGCCTGAATGGCCTCAACAGAATAACCTATGCCTGGGATCCATCCTGGGTCAAAAATACACTTCAGACACCCCTTGTCTTTATGTTTTTACATACGTTTAGTGTTGACATTTGGCAGCAGTGTATGAGGATTTTGTAGTTTGCATTACTTTAGGAGAGAAATGCAAACCCATAATGGTATTATGGACTCTCGGTCTAATAATGGCACTGAGAGCATCCTGGGTGTCTAATTATGATCTTTTATGACAATCTTTGGCTCTCACAAAAAAATGTCAACACTTAAAAGGTACTTACAGTAGTGAGAACATTGTGTTTCTGCAGTGAATGATTCATTGGGATGGGTGGTGCTACATCACCTTCACCTTCATAATCGTTAAGTGAGTAGAGGTCTTAACTGGAGATGGCTACTCAACCAAAGTGGAGAAAGTTTGCTTGGAAATGTGTTGAGACTGATGGAAAATAGAATGTGTCATGTTACAGGGGAATGTCAGACACTACATATGTCTGCACGCTTTATTCCTAGTTTATTCCAAAGTTGCATGTTATATGCATAAATAAATACATTATTTGTGATTCTGAAGGCAGTGTTCTTTTACTCCCTCAAATGATACTGTTTGAGTGCAATACAAAAACCTCATATTCAGACTCATTCAGACTTAAAATCTTAAAATCTTACCCTTGTTTCAGGAATGCTTCACAGAGCAAGTATAAACATGCTGAAACAGGGCAGAATAAGCCAGACTGGCCCATTAGTATCAAGAAAATGACACTTGATTCAAGCAAATGATGGAAACTAGTTGATTAAAATCAGAAGCAAACATCCCACTAGCAGAATTTTTCATTTGTTTTAATAAAAAGATTTTAACACTGAACAAGAGAGTAAATGACTTGTTAAGATGGAGACTGTTTTTACACTGTGGAAACGCCAGTGCATCTACATTGAAAGTGTTTTCAAAACTGAAGCAACTACCTCTGCACCACATATATAAAGTCCTGCCTTAATAATAACTGATTGCAGTGGCTGATGGCAGCAGAAGACAGGCTCAGGCTCGGTGCCTCGGGGTATTATTTCAGCTTGGCTCTGTAATTTTGAATATGCGCTTTGACGTGAAAACCTCGAGATCATTGCAAAGGTGTGTATCATCTGCAGTAAAATCAAGACTGGGCAGCTGCAGAAAGCGCTTGGAGCGTTAACATCACAGCTCGCACTGAATTTTATTTTGACCTTTGAACCAGGCATAAAGAATCAGGGATGAACAACTCATTTCACATCTTTGTCTTTCCTGGCCAGGATGAAGGTAATGACTGAAACTCTAAACACAGTCCTCTAAGCTTAGGAGCTCTGTCTCCTGGATTTATACACATACACACACTTTATTGTTAATAGCAAAGCAATTGTAGGGGCTCCGTCTATTTCTTGAAAATGCCCACTAAAGCTGTACAGTGCAAGCATAGAGCTGACGCATGCTTCAATAAAACTCTGTAGTCCATGTTCTTCGTTTTGACAATTTACTGAAATTTTCTTATTTATGCTTGCATGGTAAACATGGAAAACACGGTCAAAGACTAGTGTGCGCTCAAGGCTCCATAGCTTCTATTAAAACTACTCAACAAGCACACACACATGTGACACATCTCAACCAATAAGAAGCCAGAGCTGAGTACAGTCATTATTGTTCCTAAATAAGCGTACTGCAATGAAACCATGGAACTGCTTATTATTCTTAGTAACTCAAATACAGCAAATCCAAATTATTTACAATTTATTATGTTGTACAAATGGCTCTAACAGCATTAAATAGAAAATAGATGGCTATATTGCTCCCAAAAAAGAAATATGTTTTAAGTAGCATTTAAAGTTACAAACTGATTTTAATGGGAGCAACATAAAGTTTCTCTCTTTATTTTTCCATGCTTATATTTTCAGGTCTTGCACCTATGAACTGTTTTTTCTGAATCTGCACACATTTAGCCTTTCTTGAATTGCGAAAACAACCATCCCAGATAGCAAAAGTTGTTAAATCAACATTGATTGATGGTCAGAAATGTTGATTTTTGGTTGACTTTTGGTTAGGGTTAAAGATCAGTGGTGGATCAACCACTGAAAAGATGAAAGGTTGAAAAGATATCGTGTATTGTATTATGGTTGAATTTAATGATTGAACGGTCAACACTGAATCAATGTTGAGTCTATATTGTATTGTATTTTTTTTTATACAATCAATTTGTGGGCTCTGGGTGATATGGAAGGCTCCGGGTGAGGCATGGCTCAGGAGGTTGAGCAGAAGGTCGTCTGATTACCGGAGGGTTCCCAGTTTGATCCAAGGCTCCTCCAGAGCGTGTCAAATTGTCCTTGAGCAGGATGCTGAACCCCTCACCGCACCTGAGGGACAGGTAGGCACCTTGCATGGTCGCCTCTGCCATCAGTGTGTGTGAATGGGTGAATGTGAGGCAAACATTGTAAATCGCTTTGAGTGGTCAGTAGACTAGAAAAGCGCTATAGAAATGCAGTCCATTTACATTTTGATCAGCTAAAATGTACATGTAGATTACTTATCAGATGATGGTTGAAGCAACATTGATTCAGTGTCAGCTGTGGTTGAAAATCCAACATTTATCCAACGTAAAACCTAGGGGACACTTTCTGTATAATTTCAATGTCGGGTTTCAACATGGATTCAATATTTCTGCCTGACCACATTTCAACATTGTTTCAATCACATTTTGCTATCTGGGATATAAATCCAAAAGCCACCATTTTAAAGGTGCTGTGAGATGAAAAGGAGCAGTAGTGAAGGTGGCATCCCACATTAACCCCATCATTAAAAACACATTGTCATCGTCCACGGTGCATTACAGTTTAAGAGACCAAATACAAATATGATACGTGACCCCTGTGTGACCGGTCTCAGTTAAACTGGGGAATGAGGCTTAGATTAATGATTCAGTGTAATCTTAAAACTTTTGTCTGTGATTCAAGTCAAACAGATGACTAGGCTTGGTCCAAGGTTTCCTTATGCAATCAGACTGATCTTTGGAATAACCACAAAGCCCCTCCTCCACCGATACAGCAGCACAAATTTGACATTTTACCGCAAAGTCTAATATGATGTGTTTTTGTGTTTGGAAGATTTACAGTAAGTCCAGAAAATAAATGAGCGTAGAGACTGTATTGTGTTTATGTATTCACACATATTCACTGAACAGGTTGGGCGTAAAAGTAGAGAAAACGTGTTGACGAAAACCTCAAAATCCTCTGAGGGGCTTAAACACAGGCATTCTTCGAAGTACCAGAAAGTCATAATATATCATAAAATACAACAACAAAAAAAAAAAACAGCATTTGTACATGCACATTCCCGGCTCACATGCACAAGAAGCAGTGATGTTGTGGTCTAGTGGAATCAGAGGGGCAGAAATCAGAGGTGGAAATGGTCACCAACTGTGTGGAAATCCTGATGAGACACCAGTAGTCCTGATTCTGCTACTTGTGTGGTTAAATGACTGTTTTGCTGTACAGGTAAGTGATGACTGCGTACTCCCCTCGTTCTCTTTTTTCGTAGACTTTCAGAGAAATCCTCACTCACATAAAGTGAGGTATTCTTGACATGAGCTCTGGCCTTTGCAAGTATAAACTAATTGTCTTTGAATCACACAAATGTTAGTATTCTCAGTCTGAATATCCGCAGGACTGATTTTGAGTTTGTACTCAGAAAGTCTCTGACCTGTTGTTCAGTGTCAGACGAGGGCTGACTAGCGTTGTCTTGAATCAAAACATCAATGATGAGATTATTCTGTCGACTTTGATTCTTTGAGTTCTTAGGCTGAGAAGCTGAAGAAGCTGAATTTCAAATGAATCTTCTTGGTGGCTGCCAGGTCGTCAGTTTGGGCTTGAGCGACTCTTTCACGATTCATAAAGTTTGTCCCGTGTCTGTTGAGCATTTCACCATAAAATGCCCTTGCTGGGGGCGTCTGAGTGGCTCACCGGTTAAGAGCGCGTACCATGCACCAGGGCTCAGTCCCGATCACAGCAACCGGGGTTCAAATCCAACCTCAGGTCCTTTGCTGCATGTCATTCCTCCCTCTCTCCCCTGCCTTTCCTGTCTATCTCCACTGTGACTGTCAAGTACAGCAGAAATGCCAAAAAAAAGCATCTTTAAAATGCCTTTGCTGTTCCATCATGTCCTTCATGGCCTCTACAGATACATAGTCTTCATCATTAGAGATGTTCTTTTTACTTTTGCCTCCGTGAGACATGATCGTCTGATTTCAACAGTAATTCTGGGCTGTGGTGTGTCTGAGAATCTCAAAGGTCAAATTCCATCCAGGTCTTCTGGCCACTTGCGAAAGTAGCTGAAAATGTATCAAGACTCCTTGTTTATGATACATTTGAAAAGTTTAGACCACAAGCTAAGTGTGCTGCCAAACAGGAAACAAGAAATTCAACTCTACATGTAACAGTATTTAGCCTCTTTTATGATTCATCATTTCAATTTTGGTGCCTTCTCAACCTGCTGAGAACCTAGGTCAGCACGGCTGTAAATGCCATAATGCAATGCAAATCTGATTTTGTAACAGGAAAAAAAAAAAAACTTGTTATATGCTTGTAAATACTTTGGAAAACATTTATTGTGGTGTGCTGAAGCCAGATTTTATTTGAGGTCATAAAGGAGTTAGTAGATGAATGTTTGACCTGTGGACTCATTCTCACAAGTTAAAGAGAACTTGGATCCAGCCAGGCTTTAAACACTCCCATTTGGATAGGCTGATTGCAGCATATTAGAGAAAAAAAAAAAAAAAAAAAAAAATCACCATTCTTCTGATGAGGCATATTAAAAAGTGGGTCATGCACCAAAGTAAAGCTGTCTGCGTGCCCAAGCCTGTCGGTTTCTCAGACCTCATGATATCAAGTTTGGAAAGTTCAGCCCTTGATTTGGTTTTATGGCATGCAGTTATGCACATGTGGTATAATCCCATTTCCAAGTTGCACTGTTTGGTACCTATTCTGACACTCCTCACATGGAAATGTCTGCGGAGCCTGTGCCTGATTGTAAACTGGAAGGAAATAATGAGGTCTTGTAAAGAATGTTTTCATCGCAAGCCGCCTTCGGAGGAAAAATCAATCGTTTTACGTGTCAGAATGCAAAAGGACAGACTTCCGCTAGATGTATGAAAAAAAAAAAAAGCAGAGCGGAAAATCAACCCTTGGTGTGATGAGCTGCTGAAATTTTACACAGATCTGTTGAATGACATATCACAGCCAATGACCCCCGGCCAAAGCTGACATATTATCTGTCCATCTACTGTGAAAGGAATTGAAATCCTCAATGGCACTCAAAGCTCTAATCTTTATTTTCCATAAACTTAAGGAAAGAGCTATGACATTGCACTATTACAGACTATTACAGACAGTTTTCAGTGTTTGTGTGTGTGTGTGTGTGTGTGTGTGTGTGTGTGTGTGTGTGTGTGCGCGCGCGTGTGCGTGTGCGTGCGCGTGCGCGTGTGCATTACTCATGTGCAGAGACAGATTATGCAAGGGATCCTGGGAACCCGCCAGCAATGCAGCCTTCATCTTTCACTCTACAGTACTTACTTCAAAGTTTGTGTTTCCCAGATGCACAGTGTACTTGTGAAGAGATTGGCTGCGTTGAATACTGGCTGATACACACACATACACACACACACACGTGCACATTGCATTTAGACCATACAGCAGCCGGCCTGCTTCAATACAAATCGGCAATCTGACTCACACGGCATCTTGAAAAAAAAAAAAAAAAAGTCCCCAAAGTTCCCAGAGTAGTGGTTCATAAAATATATGTTTCATTTTGCATTATCAATTTAAAATATAGCTTTGATCCATTTTTAATGAATTCCATCATTTAGGTCCCGGTGATATCCCATACTGTGACTTTTTGCACATTGTTTGGTCACTTTATTAACATCAAAAAGTCTCAGTCTGTCTCAGTCTCAAATCTCAGTCTGAAAAGCTCTGACTCAAAACAATCCTCAAACTGTCTAAGGGCCAGTAACTCCAACTAACAATTACAAACAAAAAGTGTGCATGAGTAAACCAATGCCATCTCTCTTTGTGCATCAACAATATGCCCAGCCTGGGACACAGTGATGCCAGCCCACTTCCTTGTCAACAAAGGAAGAAGGGGAACCAGAGTTTTTCCTGTGGCCCGTAAAATAGTCGACACAACAGCAGTCAACAAGCCGAGGCTCGGGACGGGCCCAAGGCCCCCTCTGACACCCAATTGTTTCCCGAGTTTCTGTGTCCAGCCTTCCGGAGCGGAAACTTTTGGGCACCCCCAGAGGTGAGTTTGTGTGTTTATGTGCGCTCAGGGGATGAAGGGGGAGGCTGGGATTGTTAGTGAAGATGAGGGAAGTGTGTTGGCAAAATGCCCAGTGCCTACAGAGTGATGTATAAGAAAGGATGGGAACGAAAGCGGCTGAGTGGAGGGGACGGTGTTGAACAATGCTCCAAACAGCTGCTCACGCCGGCCGGGGGCAGTGAGTGCATATAGGAAGGACGGCGGTCACCTTGACCTTTGACCTCGTTCGCCTACATCGATGTGACGCCCTCGATGGAGCCAAAAGACTGAAACAAAGCTATTAAAGGAAACAACAAAATACAATTCCTGTTATTGTGGCTGGAGGATCTTGAATGAGGGCATTTGTGTAAAATTCAAGGTAAACTGCACATTTAATTTAATAAAGCAATATATGACAATTTACAACAAATGTAATCCTTCTCATCAAGACAGTTGCAAATTTAACCTCTGTTTGGCCGCTAAGCAGGAACTCCACAATACAAGTGTGACACAGCTACGGTAATAGAACAAATTCGATTTTTTTGTGCTTATTTTAAAATCTGTAATTACATTGTGCTATTAGCAGTTTACCCAAGCCTCCGGAACTGTGCTTGGTTGACAAAATCAAATTAGCTTGTCAGATGCTGATTTTTTTCACCTACATTTTTAAGGCTCCAAATTATTCTCAGCTGAATAAGAGGCACTCCAGTCTGCACAAATGCCTATAAAAGCATATATGCATTTTTTTTCACCACATCTCAAAGTGAGCACAAATGTACTTAGCTCTGACAAACCCCATGAGAAACACACAAAAAATGAATGCTTGGATCCATTTTGATGGATCCAAGCATTCATTTTGATGAAACTTGATCAGTTTTGTGCCCATAGTGACAACATGCACATCTTTTCTTCCAGTCCATTAAGTAACCTTTAAAACATCAGATTCATGAGTGAATATGATTGGCTTATGTGGCTGCATTCGTGTCATGGAAATGCATGAAATCTATAAATGAGTTGTTTTCAGAACGGCCTTGATCACCTCCATTGTCATTTATTACAATGTCAAAGAACTCTATAGGCAAGGACAAGGACAAGGACAGGCTAACAAAATACCTTGAACATATAAATCAAATATGTAGAGTTTGAGCTTCTGGGGTCAAATATGTTTGAGTGCCTTTCCAGCACATGACTCTGGTTTGCCTTAACTGATTTAAAAAGAAAAAAAAAATGGCCACAAAACCCAATGGAAAAACACACAGCAGGGTTCTGGTATGAGTACAGCTGAGCAGTGGAAAATCCATATATATACATATGAGAGGGACGGACACATGACATGCACCAAGTTCATTGAAAACTAGCCTTGTATCTGGCGCCCTCTGGTGAACAAACCACGCCAATACAACTTCACACATACTAACAGCTGATATTCAACTGGCACCTTCACACACTTCACACATTAATTAAAACTATTTTAGCGTTAAATCATGGTCTCATATCATTCTGAGTACTTAACATATGCACCCAAGCTGCTTTTATTTTCCAAGGGTTAAAGATTTAACCCGGAAGTGCATCAGTGTTATTATGCTAACGATGTGTCATCAACAAAACACCACAGGATAAGGGTGGGAACTGCAAAAATTGTGGAAAAAATAAGAACAACAGCCACTTACTAATATCTCTATAGGGGTCAGACTGGTAAAAGTCGGGAATTCTGACTTTGTGAAGCCGCTGTCAAAGGAGTGGGACGATACGCTGGACTTGAAAACCGACTTGGTTTAAACTGCAGCGCTGCTAGACTGCTGCGGTTAGCTCGCAGGCTAACTGGCTCATTCCCTGTCCACTGGGCTCCGGACGGGACGGGATAAGAGATGTCCTGCTGCTTGTTGGAGTTTTGTCGGGTCCAAGAGCTCAAAACGGTCCGGGACTTCTTGTTCCAGAGCCAGAAAACCGACCCACCGGAGGACAAGAATCAAACAGGTACATAGGCAAATGATATCGGTGTGGACCAGGGAGCTAGCATGTCCCCCCTGGCTGCCAGTCCGGTTGTGCGTCCACATAACACGAAACTGCGCTTGCTAAGTTGCACAAGTGTATGAACAACAGCACGTTAACGGGTATCAGAGAGAGAAGTCAGGGAAAAAGTTCATTTTATTGGTGAATTTCACCACAGTTTGCAGGTGCACGGGTCTGTGCAGCTCTGACTGTCAGCTCGGGCTTTAAAC
This sequence comes from Myripristis murdjan, assembly GCF_902150065.1. Lineage (NCBI taxonomy): Eukaryota > Metazoa > Chordata > Actinopteri > Holocentriformes > Holocentridae > Myripristis > Myripristis murdjan. The sequence continues at coordinate 22,679,482 of NC_044001.1, read as the reverse complement.
AGGGAGAGGAGCTAACATTATGAAGCGGGCCACTCTGCAAGATCCTGCTGATGCATCTCATAGTTTCTCTTTCTTATAACTCATCATTGCAAGCAACAATTTATGCACGATATGGACAAAAATTCATATATTGATATTTAGCCCAGTATCCCTGTAGCGATATGACTATGGGTTCACACTTATTTAAAGTTTTAGGTGTAGCAACAGTGACGTTAAGTTAAAAAACAGCATACTAATGTCATATGGATGCAGAAAATGCAGCCATGCGACTTCCCTTAACCCTAAATTTGGTTTATATAGTTGTCTTTTGAGATATTAATATCACCCATGTGCATAACTAGGTAGTGATATGATGAGGATATAAGAAGATAAGAAGCATGTCTGAGCTGCCTGCCTAAAATACTCAGCACACATCGATCATGGAGGCTCATGTTCTCCTTGAAGGATGTTGCCTGTCCTGCTGCATAAACAAAGGCAGGGCAGTGAGCAGATAGTTTTCACATGGTTACTGTGAAGGTGAGCTCTGCAATGCCAGCAGCAGGGCAGAGAAGGAGGAGAGGAGGTGAAGGAGGAGGGGGGGTGTGGGTGTGGGAAGATATGTGTCTGCCCTTTGTGCAGTGAGTCATCCCACACAGAGCACCTGAACAAGATTACTGCACTGCATGATGCTCAGCACACACAGAAGCAGCGCACTTCACCTGTGGCCCTTGAGTAACACACACACACACACACACACACACACAGCACAGGTCTACGTTTCCTATTGATTTCTTTGGGTGTATGTGTCATCATCTCAGTCATTAAGCCCGTGCCCACCGCACACAGTCAGAGTGCATTTCAGGAGTCCATGGCAACCGGATTTCTCCTTGGATTTTCTGTCAGTTCTGTCACTTTCTCTTCCTCCCACTCTCAGGTATTTTTAGTCTCTCTCTCCCTTCAGCGCAACCTTCATCAGCCCTTCCCCTTCTATCGCCTCTCTCCTCTTTTTTTGTTTTGCTGTGTAAGACTTACGTGTGCTGTGTTTGTTTTTTTATTTGTTTTTGTAGTAATTGGCATCGGTGCTTCCATTCACACAGCCACTGTGGCTTCAGTGTGTTATTTCACAGCCATCTGTGATCTGTCCAGATCCATCACTTAGTAATAGGTTACATCACCGCAGATTAATTAGTCTAGTCACATTTTGGAAATTAGATTCATTAAATCATAGCTGATATATGTGGGCCTTCTAGAAGCAGGTTAAAACCTATTCTGAGGTCGCTGGCTGCAGAAACACTTGGCTGAACTATTTAACTTCAAGGTAGATTCCATATTAGGAAAGCAAGATATTAGGCCAGGGAGATTTTGGGTGTGAAAAAGTCTAATCTCTGCACAAGGAGCTCTGTTAGCTCGACCTCAGAGGGCAAACCCAGTGTTAAGTGGATTTCAATCTTTGCTCCCTTTTTTCCCCCAATAGAGAATGAGCTGTCTTGGGATACGTCTGACTGGGAGTCAGCATGGGATAACAATGACCACAAAGGGGACGATGCCACTACAGCCACGGTTTGTTTCTTCTTTATAATCATAATTTTTGTTTCTCCTCCTGATAATACAAATTCATAAGCCTGTATACTGTAATCCAAATTTCTAAAGAAGAGCCTTTTTCAACCCATAGTAGGTAGTTGAACACTAAAACTAATGTTGGCAATAAATGCTGGAATTTTGTCTATTTTGTGCCTCCCTATTCCTCTCTATCGTCCCTGTCTGCCCAATAATTGACTCATTAAGTCACATTCATTATTTTACCAAGCAAACTGAAGTTTGGACGTTTCTCTCTATTGCAAAGGATGATGTATTAGACCTGATGAAGTGACAGGAATAGGGTTAGGGTTAGACAAGCTCAGCAGCCCAAGCCAAAGAGAGAATTTGGCATCAAGATGAGTCGAGATCCAGGTCCTGAGGGCTGACAGGGTCCAGTGAGCTCATCTGGTGAATAACATCTCGTTGTCTCTGTTGGCATTCCATGACTTTATTTTGTGTTTAGGGGAAAAAATGTTTAAATTTATTGTGCTATGAGATTTAATGTAACACATATTTAAATGTACTTTTTCTAGTGATTTGGTCCTTGTAAAGTAAATGAGATGTCCACCCACATTTTCAGCAGATTGTATTGCGTGTCTCCAGCCAGAAAATAGTCCCCGAGGAACCTAAATTTCAACTAAATTACAGGTAAAATTTTAAAAAATCAGGTCTTCTAAACCTGGGCACAAAAGTAAGTTGGAGCAGCAGAGAACAATTGAAGTTAAAAATATAGGGTAATCAAGACATTATTCAGAAATATGAAATAGTATAGTACAATGTGCTAGGAAGATTGTCTTTAAGGCATGAGGACAGTGTAGTAAACTGGCTCAGACATACAGAAACAATGGTATGGTTATTTAAATAACCTGTTCCCCAGATCATGATGATTTAAATGGAATGCACTAAAACAGTGTTACTTGGGCATAATGAGTTGGGAATAGCCAATGAAATTAGGCAAATGAACAATCAGAATGGTGTGTGTGTGTAGCAGGGAGATCCCCACAGCAACACAGCGCTGATCATAACGAGGTGTGCTCCCATAAATATTTAAATATATCTGGTTTGCTATCATTATTACTTCCCTTTGCTCTGCAGGTGGAGGAAGAGGGTGCGGGGCAGAGCATCACCTGGATGCAGGACTGCGTGGTGTCCCTGTCGCCCTGCTCTGACCTGCTTGTGGTGGCCCGCGAACAGAAGGCTGTCTTTCTCTCAGGTATGATGACAGATATATCAAAAAAACACACACTCTTCTCTTAAGTACACAAAGAGTTTATATAGTGGTTATTATTGCACCTTTCAGCCAAGTGGCGTACAGATGACAGTGGCAGAGAGGAAATGACCCTGGCTGTGTCCTGGAGTGGGACCCTCAGCACCGAGGAAGGGTAAGAGAACAACCAGAGCAGCTGGAATGATGATGCTGAAAGTACAAGAGAGGATATGATGAAGAGAATTGAGTAGGGAGGAGGTAATGTAATGGAGAAAAAAGTATGAAGGTGAAACCGGAAGGCGAGTATGAAAATTAACCGCAGAACGGGAAGAAAACTGAGCGGAGAACAGAGCAGAATGACTTTGAAATAAGAAAGTAGCTCAGCGGTGGAGAAACAAAAGAATGTAAGAATTTGAGGGCTGAGACAGTGAGTGTGTACAGTGTCCTTTAAGCAGTCAGATGTAATGTGAACTCAGTCACTCAGACCTTACTTCCTGCTGTGTGTGTGTGTGTGTGTGTGTGTGTGTGTGTGTGTGTGTGTGTGTGTGTGTGTGTGTGTGTGTTGTTTTTCTCTCCAGAGAGTGTGTGAGCAGCGTCATCTGTGTGCCCTTGGCGAGCCAGAAGAGGTAAGATATTTAGCACGTGTATGAGAGCTATTGCAAGCAAAAGTGCAAAATTGCTTATCTGTGATAATAGTAGGTTTTGGCCAGAGTGTGTTTATTTTGTGTGTGTGTGTGTGTGTAGGAGCTCAACAGGCCGGCCTGACTGGACGTGTGTTGTAGTGGGTTTCTCTTCTGGATATGTGCGCTTCTATACAGAGGTACCTCATCGATGTACAATACAGTTTTAACTTTGTTGCTCTGTAAAGCACTTCCTTTGTAGGCTAGTGACATGAACCAGTGTTTCTGTCACCCTGCTGATGGCCCAAGTACCAAGTATTTTTTTTATTATTCACACACAAAGTAAGTAAAATTGCTCTTGGTATAACGGGTAGCGAACAAGTAGCAAGTTTAATGCAAGTATTTAATGCATCTTGAAGCTGTAAAACAGTTAATGTTTGCAGTGCTGCTTAACAGTGGAGTTAAACAGATATGCAATTTGATCTGTAGTTGGTTCAGAAACTTGCAAAAAAAAAAAAAAAGCTTATTGTTCATCTGCAAGCCAAAACTTTTTCAGAATTGCAGTAAATTTATATTGGAAGCAAAACATTAAAGTCTCTGTGAAATGACCTCACATGACCTCCACCTGATGTAAAACTGAGTATCTTAAATAGTGACGTTATCCTTCACTAGTGGGTGTAAAGTGAAATTCCAACTAATAAAATCTTCACAAATCTTCAAACATCCTCTTTCATCCACCTATCCCCTTCAAATAAAATTGTGATACAGTATCTCGTTGGTCTGTCCTATCGGTTTACACATGGAAATGATCCTACCAGGAAATACGTCAAATCAAGAAAGTATGATTCAGTTTCACTATGGGCTTTAAATAGTCAGTAATACCAGTTTTTAATGCAAAATTATTTATATCTTGTCAGAATGGGGTTCTGCTCTTAGCCCAGTTACTGAATGAAGACCCTGTATTGAGGCTCAAGTGTCGCACATATGAGATCCCCCGTCACCCAGGAGTAACTGAGCAGGTAACACACACACAGTACACTCATGTCAGTGCTGTGTATAGATATGCATGGCTAGAAAATGCGTAGTATATTTTGATTTAATCGTATGATGATCAATTTATCCAACCACAGCACGAGGAGTTGAGCATCCTCTACCCGTCTGCCCTGGTCACCATCGATGGCTTCAGCCTCTTTCAGTCTCTGCGTGCCTGCAGGAACCAAGTGGCTCGAGGTATTGATACTTGCGTGTGTGTGTGTGTGTGTGTGTATTTGTAGGGGGGTGGGGGTTACTCGTGTGCATGCTTGCATGGCCTCTGTAGTGTCGTTACAGTGCGTTAACAGAATCTTCTTTGTTTTCCGACTGGGTGGATAGCGGTTGCCACAAGAGATTCAGGTACTGAGGAGATCTAGATATGAATACACACTCATGTAGACACACACACTTTTGCTCTTGCACAGGCGCAGCGCTTACATGTCTCTAGAGGATAGCACCTAAGCTTCATCAGGATTTCTCTGTGCCTCTGATGCTATGGTAGTGTATGTGTGTGTAGATCCGCCTGTTCTTGTATGTTGCTTGCAGCCTAAAACATTTAATGTTATCATTAAAAGGACAGAGCATCCATTTGTAAAATCACCGAAAAATGACCAAGGAAAGATGAAATCCCTCCTGTTACTGTCCTTCTTAATTTGTTAATTTAACTAATGTCCATTTTCAGCTTTTTACTCTTTCCTCACTCTCTTCATCTGTCTGTCCCCGTGTATCCAGCGGCGGCAGCAGGCAGTGATGCGATCCAGCCTCCTCCCCTGGCCTATAAGAAGTGGGGTCTGCAGGACATGGACACCATTGTGGATCACAGCAGCGTGGGTGAGACACGGGGGGATGAAAGGAGGAAAGAATGGAGAGAGGAAAGGCAGGAGGGGTCGATGGGCAGGCGATGAAAGGATATAGACAGTTGTAAGGGAGGGAAAGCAGGAAGGATGGATGGAGGGAGCAGTAGTATGGAGGATGTCGACCCAAAAGACCCAAAGCATTGTGGGTGAAGGGGCAAATGGATGGAGGGCAGGAGGGCAAGAAGTGGTGTATAAGAGCAAAAGGGATGAATATGGTATGACATCATGAATTGTCTAAATATATTGAGATAAAACCTGAGATGTAAGGGAGGGTAAACCCACTTAAATTCAGTTAACCAAATTTTTATTCGCTGAACCAACCTTATCCAAGTTTTCAGGCTGAAATTCAGCTTGAATGGTTGTAATAAAAGGCTGGATGGCTTCAAACTTCCTCCAGCTCAGCAATGACAAAACTGAGGGTTCCTGGTCTGGTTCCCACTGCAAGATACACTTGCACTTCTGTTGGTCCTCTTGCTAACAATATTAAATCCTGTTGCAGAAATCTTGGTTTTATTTTTGACTTCCAGTTAAGATTTAATTAATTAATCCATAAATAAATTGGTTCAAACTTGTTTCTTCCATCTCAGATCAATAGCTGAAATTGAAATGGTTTTGAAGTTGTCATTCATGCTTGTACTACATCCAGGATCGATTACTGCAACTCATTATTTGCCGGTCTTACTAACTAAGTCACATCTTCATTGGCCAAAGTGGCAAATCAGAAGCATTTATGAGAATAAATAAAGGGAATTTTGTATGACAAGTCTAGGTTTCTGTCTCATAGGTTTCAGAGGAAAAAAACATAAATGAATGTTGTTGTTTTTTTTTATAAAAAAATAATTTGACTTTTGTTCATATATGTGGTCGAGGTGCCTGATTATCATCACCAGCTGGGCTCTTAGCTCAGCCACCTTTACGTGTTCAGCCACGTTACTGGCTAAAACTGATTACAAGATGGTATCACATGAATTTTTATTGCAACTCTGACTCACTGACAAAATGCTCTTGCCGCAAAAACGTGTTTGAGAGTTGGCAAAAACCAAACATAACAACATTTGTTTTTGTTTACGCAGGCATGATTACTACATTAGTCCAAAAATGCCTTCATTGCAACACAGTGCATCTGAGTCAGAATAACATGCTGGAAATAGATTCTGTCATTTGAAATTAATGAGCTTCTAAAAAAAAACGCATTCATTGCAGTAAATCTGATCGCAGCTGAAGGGATGCCAAGAGGAAGGGAGGAAATGTAAGGAAAGAGGAGAGGATACTACTAGTGATGGGAAAAGACAGAAATATTAGTGTAAAGCTGACTTTCTGTTGCTCAAAGCTGATTCACAATTTCTGTCTCATCCTCTGCTGTCTCCCCCCTGCCAAACCTCTCGGTCACCCACGCTCTCTCCCTCCATCCCTCCCTCTGTTAGGCATTATGACACTGTGTGTGTTTGACCAGATGAAGAACGCTTCTATCCTGGGGGGGTTTCATGCTTCCGTCAAGGGCAGCCCCCCCGCCATGAGCCAGTACATCGCCGTGGGCGGAGGGCCTTACACAGGCTTTTACTATGCCGTCGAGGTATGTAGGCCCTTCATTCACTTCAGCAGAATAATACATGTACAGGCATTTGTCTGTCTGACTTGTGTCTCTGTTGTAGACTATAACTGTATTTTTTCTCTTTGTTCCTCCTTAGGGAAGCTCTCAGCCTCTCCTCTCTCATGTGGCTCTTGCTGTGGCCAGCAAACTCACTTCAGCCCTCTTCAGCGCTGCTAGGTGTGTGTTTGTGTGAGTGTGTGTGAGAGCCAACCAGACAGCACTTGCTCCCTGTCAATCACACAGTGGAGACATGTGGGGGCTGAATGCTGCTTTATTGACAGCCAACAGCCACCACAACAGCACCGGCTGTACAAAGCAGCTCAATTGATAGTCTGAATTGTAGCCCACTCCCCTCTTCTTGCCAAATTCATCCATACTAGGATGTTTGTATGGTGTTTTCCATCACACTCCTTTCACTGTATTCCTGATGGACCTCACTACCCTCCTACTCGCTCTTGCTCTCTCTCCTTTATTACTTTTTCATGCACTCTGCTTCCCTTAATCATTTCTCTTTTATATTGACTCTCTCTCTCTCTCTCCCTCTCTCTCTCTCTCTCTCTCGTTCTCCCCCTTCTCTCAGTGGGTGGTTGGGGTGGAAAAACAAGAATGAAGAGGATCCTGCTCAGAAACAGAAGCCCAAAGTGGAGCCAGCAACACCGTTGGCAGTCAGGTAACCAATCACAGTCTCTCAACAAAAATGCATTTCAATCACCCGAGCTGTGAAGCTGCAGAGTGGCCACCAAGGAAAAAAAAAATTAGATATATCAAGGCCACTTTAATTTCTTTTTTCCACATTCAATTAATTTCATAGAGTTTTTAGCAATTTATTTCTCTTTTTACTTGTAAAATTTTAGATTTCTTTTATCGTCCTTTACAAATCCTCCATTTAAACATCAGTAAAAATAGAGGAACTACACATCACAACATTAAGCATTATCATTTTAATTAGTGTAGATGTGACTAGTAGACAAGCTCATGGATTGCATGTAGCCATGTACAGAATCAGACATGAGCAAGATGTGTTGTTGTCAGGCTTATCAACATCTTTTACTGGATCAGTTTTCCTTTTGGTTATTCATTTGTTCATTTTTTCACACATTATATCTGCTGGAGTCTGACACAACTTGGTGAAATGATGCACCTCACTGCTGTATTTCAGTATTTTCAAAATTACACTGATTGGTCATAGGAAGGCGCTATACTTACAGGCCAAAGGCAGCTTCTTTTTCACTCTAAGCTCATTCTTCATCTTTCTCCTCCAGATTTGGTCTCCCAGACTCTCGTCGCCACGGCGAATCCATCTGTTTGTCCCCCTGCAACACGCTGGCCGGAGTGACAGACGACTTTGGCCGGGTCACTCTGTTGGACTTGGCCCGAGGCATCGCCATCCGCATGTGGAAGGGTGAGTGGAAAGGAGAGAAATAGATGAAGAACTAAGGAGAGAATGGTTTAAAAAAAAAGGAGAGAATGATATAGCAGCTTAGCCTAAAGGTCTGCATATAGAATTTGACAGGTTTGGCTAATATTAAAGGCTGAGCACCTCTTATGAATTTGTAGCCTGCTCTACTGCTATCCCTGGGGCTGGGTAATATATTGATATTACCGTATATTTCTACTGTGCTATGTGACTAGTCATTGGCTGGGACTTTGGAAATTAGTATTTTTCTGGTTTCAAAGGCTGCATTACAGTAAAGCAATACAAATTTCTGAACTTATTATTTGCCTCATCCTGTTGAGGGTTGAGGTTTTTGGGAGAAGATAACATGGTATTTCATTTTGTCTTTATTGCCCAACTGTTCATTATAGTTGATGTAATATTTGCTGTGTGATGGTTAAAAGGGGTGAAAAATTATGGAGCTTAAAGAAAGGGAAAAATATGCAGGTGAAATAGAGATAACGCAGAACGTTTAAAAAGGTAGAACACAGTCATAATCCCCTCCAAAGGCATGTTTACATGACACCCTTAGTTACTGGCATATCAGGGTTGACTGCCTCCACTCAGATTTGATCTGTTGACCAGCTCCCACCAGGAGGAGAAACCTCAAGACTTGTACATAATTTAGTGGTAAAAGTCGAAGCTGTCTGAAATATTCACGAGGTCCTCGGGGGGAAAGAGATTAAAGTCCTTAATTTTCACACACAGCTGCACCCCAAACCGGTGCAGTCTTGAAAATCAGTCGTGTTGCCAAATTGTGGCAATAATCAGCGTCTGAGACATTTTGTGTTTTCCCAACTTTCATGACATACAGCTGTGATTTGATTCCTCACTCATTTTTATGTCTCAACCCCAGGTTACCGTGACGCCCAGCTGGGTTGGGTGCAGGTCTCCGAGGGGCGGGGTGAACGGGAGTCCTCGCCCTCCGCTCCCCTCCCCCGACGCCATGCCCAGTTCCTGGTCATCTACGCCCCCCGCAGGGGAATCCTGGAGGTCTGGGGAACACAGCAGGGGCCCAGAGTGGGAGCCTTCACTGTCGGCAAGCACTGCAGGTACACACACACACAGACACACACACACACACTCAGTCTACAGCAAACAAGTCAGAAACATAGATGGCCTTTGCTTTAAATGGAGAGGTGCTCACTGGAGGCTGGTCTGTAAACACTGTGAATCAAAGAGAAACCAACAGAAACTAGAAGTTCAAGCGATACTCTTATAATAAAACAATGCTATTTTTTCTTTCCTTATCTGTGTGTGTGTATATGTGTGTGTGTGTGTGTGTGTGTGTGTGTGTGTGTGTGTGTGTGTGTGTGTGTGTGTGTGTGTGTGTGTGTGTGTGTGTGTGTGTGTGTGTGTGTGTGTGTGTGTGTGTGTGTGTGCGCTCCCAGGTTGCTGTACGCCGGCTACCGTCTCATGGGGGTGAACAGTGTGACCAGTCAGGGCTGGCAGCTCCACACCCAGCAGGTGTGTCTGCTGGATCCCACCACCGGAGCCCTGAGGACAGTGACTGTGCCCTTTCATTTGGCCCTCAGGTGGGTACATACACAGACGTGAACACACATGTGCTTTCACATGATCTAACAGATCAGCTGGTAGTCATGTAAGCATTTTTTTTTGGACACATGAGTATTTCCTGTAGACTTTTTTAGCAAATGTGGAATCAAGTGAGACTCAGATTTGCTCCTGCACACATTCAAAAATCAGCTCCAGTGCATAATAATGTCTAATAATTGGATGTTTATATCATGATATATGGATAACTGTGTTATAATTGTAATTTGTTTTATATTATTTTTTAATTTAAAGGGGTTGTGGTCCTGTATGGCATCATAGGCAACTGACCATAGAAGAAAGAACTAATATGAAACCATAGAACTAATAAAATATATGTCATTAATTCTGTATATATGCCACAAACGTTTGGTCGGGTACAGTTAGATGGCTTGGGCTGCTGCCAGTTTCTCTTTATGGCTGTTAACACTACAAAGTTATCACGTCTCATTTACAGTCAAATGCTGACATAGTTGTACAACAAAAACAAATAAGATGTTTTGTTTAAGTGCCACGATGACCTAAAGATATGCATCACTTGCTACAATAATTTTTTAAAGCATTTATTTACTCATGGAAGGTCTGCCGCATACAAATGATCTTTACCGCATTCTTATGGCTACACACATTTTCATGCAGCAGCTACAGTCTTTAACTTATGAGCCCTGTTTAGGAGATCTTGACAGTGCATACCCACATTTTCTCTATCTTTCTCTATCTCTATATTTCTCTAATATTTTCTTCTGTTAATTAATCTACAAGCTGTCTATGAAATGTGTTTTTCATGGAAGTGTCGTTGCACGTAACCCAGACCTCATGTTTCTATGTCTTCTCTGGTCTAGTGACAAAAAGAGTGAGCGAGCCAAAGACATGCACCTGCTGAAGAAACTGACCACCATTCTGAGGAGCAGAGATGTGGAGCCAGGTGAGAGAGAGAATAGAGTGGAGGCTGGTTAGAGGTATCTACCTGTAAAGGTGTATAAGGATAGGCTTTGATTTCATCTCTTCTTTGCAGATATTTTGGAGAGTGAAGCTAAGAGCGTGCTGCTGGATATCAAACACCCCGCCATTAAGAAACAGGTGAAGACGACGTTAGGCACAGTTTTCCACTCACACAGATATACTGTATGAGTGCGATAGCCAAAAGGCTGATTTTCAGGTTCTCAGCCCCATGTTTGTTTTGTTAATGTGTTTACGTTATGTGCAGGCTTTGGAATCTCTTCTGTCAAATAAGAACGCTCCTGTTTCCTGTCTGACCAACATCACCCGAGCCTTACATGACAGTCTGAAGGAACGAGGTAGAGTATCAGTCCGTTTGTAAGTGAATTCCTATTGGTTAGCGTTATCTAAGGTATGACATCAAAGATCAGGCAAACAACAAGTATTTCACTAATGTACATTCTTAAGAAGGCTTTTGATGCATGGAGATGGAGAAAAGATTATACCACAGTGTAGGGGAACAACGTAAGGTACCTATAAAATATAGCTTGTATGCTGTGTGTTTGGCTACATGTTTCACATTTCTGTGATTGTGTGTGTGTGTGTGTGTGTGTGTGTGTGTGTGTGTGTGTGTGTTTTCCCTTGTAGACCCTGAGGCTGTGGACGAAGCGTTACTCCAGCTCTGCTCCTCCCAGCTCAAACTGCTTCAGCTTTACACAGACATCCAGCAGCTGCACTCTGCCGCAGACACTGACACCTCCTCCGAAGCTGTGAGTCACACACACACACACACACACACACACACACACACATAACTGCAGTCCAGTGTACACACCCACTGAAGCTATTAGTACCACACACACACACACATATATACTGAACATGATGTATGATATTTGGGGGTTGCTGAGTGTTTTAGATCTATATGCCAGTAAAATCTGTGCTGTTGCTTGATAATCACCACAAACCTTATCATTATCCCCCATAATCCCATGCTAAACATTCTCTCTGTCTGGTTGATTTCTACCGTATCCCTCCTCTGCCCCAGCTGGACTCCCTAGAAGGCATAGAGGAGGATTTGTCTCGCTTGGGCCCCACCCTGCAGCGCTACGCCCAGCTCACCTCGAGGCCCAGCGTCTCCTTCGCCCAGGACTCCCCTGACTCGCCCCTGCCTGCCCGCGCCTTCCTCTCCCAGCTGGAGTGCACTGAGGACGGGGAGGTTAGGGTGGTCCGCGGGGCCGACACCGAATGGAACCAGCTGGGTAATGCCGGCATGAACACAAACACACACGCCCTCGCTTTAATGCTGCATGTACCTCCAAATGGATGGTTAAGTGGAATAAGTATTGATGTCAACATCCTACACGCGGTAATGGTGTGCACCTGTGTATCCTGTGTAGGGAGCTTCCTGTTCTGGGGCTGTCTGTCCGGAGAAAGCCCGCTCCGCAGGGTGTGTGACACACTACAGCAGACTGGCGTCAGCCCACAGCAGCTGCTGGTAAGATGGAGAGAGATGGATGGATTGAAGTTACTTTTTTTAAATGGATGGCAAAAGTGTGGGAGAGGCTGGTAGAAAATGGAAAAATGTCTTGAAGGAGAGATGTGAAATACAGAGAAATGATGTCCAATGAATGGAGAGTAGAAATGATGCTATTTTATGTAAAGTAAAGTGCAGTTTTCTTGGCTTAGTGGCCCACAGCAATGGACTGACTCATAAAAGAAAGTGTCCTAAAAACTTGTCAGTGGCAGCTGTCCTAGCCATTTGTAGAAAGTCTTTTGCAGTGCTACAAGTTTTCTAATGGATTTTTCTAATGTTTGTCTCCCTGTTTCTCTCGTTGTGTCAGTCTCTGTTGCTGAGTGTGTGGCTGCACAGGGAGAAGGACGTGCTGAAGAAGCCAGAGGAAACTGTCAGAAACCTGCACACGCTGCTCATCACCCTGAGCAACATGAAAGGTATGCTTGTTCTGAGGCCTGTTCGCTCGTCTGTTTCTTTGGTGGAGAAAGGAGGATACCTCAAATGTTGAATACTGAGGCCGTAATTTCAAAATTTGCATTACTGGTGAAAAACTGATGAAACACTCAGTACATACCTGACCTTCCTCCCGTGTTGTCTTCAGGTGCGGTGGAAGAGTCGTGGGACCCCCAGTCTGTTTCCCCCTGGTGGCAGCAGGTGCGCACTGCGTGTGTCCAGTCCCACAGCGCTGCCGCCGCCCTGCTGGCTGCCTTGGTGGCTCACTACGCTGTCAAAGCCAGCATCACCAGTCGGGCTGACAGCAAGGTAGAGACAACACACACACATATACGCATGTCAGCCCAGATAAGGTGTGTAAGAGCAGGTGCGCCTAAGGGCTCTTGTTGGGTGGACTTTGTTCTCACTTTGTACAGGCTTGCGACCTGCTTTCTCTGAATCAGCAATAAAAATCACCCAAAGGCAAAACAGAAACCACAAACTGAGGAGTAAGGGATCTAAGATTCAGTGGCTACATATATCAGAAGAAGAAACATTCAGGCCCATTTCCTGACATCATTAGTTATGATTATGCTGGAAGTAAAAAAAAAAAAAAAAGATGGTGTTACCCAGACTCTGAGTTAAATTTTAAAAGACACATCAGCAGCGCTACAAAGAGTCTTTTATCATTTAAGAAAAAAAAAGAGTCAGACCCTACCTCTTGTTAGAAGATGCTAAGAAACTGATTTGTGCTTTTGTTTTTTCACACCTGCATTATTGTAGTGCACTCTATTCTGGTTTATAAAGACAAAACAAAACAAAAAAAAATTGATTGGTTGCAACCCACTCAAAATCTAGCAGCTACAGTTTTAATGAAAACTTATAAAGGAGAACACATTGCACCAGTTTTAGCATCTTCACCCTGGGCTTCCAGTAGCACTGACGATAGACTGTGTAATTCTTTAACTTGTTTTTAAAGCCCTGGTCTGCAAATAAATAACACAAAGTTTAGTGAAGCTTTTTGTAGCTCTGCATCGAGGAGTTGCAGCGTACTTCCACCGCATATTAGACAGGCAACCCCTTTTGATCATTTTAAAAAGCAGCAAAAAAAAAAACCTTATTTTTATAGTCTTGCTTTTAATTAATTTATCCTCTGATATTTTTATATTATGGTTTTTATATCCTGAATTTAGTCCTTTTAAAATCTCTTGTATTTGCTACCAGTAGTAATCCTTTATCTTTTTGTACCTACCTACCTCTTTTTAATTCTCTGTATTATAGTTTTATTGCTTTTTATTGTTTTCCTGTTTACTATTTCAAATATATATCTTTTTTGTTTTCAATACATTTTTGTAAAGCACTTTGAGCTGCATTTTATGCCATGAATAAATAATTAACAGTTATTGTTAGATGTTTTATCCTAAGAGCTCATAGCCATGCAAAGCTAGATAATAATGTTTTACTGGGCAGCATGTCAGCTAGGCTACTTTATACTTAATGGATAAAGTCATTGGCTACCTTAACTGGGTTCCCACTGTGTGTGCAATTACTGGAATATCATGGAATTTTTTTTTTTTAAAAAAAGTGTATTTCAAGCAGGCAAATAAATGTGTTCAACTGAGGATGTTGGGAATAATCAGGATTTTTTTTCAAAAGGCTTATTTTACCACATTCTACAGTATGATTTACAGCTTGTTGTGGTTCTCAGTTGTGTTTCTCAGCAAATCCAGCTTTTGATGAAACCAGACCTTTTAGAAAAAACAACATGAACAAACCAGAAAGGAATGACATTTTTTAGCTCATGACGGGCTCCAGTGGTGCGAGCCCTGTAGATAAAACACTGTAGGTTAAATGAAACTGCGTTCAGCGGCTGATTTTCTTTGCAGCTGAGCCATCATATTTAGGGACATGTTTGTTTTTCTGCTGTGGTCAGCGGCTGCAGAAAAGTGCACTTGATCATGGCAGTACAACGCCCCCCCCCCTCGCCGGCGTGCATCTGTCAGGTGACGGGAACTGAGCACCTTCAAACAAGTGCAGCCACAAAAATCTCCACTCCCAAATACACAGATGCTGTATCCTGTGTTACTGGAATACACTCCTACAAATTTTAAGGATAATGCAGTGAAATACATACCTACTATGTTTGTCTGTATTTTGTGTGTGTGTGTGTGTGTGTCCATGGCAGCTGCAGTCGGAGTGGGAGGCGGTGTCCCTGGAGCTTGAGCAGTGGGCGGTGTGTGTTCGCCAGCTGGAGGATGTGCTGGTGCTGCAGACGCTGCTGTGGGTGCCTCCACCCCAGGGAACAGCAGGAGGCGCTACAGCACAGTGCTCCGTCAAAACCCTGCTGGAGGGAGGCAGAGGTAAACCACGGAGAATCAGCCTCTTGTCCTGAGGAATGTTGTGTGCTCGCTCTTTCTTTCTTTCTTTGTCCTCCCCTCCTCTCTCCCTTTCTTTATTCTTTCTCCCATACCCATCTTCCCTAGTCCCTAGGTACTTGGCAACACTAAGAAAAAATCCATACTTCGCCTTACAAAAGGCCTAGAAAGTTACTTTTTTTTGTCAGTCCTACAGACGTGTTTAACCTGTTAATTTTTAAAATGTTTCGTACTTACATCCATGCCATTCCCCAGGTGGCATAGCTGACAGCATCGCAAAGTGGGTGTTCAGGCAGGACTTGGCCCCCGAGCGACTGAAGGAGATTCTCCAGAGGAGAGAGGAGAAGGAGGGAGATGACAACTCTGAGCAGTCAGAGCAGAGAAGAGCGGGAGGAGGAGGAAAAGAGGGACAAGAGGAAAATGAGAAGAAACAGGAGGATGCAGACAATACAGCAGGTGGCGTTTTTGGTCTACAACATGTAGTGGGCTCTTAATTGAATAAAAATACTCTCCTTTAAGACAATAGTCACTTTCGTCTAGCTGGATGCCTGTTTCTTGCACCTCTGAACACTTTGAAATCAAATCCTTTGTCCGCTGCTGTTGCAGAGCTGCTGGTGGCAGTGTGTCGGCGGTTCCCGGACTCCCTCTCCCCTGACTTGCTCTTCGCCCACTGCTGCTGGGAATACGTGGTGCAGTGGAACAAAGACCCCGAGGTGCAGATACACACATGCATAGATCATGTGACGCACAGTGTTCACTCATTTACTCTGCAGATGTAATAAACATGTTTCTGCATAGCAGTTTCCAGTGACAGGCAGGGCCAGAGTGAGACTGACCGGAGCAAATTACATAAAATCCTATTACATAAAATATTGCTTGCAAAGTGTTTTGAGAATGGATTTTTGCTGGCTTAAGCTCTTTACAGGAATACTCCAACATTTTGGGCAAAATAGCATTTTTCTGACTTACCCAGACTGAGACAAGATGTTCTATGCCATTGTCACCTCTGTACGTCCAGAAAAATTAAAGTTGTTTTAGGAAAAGTTAATTTGTGCCAGATCTACCCCTTTATTCAGCGGTGTGCGGATCTCTGGGGAGGGAGGATAAATGTGTAGTGTTACAGTTTCACCATCTAACTTCTCCTAAACACTCGTCTCTCGTTTTTTAAAAATAAAATCCCAAGATGTGAATTTCAAATAAACATGATACACTGTGTAAATCAGATGGCTTTAGAGTTGCTGTAACGTTTCTTTTTTCACTTTGACAGAGCTGGGCTAATGACATCCATTGACTTCAAGTCTTTATGCTAAGCTAACATGAAATGCTACCCATAGGAACTGAATCACTGGACGTACAGAGGTGAAAATGGTATCATGCATCTTGTCTCAGTCTGGATAAGTTGGAAAAAAGGCTATTTTGCCCAAAATATTTTTGCCTAGAGTCACTCCTGCTTTCTGTTCCTAGGAGGGTCGATATCTGTGTTGGGCGGTGGAACATTTGAAGTTGGTCTCTAGTCCACATATCCAGCTAGGTGAGTAGGACACTGACTTCTATGTACCTGCACACAAATGTTTTTATTATTGCCTTATGTTTGTACATATGCATGTAAATGGCTCGATCTGACTTTACAGTCTATCCTTTTCAACTGATCTTTACTCGTTGATGCAGTTGAGACATTCTTGAAGTGACTATAATTTATCATGGGACTCGATTGTCCTAACAGGCATCTCCTCCATGATGTGGAGCACGTTCATCGTCAAACGCTTCTCAGCCGCAGCCTTCCTCATGGAGAAGGTGAGTTGCTGTGCACATATATGGAGGGTGATGTTAGTCGTTGGAGGCATTTTATAATCTAAAACCTTGTCTGAATGTTCACCGCTCAGGTGGGGAAGGCACCCAAAGATCGCTTATGTCGACGGGTAAGTGTGTTTTTGTCACTGTAGATTGAAATGCAAATACGTGACACCATTTATGATTTATTTGCTTTGATAGATTGATTGGTTGATGAAAGTGAGAAAAGTGTAGCAATGAGTGTACCTGTGTGTTTGTGTGTGCAGGACGTGGGAATGGGAGACAAAGCCATGACGTCTTTCCTGGGCTCCTGTGTCCAGCTGCTGCAGATCCTCATGGAGGTGACTGGCCTATTGGCTTACAATCAGTGCCCTTTATCTTTTATCAATCACTACGTAAGTAAAGAGAACCCAGAGCCAAAGCATGGAGAATGGCCAGTGCCTCGCTTAAATCCAGCACAGAGCATGAATACTGAATGAAAGCCGTCAGCCACAGAGCTGTTTGAACGTGACGCAGTTGATATGTCCCTTTCTCGCGTCTCCTTTTGTGCCTGTTTGCCTTTTGAGACTCTCCATGGCGAATACATTATCATATGCTGTGGCTTTTACACCTCTGATACAGTGTGGGAGTATCCCTACTTAAGCCTTTATGTAATCTGTCACTCTATTACATCTATTACAAGAGTCTGACCACAACTTTAAAATCTCAATTTCTGTATCTAATAATGCGGGTTATCAACATGCCCCTGAAAGTCTTAAATTTCCTGTGACATCTTGACATTTTAACTAATTTAATTTGTCCATTTATTTCTGTGTTAAAATTACTAAAGTTTTACTGCATCACATCACATCACTCTTAGGCCTGCTGCTGAACCTAATACCATACCTGTCGGGAAAATACTTCCTGTTGATAAACTCAACTCACTTTTTTCTTAAATATATTAGTAGAATCATCTAATTAATAACCAACTATATTCCTGTCTAAACTTACATCTGCCCTGGACCAAATACATACTTACCTTTATACTTACCAGCAGTGGTTATTTTAATAATTTAAAGATGATTCATCCAAAAATCAGTCTTAAATTCAGCAAAAAAAAAAATCTTAATTTCTCTTTCTTAATGTCTTCACCTGTAGACACCCTGAAATTTTACTATCAGTTATTTAATATTTCAAATGTATGTTCCTTCATTAGCATTTTCTAACTTGTAGAAGTACCTTTTTACTACTCTCCCACAACGACTAATTCTTCTAATACAATGACTACTACTACTACTACTACCACTACTACTATTACTATTACTACTACAACTAATTTATTAGTCCTACCACTACTACTGATAAACATCTACCAACTTGTTTCAGGTCTAGTGAACTGAATAGTGAACAGATAAGCGCCAGATCAGCTTTATATTTATTAGCTGGCCTGCTGGCTCACAATTTTGCACGTGCTGTAGTTTTTTCTGCACCTCAGTGTTAATGTGAACGGTAAAGCCCTGAATCTCTTTTTCAAAACCACAAACCCCTTCCCTGCTCTTCCAGGCGGACTCGGGGGTGGAGGAGGTTCCCCCTCCGGAGCTGTGTGTGGAGGAGGTGTGGTGCGGGGCGGAGGGCCCGGCCTCCATAGCTGAGCTGGCCCTGGAGCAGAGGGGCGTCCACTACCCCCTGGTGCAGCACCACTGTCTGCTGGCCTCGCTGCTGTATGCTGCAATGACCTTCAGTCTGAGGGTCAAACCTCTCAGCCTGTTCGACAGCAAGGTGAGGAGTGGAATGCACGTGTCAACTTTCAAGCTACGAGCCTTGTCAGCCTGTTTCAACTAAATCTGGAACCAAATGTGAACAGTGCTCTTCTTTATACATCAAGGCTCAAAATCGGAAGCAGCCTGCTCTGCTCATTAAATTGACCTCAAGCCAGCAAACCCTTAGGGTCAAAGTAAAATAGCAGCCTTTAGAACTGGTTGCAGAATAATTTATTTATTGCCAGATCATGAAGCATGTAGATATTTTAATACTGTTAGCTTTTTGATTTGACTGATAATGTAGTTTGTGTGTCTTGAGTTCACAAATATTTGTAATGCTGTCATGATGTATGATACCACCAATTTACCACAAATTTTGTCTCTCACTTTAATATTATTCATTTTAGAGGCCTGTTTTTGTAGATAAAACAGTGGCGAAATTAAATGTTGTGCACTACTTTTCCTTTGTGTGTGTGTGTGTGTGTGTGTGTGTGTGTGTGCATGTGTGTGCGTGTCTGCTTGTACAGGGTAAGAATGCTTTCTTCAGAGATCTGACGTCCATCCAGCTGATGCCCAGCGGCGACATGGACCCCGGGCTGGTCTTGCTACGAAAGGAGGTGAGAAAAGAGGAAACACACCAAACAGGGTTGAATAATACACAGAGCATAAACAGCAGATAATTGAAATACAGCTGCAACTAAAGACCGAGCAGCAGACCCAGTTTCCTTCCTCTGTTCACGATGTGGACTTGTTCATGGTGGAAAATGGATTCTCACCTCCTTTTATTTCCTCTTCCTCGTCAACATTGTCCATCTCCCCTCTATTTGCATCATTCCTGCTCTGCCTCAGTACCTCCTGCGGGTGCTAACTGGCTGGGTGCAGGCCATAGATGATAATCCCAGCTCAGCGACCGGGCCCGGGTCCCCCCCTCTCCCCAGCACGGGCCCCAGAGCCGACTGGTGGCCCTCGATGTGTCTGGAGCTGGGCTCCCTGCTGCAGGTCAACCCCGACATCCTCCGACGACACCTGGTGTGTGAGCTCTACAGCCAGGGCCTGGACCTCAGGGCAGAGGAGGTAGGGAAGCCACACATGTCCCTGTCCTCTGTGGAGCAGCAGAGTGACAGCTGATTGGCTGTGGCGGCTTGCTTCATTCTTTCAGCATTGCTTGATACAGACATGTATATCCATGATTTTTGCACTTGCACAAACTCCAAGAAAATTCAGGTCTCCACTATATAATCTGACTTTTAGAGGTTTTGTGAGGTCTGTAATGTAGCAGGGGTTGAACGGTGCCATGCTTTCAAAGGTAACCAGTAAAACTTTGAAATTGATTCTAAAACTCAGTGGCAGGCACTGAACAGAAAATTGGGAAAATGTTTCACTTTTCATGAACATGTTACATGCAGGGCTGTGAAATACCAGAGATTGAGTTCAGTCTGTGAGTCACTAGTTGGCGATTTGATATAATATTTTCTTTTTTGGAGTGATTCCATTCAGTTTGAGCTTGTACTGCATGATTTAATGAGCCAGTTGTTGGATTTTAGCCAACCTTGTTTGGAAGATTGTCATTTTCTTCTGAAATGTGAAAAAAATCAGACAACAGAATTACTTAATAAAAAAAATATTGACAAAAAATGTAGCAGCTTATAGTATTGTTATATCACTCTATTATTGTTTTATGTTGTTTTGGGTTATTTGAAGAATCATCAATGAATCATTTGAAAGCATTTCATATTGCTTCAGGCCAAAGTCAAAGTATTTATTTATTTATTTTTAGCAGATCCATTCAGTTTAATGGTCAGAATTTATGATCAGTGCCTCGATGCAATGAAAGACTCATCACACGCGGCTTGCTGGGTGATATGATTGCTTGTGAGGAGCCGTCACCCTGAGTCTGTGTTCCTTCACAGGCCATGTTGGAGGTGGAGGACAAGGACGTGTTGGGCTCCCAGCTGCTTGTGCTGACCGGCCAGAGGCTGAGCTACTCGCTGCTGCACAGCCAGAGCCAGACACAGCCCGCCATGGAGCTGCTGGCCCGCCTGCCCCCCACCCTCTGCACATGGCTCAAGGCTATGGTGAGACTCCCAACACTCCCCTGTGTAGCGCAAATGTCCAAATTACAAACCATGCTAGTTAGAATTTACAGAGCATTTCAACGCTTCAGTTTTGTGTCCCATAACGCTGATGTTTTGTTCCGTCTCCCAGGACCCCAGTGAGCTGCGGTGCCCCATGGTGCCACTGTCCCAGAGCAGCAGGCTGGTGAGCCGTCTGATCGAGATCCTGCCAGAGAACCACGGCCAGTACAGCCTGGCCCTGCACCTCCTGGAGGCCGTGGAGGCCCTCACTACCGAGGACTGACCTGGGACGGGCGGAGGGAGGAGAGGGAGAGGGAGCCGCTTCGAAAGCCCCGACCAAGGTGGACAGAAGGAGGGAGGGATGATGTGTAAAGAGGGAGGCAGCAGGATGGAGATGGCCAGGGACAGAGAGATAGTGGGTTTCTTGAAGGGCTACACGGTGACTAGAGGAAGGCCTCGATGCAGTGAAAGACTCATTACACGCTGCGTAGCTCAGTCCACTCACACTGACCCACCTTCGCTGGAAAAGCCATTTCATTTTATACCATTGAGTCCAGAAAACTGCTCCTACCTGAGGCAGGGGGGCATTTTCAGCAACTAGGAAGATAAAACTAATAAGAGACTAAGATAAGCCTAATAAGCTTTGTTTCTCGTTGTGGAGAAGACAGGAGAGGACAGGATTTGTGTTTTATGATTCAGCTCATGGTAGCCTGATAAATATCCTAAAACCGAGTTAAGTGTAAATGAAAGGACAGGCAGAGATGTAAAGAGAGAATGGATATGGTGGGCTTTTAAATGATTTTTATTCAATCCATCCTTGTATTTTTGCTCAAGTATGTAACATAAATTATATTTAATACCCGTGTTTATGTTATTGAAGAGTATTGTGAAGAGTTATCGTTAGGAGGATGTGTTAAGTGAGACGGTCATGATGGAACTGGGCATATCTTTTCTTTACTGTCATTTACATGTCATTTTTCAACTCACTGTTTTTTGTTTTTTTTTTCTGGTTTGTGACTAGCCCCGCCCCCTCACATCCATCAGATTTGAACAGATTTCACCCTCTGGGTTTCCTAACTGTTGTGTGCCATATCACAGTTCTGTTTGACATCTCTCCCTCCACTGTCCCCCTCACAGACTAGAGTGATGTATCATAAAGAAATACAGACCTTATTTTTTATTTATATAAGCAGACAGTACTGTACTAGCTGTGCCTGTAGACCTCCTATTCTGTAGTGCTCTGTCTGACTGCCCCCACTGGGCCAATGTAATGCAGAATAAAGAGGTTTGATGCTTCTCAAGTGGCTGGACACGTCTTTACTCATTCTCCTGACATACAAAGGATCTTTTGAGCCATATCTCCATTTATTTATAATTCAAACAAGAATTTCTTTCATATCTGTTATTGTATTGGACATAGTGTACAAGGAACAGGATGTATTATACATAGAAAGGAATGAATGAACATCACCCACATCAGCCTGATACTTCTCACTACTACAATACTTCTCTCAGTATTTTCTAACCACTCTCCTCATCACATAGTGACACTTCATGTAGTGACTTCCTTTTCCACACCAATACACATAAATAATAAAACACAGATAAACCCTCAGAGTGACATACTGCTCAGGTTCAGAATCAAAACCAAACTCCTCAGTTCACTCATAGGAACCTCATACAAAGTTCACCTCCTTGCTTGTCTCAAACTGCTTGCAGGTGCGTGTTTTGATACAATCACCAGCACATTAACGCCTCAGTCAAGTGACCCGGGTACATGCAGACAGTTTTTTTTTTTTTTCCCTCAGATTCACTGATGACTCACACTCACTGTGCAGAAAAACAGTGACACCTGAACCAAATAAATAATAAAAACAGTATGCTTTGCCATTCCCTCATAGTGCAAGAAACTGTATCTGTCTGTCCTCACCCGGCACTTTGCCAAGCAGAAGCAGCTTCTCCGAGCTGGCTGTTAGTTGTTAAGCACTGGTCTGGGGTCAGTTTTACCTCCCCCCACTGATTACAAGTGTTTGAATTAGGCATGGGAAAGCTGATCTCTATCCAGCCCTTCACCCCCGAGCAGAGAAAACAAAACGGCCAGGGCATCGTTGGTTGGTTGTCATGGCAACAGGGTGACGGGCGTGTCATTATGGCGCAGAGAGGATGGAGTGACAGCGTGGGCACAGGCAGTCTGGTGACTCTGCTGTGTAGCGTCGACACCGTGGGCACCGGGCAGCGGAGGTGGGCACCGCCGCTATACTGTAGGTGCTGTCCTCACGGATAACACCACCTGGCAACAGAAACACACAGTCACCGGGGCCCTGCTCACATCCCAGATAGACAGATGGCTCAACTCGGCCATCTTTTAATTTGCCGAAACAGATGCAATCCCTTCTTCTATGGTATTACAACATGCTCCCACACAAAGGCTACCTCCCTCTCCTCCCCGCATCCCTAACACTGCCATCGTATTGTTAGCTCACCCTCCAGGTTGATGAGGAAGTTGCCGCTGCTGCGCAGGGCGTCGGGCGGCAGGTCACGGGGCAGCTGGCTGGTCAGGGTGGTCTGCGCCGCCATCATCAGCTCGGTCAGCTGGGAGGAGGTGGAGGTGGGCTCCTCCTGCAGAGACTGGGGGGTGGAGGGCCAACTGTCAACTTTTCAACAGCTAAGAAAAACTAGGACACCATGCATGTGAAGTTTGAAAAATAAATGAATAAAAAAATAACTAAAATTGTAGAGACAAGGCTGAAGCAATATGCCATTTGGTGGATGCTTTGTAGCAAATGATAATGTAATAACTGCTGCAGAATCTAATCATGTGTTTAAGTGTAATTAAAATTGACTGAAAATGCAGTAAAACCTAGTATTACCTGAATTAGTACTATTACATTTTATTCCTTTATCCAGTTGTTATCACTTTTGCAGAACCATGACTGGATATGTCCATATATATCCTTCCATTGTCATACAATTGTAATCATAGAAAGTCATTAAATGTAATTACTTAAAGGCATTGTACAGTTGTTGCATTTACTTAAAGCCTATGAGCAGCTCATTTCACGCCGTGACCTCACCTCCATGAGCTCAAACAGTAAGCCGGGCTCGATGGCGATGGTGAGGTTGTACTGCGCTGCGTTCTTGCCCGGGATGGACGACAGGAAGGAATCCCTGATGGCGCACGCCCCCTCCACCGCCTCCTCCAGTCCCGGCCGCCGCCACACCGAGCTGCTTTTGATCCAGCCGCTCTTGAACAAAGTCTCCCCTCTGCAGAGACAGAGTCATTTTGACATGAAATAGCAGGTAAACACTGCTGTTCCTAATGGCATTAAATAAGCTCCATTTTACAGTAATTAATGTCACTGGTAACATTTGTGTTTACCATGCATTTCAAGGATCTATTACTAACAGACTGTAGCTGACAACCATGACCACTCATATGGAATGATACACTTCTAAAAATGAACTAAGACACCCACGGTCATGCCCAGGTGCGTGCAGGTAAACCTCTTCAGCTAGATGTGGAAGGATGGGAGCGATGGCTCTGGTCACGCCATCCAGGATTTCCTCGAGGACCGTCTGACACGACCTCCGAGCCAGAGACTCTTCTGGATCACAGTAGAGCCTGGAGGGGCGGAGGAGACAGAGAGCAATGAAAAACTGACCGTTCCGTGTGGTGGCTGCATGTTTTTGGTGCAGCAGCGATCCTTCACCTGTCTTTGATGATGCTGAAGTAAAAGCTGGAGAGATCTCTGGCAATGAAGGCTTGGAGGAGGCGGATGGCCCTGCTGGCGTCAAACTCACTGTAGGCATCGGTCACCTGCAAAATACACACAAATACACACACACATATACAAGGTTTGTTGTGTATTTTAAAGCTGCCAACATCTCGGCGTCAAACAAGGCTCTGTGAGATGCACAAGACATACACACACCTTGATGCTGAAGTCGCGGAGCTGGTGCAACATGTACTGGTCGATGTAGTGCATCTCTTTGGGGTCCACAGCCTGAGTGCGCGGGTCAAAGCCCTGCAGGTTGCCCAGCAGGAACTTCAGAGTGTTCCTCAACTGGATGAGAGAGAGACAATGAGGAAGAAGACAGCAGCGAGTCCTCCCTATTCCCTAATAATTACTGTAACAGTTGGAACAGTGAATGTGATTAAATGCTCACAACATGAGGACTGTACACCACACTCAGAAATGTCCTTCTCAACTGACTGTAATGCACAAGGACAGCAAAGCCACTCAGTATGTGGCTGCAGTGCTGGCACCTTGTTGATGCTGTCTCTGGCTGAGTTGAGTGCAGTGGGGCCGATCTGAACCTCAGAGAAGACGTTGGACTCTGCCACCCACCAGCGCAACACGTCTGCGCCGTACGCCGGAGCACCAGGGTCCTGACAGAGAAGTCCAAAAGAGGGGATTACAGAGGAGAGAGAGAAGATGGGTTGTGAGCAATAACACCTGACATTTAAAAGAGCAAGCTGAGGGCTTTAAAGAGATTTAGCAGCACTATTTTTTACTAATACAACCTTGTAACGTTCAACTCTTAAGTAAAAAGTTTTGTTCTAACCCTAACCCTAAAATTTTCACAACCAAAAATGACAAAATTATCAAGATTCTTCACCCAGACCTGGGCAGTTTGTCTACATCCCATCTTACCTTCCCTCCGTTGATGACAGTATCAGGATCCACAACGTTGCCCAGAGACTTGGACATCTTCTCTCCCTTCTCGCTGACGGCAAAGCCATGGACCACCAGAGACCTACACACAAACATTATCATCATGTGGATAAAGCAGGATGAGCTTGCACAGTGTGATGATCTGGATTGTGCCATTTAAACATTTATTTTAACTTTTATTTCAACAGGTTAGTCCCACTGAGGTTAAGATTCTCTCTTCCAGAGGAATCCTGGCCATGAAAGCAGCAACAAAGTCAATTTGAATCTGGAACAGAATTCTTTAAAGAGCTTCTCAGAGCCCATCAGCTGACAACATGTTCTGGGTTTCCAGAGAAGATGCTGGCTGCTCACTTTTGTTCCGTTTTCGTTTTCCATTTCTTTTATTGCACAAGTCAAATGTTCCCCAACACAAGACTGATACTTTTTGTAGGTGTTTTAGGTCCAGGACATTTCTGCCGATGTGTTCCACCTCTTTCACTCCCCACACAGACTATTTACCTTCATAAAACCACTTGGACTACAAACAGCAACTACTCAAGGTAAAAGAGAAATGGAAATGGAAACCAGAACACTTCCGATACCAAAATCTAGTCCCTCGCTAGGATTAGGGCCAGATAGGATGCTGTTTGGTCCAAATCACATCTGTTGCAGACTTTGCTTCACCCTTCCCCAACAGTCATATAAAGCAGCAGTGGATGGGATACTGACTTGTATGGCGCCTTGTTCCTGGCGGCCACGCTCGTGAGCAGCGAGGACTGGAACCAGCCTCCGATCTGGTCCTTCCCCTCCACGTACACATCTGCCCTGGAGTCAGACTCTGGAATGGTGAAGAAAGAAAACAGAAATTTAGTCACTTCTACGCTGAGGCTAGAAGAACTGAGAAACAAAAGCAGTTAGTATCTGAGGTGGCCCGACAGTTCAGGCGACGTTATCCACAGAGGATGGAAAAGTTCAGAAAAGACCAGAGCTGACGTTAGTGAGTGGGGAGCCGCACTGATCAAGAAACGTTTCACAGATCTGAAACTGACCACTGCTCAGCTCCAAAGACTTTGTAACCATGCACTGTGAAAAACAGCTAAAGAACAAGAGACATTCCAGCACAGCCAGTCACTTGGACACTGAGAAGGGGTTTCCCTAAAGCAAAATCTGAGCATCTTATCGTGTTCAAACACTGGGCAGCAAAGTGGAACTGAAGATGCCTTTGGGAAACCAGATGCATAAACATTCCATAATCTGAGAATAAGAGGAGAGAGGGACAGAGAGACACTGAGTTGTATTCATGTGAAGATGGTTAGGTTAGGTTTTCTGTGTAGATAGTTGTTCGACAGACAGGCCAGATGTGCTGCAGATGTGACGTCGCAGGGAAGCACAACAGCCTCCCTGCCTTGCCCGTCACCACCCGGACTCAGCGCAAAGGAAAGGAGTGCAGAGTTTGTGCCGATCCTGGAGAAAGAAAGAGACAAACTGCCACGGTGCTCAGCCAAAACCCTGCATGCCAACGAGAGAGAGGGAGAGAGTGGAGGATGAGGAGGAGAGATTTATCGCTGCTTTCAGGTGCTCCTGGTGATCTCCCACGTCTGAGTAATAATTTAGTTGTCAATACTTCTCACTGCACACTGAAATGCTTTACGCTGGAAATGGAGCCTGTAACAAAAGCAGTGTTTGGTGGCTGCTGGTTTATTTTAGAAACCAAGCTGCACAGAGCTGCTTTGAGCATCTAATTAAGGTTTTTATTCATTTATTAACTAACCAAAGGGCAAACATGGGCGATTCAACTCAACTTGTTCTTCTGATACTTCCAAGAGCATTTAAAGGCAGCAGTGTAGGCAGACTGAGACTGAGAGGGAAAATGAGAGGCAGTCGAGGACAGAGGGAGGTGTGTGGGCCAGTAGGTGGATACTTCAGTAACCTGTGACCAGGGGTTTGCGGAGCGGAGCGGGGAGCCAGCTGAGACGCGACTCCACCCCCTCAGCGTCTCCCTCCTCCTCCTCTGGAAATGACAACACAACCACACACTGCTGTGCTTTACACCAGAACACACACTTCCAAAAAAATACACTGGAAATATATATAAAAACATATCCAATTTAGCAGGTCATTCTCTCTCTTATCAAGTCCTTTTTATTCAAATAAGTAACAAATTGTGACACTAGGCTGAGAGTATTCCACTTGTTTCTTTCTTTTGAGACAGAAACAAAAAGTGCAATTATCAAAGTGAAGTAAAGTATCCATCTTAACAAATTATTGGCTTTGCGTTGTGTTTTAAAGCTGTTACTATTAAAATAAGTGAAAAATAAGCTGTAATAAGCCATTATCTTAAGTGCCATTATCTTACAAACTAATCGTCTGCCTTATCATGCCATGTTTTAGGATAATTAGATGTGTTTCTAGAAAATTAAAACCAGGTGAAACTGCACTGGAAACAGGGGACTTTAATACAACCCATGGCTACATTTTTCAACTTTTTCAAGGAAAACAAGACTTTTAAGACTCAGTGATAAACAAAAGCCCTGTTAAGATGGACAATTTTAACAGTGGGCATAAAAATAGCTTCTTCCAGCTTGTTGTCATTGCTTTTATAATGTTGAAACAGCAATAGCCATTTTGCTAATGAAAACCCTCAGCAAATGAGTCAGCTCTGCTGACGTAGCTCTGCGTGCTAATCCAGCTGCTGCTGTTGCTTACAATACACTTTGCGAGGCAGCTGAATTGGCGTTGCAGACTGCATACGACATGTTTAAGTGGCTTTCTCTTATGTAACACTAATGAAAAGAGACTTAATTAAAGACCTTTTGCAAGATAGAGAGCTAATCACTATTGCTTCAAAAACAACCCTGAACAACATCAGTGGCATTGAGGAGATTGAGTGGCAGCGTTTGCTCAGCGGTGTGAGAAGGATTTACAAAAGTCCAACAACAAAGTGGTCACTTTCCTGTAGACTGTACGCTTGTCTCCTCTAACCCGGGAGCAATCAAACTTCATCAGCATCATTACAGTAGCTTGAAAATAACAATTAACATCTGTTGTTCAACTTAAGGTTTTATTACATTTGAAGCAAATGATTTCTTGGCTGTCTTTTTTGCAGAGCTTCATTCCCCAATAAGCAAAAAGATCCACAGACAAAGCAACACCTTCAGGGCGTCTCCAGCTCAAGACTGAAGTCAAACGCTGACTGTGTGTTGAAACTTGGGAACAACTTTAGTCACAAATGGCCAACTCTGTATCCTTATTTAAACTACCATCGGACCGGGCAGAATCTGTTCGTGCTCTATTCTATTGTTCATGCGCCAACATACCTTAAAGGAATTCAACAATTTAATGCAAATGCACGGTAAAGTTTCCTTAATATAGATACAGAACACCATGGGTTGCATTTAGCCGATAAATTAAACTGAATCTGTGCTAAAGGGGATGCAGGAGCTGTGACAGCCAATGAAACAAAGGACTGGATTTCTAATAAAGCCGTCTCAACACGGAAAGTTAGGACAGCCTGACAGATTTCAGGTTTACCTTCTAACACGGCAGCCCACGACGCTCCGCTGTCAAACCAGATGTCCAGCACGTCCTCTCCACGAACGTAGTCTGTCACCGGACCTGCTTTACTCTGACGGGGACATACAGAGGGACACGTCAGCCACAGAGCGAGAGTGGATTTATGAACCGCATGTTCAAACTACACTTCAGCTGACAGGTTTTAGAAGGCTGCAACAATTGTATTTGGACTGAAACTACCCCAAACTTTTGCGCTGACACTCAGTAGCTTAAAAATTTCACTGTATTTCTGCCAACAAAACCACCAATATTCAGTGTTTCCAAAAGCACTGCATCCTTGACTAGCCTGTGAAAGAGTACGGATCGCAGACGTAATGATAAATATTCAAGAGCAAAATGTCATATTTGCATCAGCTGTAATTAAGGGATTCCCAAAGGCGACCACACACTTACCTTTTTGAGCACCTCTGGTGGCAGCAGAGTCTCCACAGGCAGCTCCCACCAACAGTCACTGCCCTTCTCTTTGAACAGCTGTGCTATATGGGACACTGTATGTCTGCAGAGGGCAGAAGAGAGACAGCATCGAAAATCTCTCTCAAAATGTGCGGGTGCATGCGTTTGTGTGCGCTGCTATGCATGTAAGCCCGTTAGTGCGTGCCAGTGTGTGTTCTGGTTCTGCTCACTTGTTGATGAGCGGCTCTCCGCTCTCTTTATGGTAGAAGACGGGGATGGGAACGCCCCAGCTTCTCTGTCTGGAGATGCACCAGTACGTCCTTCTGTCCAGCATGGCCAGCAGGCTGCTCCTCGCCGACTCCGGCAGCACACGCACCTTCTGCAGCACCTCCTGGAAACACACACACACACACACACAAGCAAAATGATGTCGCAGCTTTAAAGAGATAAAAAAAAAAAAATGAGTGAGGGAAAGCACAGCTCTTCTTCTGCTTATTCCATAACGACATTTTACCTTGGCCTTGTCTTTGAGCGAGGCGGTGTTGATGAACCACTGTTTACTGGGCCTGATGACGACGGGCTGCTTGGTCCTCCAGTCGTACGGGTAGCTGTGCACACAATGCTCCTCCTTCACCAGCGCCCCGCACGCCTTCAGCATGGAAATGACTAGAGCAAGCAATTCCACACATAAATAAGCAGAGAGTCCAGAAACAGAGCTCAAACAGACACAGACCAAACAAAAGATGAATGTATTTCAGATATGCCGCACCACAAACGTTAAACATACCTACACACACATATGCATGGACTCTATCGGGCTAATGGACTTTTCATATGTGATTTCCACCCTTTCACATAGTGACACACACACACACACACAGTTTGTTTCACACACACTGTTTGTACCTTTATCTGTCCCTTCTCCCATCACAAACAGATTTTGCAGCTCAGGGCCAGCCAGTTCATTGAACTTGCCCTCCCCATCCACCATACACTCCTGTGCAAAAAGCATCACACACACACTCTTTACTTCAACAAGAGTAAAACAACTGCAGAACAACAAATTCAGTGTCCAACACAAACAGAACACTTTGGATCTTGAATTGTGCCACCACTTTTGACATTTGCTTCCATGATAAATTAATTTCATAACAATGGGACTTGGCAGATATTTTAAATGTACATTATAAACGATCTAGTGAAAAATGCATGACTGCTGCAAATAACTGTTTTTTTTTTTTTTCTTGATTCCTGAAAAGTTTTTCCCATGGCTCCACAACATAGGGTCATTTATTTTGAAAATAACGCATGGAACGTACCACAGAAAGTTTAAACTGTGAAGCAACACTGTAGTCCTCCATGCCATGTGCTGGCGCTGTGTGGACCAACCCTGTTCCCTTTCCCATAGTCACATGATTGGCCGGCAACAGGGGCACTTCCTTGTCAGGAATGGTGGGATGTTTGCAGATCCCGCCCTCAAGCTGGGAGCCTTCAGAGGGGAAGACAAGAGTTAAATGTGGATTTAACAAGGCCAAACAGAGAGAACATGTGTGACGTTGTATCGTGCGAGGGGGTGAGCGCCAACCTGTGACAGTGCCAACACTCTCCAACTCCGTGCCCAGTAACACTGCCAGGCTGGCTGCACGCTCGGTGGCCACCAAGAGGAGCTGAGAGTTGTCTGCCCTCTTCACCACCGAGTACCTGCAGACAATAACCACAGAGCTGACAGACACCTACCACAAGCAACGCGGCACATGACAGCACCACCGCACTACATCACAGAAGAGGTTTGGTGGTTAGCACAGATTAAATGCCATTTTGTGGCAAAGGTACTTACTGGGCATTGGGCATGTAGCAGACAGCCTGGTTGGCAGGGATGGTCCAAGGCTGCGTGGTCCACACCAACACAGAGATACTGCCCACGTCTGCCCAGATACACAAATCAAGAGAAAAACGAACCCAATAACAGTTAGAAATGTGTTATCCTGTGCAAGGTAAACTGTGCATTAAAATAATCTGGATTATGCCTATGTGTTACCTGCTTCTGCCAGTTTAGGCGGCAGTGTGCCCAGGGGGAATGTTGCGTAGATGGCCGTGCTGAGGTGCTCAGGGTTGTACTCCAGCTCTGCCTCTGCTAGGGCCGTTCTGGAAAAATACAGAAAGATGGGACTGAAGTACACAGTGAAAACAGAAGAGAAGAGAAGAGAAGAGAAGAGAAGAGAAGAGAAGGGAAGAGAAGGGAAGAGAAGCTATTCAAACTCAGACATAATATAGGTGTGGAAACTCAGTACCTTGATGAAGGAGACCAGAAGACTGGCTTGTAGTCCTGGTAGATGAGTCCCTGAACAACAACACAATGGGATCAACATGTTAGCACACCTACACTGCTCTGTCCAGCAGCTGCATATATCCGAGCATACAGTCCAGCTCCAACTAACATTTATGACACAATGTTAATGTTAGCCACATGAACAAATAAATACTCTTCATGAACCAGGGAGGAAAACAGCAACTGAGTCAGTACCAGTGCAAAAAATACTACAAAGGCAGTACATGAACACTGTGCACCTTGCTGTGCATCTCCTGGAAGACTTTGAGCTGTGCAGCCTCATACGTTCCATCGAAGGTGTAGTAGCAGTTGTCCCAGTCAGCCATCACACCCCAGCGCTGGAAAGCAGCTCTCTGACGGGCTATGGCCCGCTCCGCAAACTCCCGGGCTGGAGGAAGACAATGCATTAAAAAAACAACTAAAACCCACGCCTGACAGGTACTAATGTTGATCCCGTTTTCCGTTCCTGTTCACCTTTCTGTCTGATCTGTAGAGGAGTGAGGCCACTGGTTCCCAGCTCTCCCAGGGCTTTCAGCTCGATGGGAAGGCCATGACAGTCCCATCCCGGGATGTAGTGCACCTGCCTCCCCCTCAGCATCTCAAAACGATTACGAATGTCTTTCAGGATCTGGATGGACCAAAGCAGCAGCACAATTTAATCACAGGGTCTAAGAATTGAGTAACTGCAGAAGTAGCTTAAGGACAATTTTGAAGCTTTGCTGATGTTTATCTGCAACTACCACCAGTTAGCATAAACCTATTTACAGGTACATCACCACTCAGCCTCTTTTCAACAATTACAACATCCATTAAATCACAGGTTAGGTTAGCAATTGCACTGCAGTAATTTCCATACTGGTAAGATATAACTGAAACTGTTAATAATATCATAGATCACCTTATTGAGTGCATGCCCAACATGAGGATCTCCGTTGGCATATGGGGGTCCATCATGAAGGCAGAACTCCTTTTTGGCTTTTCTTTGCCTTTGCCAGGAGTACAGCTCTGCAAATCCACACTCCTACATTCACACAGTGAATTGAAAGGGAACCGCTGTAAATCCACACAACACAAAACACATCATGCACACTGAGCTCGCTGTCTGACCTTAATGCTCACTTGTTAGTTTAGCATTTGCTCGGTGCAAATAACTTGACACTGACAGACACACAGGGCTAGAGGGTGTGGCACTCACTTGGCTATTATCCAGAGATATTTCTCGTTAAAACATTAAAGATAGCTTTCACCCCACAAATGCTAGGTGGTGTGTGTGGCGCTATCCCTAATCAAGTACTTACACAGCGGTCGTTATTTAGGTGGAAGGGGCGTGTTGGAGTAACAGCCCTGACGATTTTAAAAGTTGCTATTTTAATCCATTTTCTACTGTTTGACGTATTGGATGTATGCCGATTAAAAGAGTGTGGTTTAACGATTTAATTAAGATCTTGAGTCAAGTTTTACGCTTTGTGTTCAGCTAAAAACACACTAGACAAACTTAAAAAGTCAGATATTTCAACGGAGTTTCGTATGACGCTCTGCTGGGGCTACGTCGCCCTTGCCTGTTTACTAGATTCTTCTTACCCGCTGGACCTCCAGTTCCCGGTCCAGCAGCTTCTGTCCCGTCAGTTTCATGGGGAAGTCAGTCCGGGGGAGGAGCACACTGTCTCGGTACTGTCCCTGGGCAGGTCCCGCTTCTGCAGGCTGGGCATTGCCCTCACCTGAACTGACACCGTGACAGCGGCTGGAGCTGAAGGAGAGAGCGGGGTGGAGGAGGCCGCTTCCCCGGTGTGACCTCCGTCCCCATCTCGCTACCGCCTGAGTAACTGTCGAAACTCGGCAAAGCAGCATGGAGAGGCGAGGGGACCTAAAGTACCAAAAGTAAAAAACACTACCTACTTGTTTCTATGTTGTGCTTGCTTTAATAGCTCAAGTGTTATGTATTTCCAAACTCCGGCTAACGCTATGTTTCTCCCGGAAGAAATGAGAGAGGACAACTACGGAAACGCAAAGAGGACAAAATGTTACCGTGTTCGGCGTTTTGCTATTTGTGCCACTCATTTGCCACAAGGGGTCAATATAAACCAACCACATCTACACAACATCTACACGCAGAGTTCATTGTGAGAAAGTCAGAAGATTAATGTCACTTTTTATTTTGAGATAAGGACACACGAGTATTTTAGATTATTCTTAAGATGGCTCTCTCACTCTGCATGCCTGTGTTTCCCAACAGTGTCAGCAGTCACTCAGCTGATCCCACCCAGCAGCATGAGGGTCCTTCAGGTGTATTCATGTGTGGAACCTCTTTATCTTCAGGAACCATTAAGTTAGAGGAATGCTGCAGGAAAGATGAATGATCTGTGAACTGTGACTGGCTAAATAACAAGCTAAATCTACATTAGACCTGCAATATTCTTACCCTCATATAGCAAATGGGGATATTGTGTAAGAGGATCAATCAGAGACGTTCAGCTTCATAACAAATTAGAAAAGTCAGTGTTATAAGAGAAAACATGCACATCTACTACCCACAACTCTCTGTGGATACATTAAGGAATCGGATCATTACAGTATAATTTGCATGTAGGACTAATAGAATAGTATGATTAATATCATCACAGTTTAAGTTAATGTGTTTCAGTATACTTTTTGAACAAAAAGTCCTCTGACAGGATACATTATAGTGACTAAAGAGTTCAAATTATTAGTTACACTAAAATCTGAGTTCATAGGATTTAGAAATTGCAATCTGGCGTCTTATCACGATGCTTTGGATATCTAACTATTGATTGTTTTTTTTTGCCTTCATGCCAGCTCCTTTAAACCAGAGGGTAATCCGACTGGTGAGATACCATGGTGGACAGCCTGGCAAACAGCGCTGTATCTCCACTTCTGTAAATTGATATCACTGTAGAAAAATAAGTGGGACATGGTAAGTTTCCACAGGGTTTTAAGAATGTTCCCTTCATGCTCTCCTCGTACAGACGTGATCAAATGTCCTGGCGCAAATGCACGTAGCCTACTTCTGGACCTTATACCAGCCTGATGGCTGATTGTTTTAGTTTCGAAATTAATCGAATAAAGATGACATATAAATAAAACAACATGAGTGGAAAAAACACGCCCCAAGCATGTGATTGGTACTTCATAATCATAAAATTGACATAACATAGGCTACCTACACTTTTTTTTCTCCTTACTTAGTGAAACAGCTTCCATGCATTACATCCCATAAACATCACTGCTCATCTGACTTTCCCAGTCGTAGGCCTACTGACCGCTGTTTACTCGTTCCTGGACGCTCAAATAATCAATAAACATTTCCGACAGCCTTGAAAGCAGCTTCAGACACCGCAAGCTGGTGGAGATTGCCGCTGGTGACGTCAGCCTGATGGGCATATAAAGTGTCTCTTTGCTTCTCCCGTTTCATTCATTCACCTCCAGAGGACCCGCACGGTGCAGCCAGCCCGAAGTTTGTTAAGTCTCGCAGGAGGAAAAAAAAGCGACGCCAACATGAATAAGATGTTTACCGCTTTCATTGGACTTCTACTGCTGGCTCTGCATTTGTCATCACAGGTGCGTTGGTCCCTCTGCTTTACTCTGTTATTTCAATTATGACTCAGTTCAGAGCGGCAGTCTTAATATCTGCTGTAAATTGGAATAACGCTGACTTGTAAACATGTTTTCTGGTGATTTAAGGAATAGACTAACATAAGTCTTCAGTGGCTTCAGATTACCCGGTGAGAAAAGTGCCAAGTCACAGCTGCGCCTCATTATGACTAATTAGGGCACGCTTTTTTCCTCCAAATTCCCACACTAATTTGCCCTCATAATGCTGTAGAATATCCTACACATTAAACCAAATTAATGTTAATTTCCTACAGAGTTGAGGTGCCAAGAGGTAACTTATAGCCTATATGTAGGCTAGGATAAAAGTGCATTGCACCAGACTCACTAAGATCCCTGCCCTAGGTAGTAAGAGGCGAAGCCCTCCTCCGCCACCCTTACGCAGAACTTAAGACGCAGTAGGACCTAATTTACCGCAAACTATTCTCATCCGCCAGTGAATCTGGCCTCCGTGTATTCTAGGAATTTCTTTGGGGATTTCTTCCCACTCAGTGCTGGGTTTAGTGTATCAGACTTGCAGCGATGCCGCATTAATGTCATCTGAGCCAGCGAGTCTCCTAAAATGAGTTTATTCACAATTTCAGTAGCCTAACTTAAACTATTTTGGTCTTTTGGAATGGAGGTTCTGTTTGTTAAAATTGAATTACTTTATCTTTTTTAGCTGTTCATTTGACAGTTAGACTTTTTGTAAAGCATGACTGCTCAGTGTGGGGAGGGGCACTCGAACCGGAGTCCGAGATCTTTGCAGCTCATTTTGTTTTGTGTGCCCCAGGTCCAGGCTCAGACTCAGAACTCCACAGACAGCCCTATGAACTCGACTATGATGACAAACTACACCATGGCGCCCACGGTGTCGGGCGGCACCTCCGCGAACGTCACGGCTAAAGGAGCGAGCGCGTCCCTGAGAGCCGACTCCTGCGCGCTGCTGTTCCCGGTGGCACTGGTGGCCTCTGTCGTGCACGGTCGCTTCTGATGGCCGGGCAGTGGATCTCACACACCGTCAAGACTGTAACAACCGGCGGCTGTGCTGGGGTGGTGAGGGGGGGCAAAGCGTTTTCTAAGAGCATTTCTCCAACAGGCTATCAGTGCGCGCACCCCCGGGATGTTGCGGGGAGGTTTACTGAGTAGTCTTTACTTGTGGACCTCAACGGGGTTAATTTTGAAGGAGCGGGTTCTCCCCAAGCCTCAGGTACACCGGAGGACTGGCTTCCCCTGTCGCGCACAGGCCACCGGGGACGCGCTTTGCTCTCGGCTCGTCGTGTCCCGCTGTTCCCTGCTGGGTTCGTTTGGACTCTACTTCTGGAGAAGTCTAAATTTTGCCCCGTGACCGGGAAATCACCGCCGTAACTTTCTGGAGCATCTCTGTAAGGAGAACTTAATATTTCTGTGGCACATGTTCCCACTCACTGTGCGCTCTAAAAACACGCGATGGATAGCCTACTTGATGTCAGAGGCTTGATCGGCCTAAAAGAAGTGATTGTAAAAGTTGAAAATTTTGTAATACAAATTACCGACATCAGTGTGATTGTAAATGTGATTATGCTTTTAGATTTTTATTTTCTAAGTTGAATAAAGCTTTAAATGTGTGACAGTTAAAGTTGACAATAAAAAAATTAAACCTCCTTCAGTTGTTCGGCTCTTGGTCCAAAGAACTAATGTGAAACTTAGCTGGTTTTCAGAGGGGGTATAAAGTCAACAGGCACTTCATAGTAGGCCTACACGTAGATGACTTGCTTCAAGCCAGTAGCGCCTCAGTTTTGTCAGTAGCCATCAAGACTGGCATTGATCTCAGGATGTGTATATACACGGGATGTGACCCTCTGCTTTTAGTTTGGGCACCATGCACTGACTTAAATCACGAACTTGATATCAAAACTTAATGTGGCGAAAGCTACCAACCTGGCCTGAAACTACTACATAAAGCTGATTAAACAATGCCATTGGCTCTAGATACTGGACTTGTGCCAGAGCTGCTGAGTAAGCGTTAGTGGGTTTATTTTGATGGCCAGGGTGTCTAGAATAGCTGCCTCTTAAGAAGTCCAATCTAGTGTCTTAGGCTGTTTGGCTCAACTAAGGTTAATCTTTGGTTATTCTAATCTGGTCAGAGTTAATTTGAGGTTAAATAGGCTAGTCAGCACCACTAATTATGTATAATGAGTAACTTGCATGCAATGCATGGTTAATGAGTGCACACCCAAGATGAGCTGTCCCCCTTTTCTTCAAACTGAAGAACCTTGAGGCTTGATGGCCCTCGTCTTCAGCATTTTTAGAATCAAGACTAGAAAAAGGCTATTTCGGCAAACACCCAGTAAAAATGTCCACTGTAGCATGCAGCTGCTCACAGAACTTTGCTGCTAATTTGCTTCCTTAACTTGTTTCCATGAAGCTCTCACAGCTTCCTGGTGTAGTGTTAAGGCTTTAGATAAGGTCCACTAAGTAGTTTAAATATCTTGCATTGTGATCGGATATAAACAGCCGTTACATACAGCGGTTGTTTTCTGATGGACTTTGCAGGTCCACTGGGCACAATATCCAGCTTGCCAAACATGTTAATGGAGCCACTCAAAAGCAGAACATTCAAGACTCTCAATCACCTCCACACAAAAAGCTCTCTGGTGTGTAAGCCAGTTTTTATACTTGGGTGACAATCAGTCCATTGAAGAAAGAGGACACCCAGGCAAAAAGGTCATGTGATGGCCTCCAAAATTCAAATGCCAGATTTTGTGCTATTTTTTTTTATACTGGTCAAACAAGGAAAGTTGATCTAACAACAAAGTGTTTGAAATCAGTGTAAAATATATATCAAAACGCCTTCACAGGAAACACATTTTAAAGACATGCTTCCGTTAAATTCCACAAGAGATATAATCTCTGCCACAGCGCATGTTTTGGATGAACCAATCTTTCAAAATTCTCTGCACTGCTTGCTCAATTTTCAGACGGCATGAGCAACCCTATTCTGGTGATACTGGAAATGTAATCCATTTCCCATAAACGGCCAGCTAATGCTGAAGTTACAACAGTAAGCATGAAAGTTAGTGATTGCTCACTTCAAAATGCAAAAAAACTAACCAGTAACTTTCTTACTACACACAGACGGTGTGAGTAGCAGACAAATAAAAACACCTCAATTATTCATTAAGAGCAGGTAAATAATTTAAGGGCCCCTGCACCCTTTGCCAGCACAAGGGCCTTATCTGTGGCTGAATGGTGGAATTCACCTGTTGTTGCCTCCCCCCACCCACCATTACCCCAGCTCCACACACACACTCACACACACATACACACATATAACCCCCGTGCAAACACTCATGCACCCTTGATCAGTGTGGGAATTGCATCCCGCCCTGATCACATGACAATGGCTTTATTGTCCGGCTCATCTCATCTGTTCCAGAGCAGGGCCCGGCTCAGGACCTTTGCTCCACCTCTGTCCCGACTCCCCTGCGTCCCTCTCTGCGCCCCTCGTCATAAACATTCATTACTTAAAAAAGTTTCTGTTTTGTAGAGGAAGTTCATCTTCCCTCCACCGCTTCAGTGCCACAATCTCTTTCTCCCCTCTTTCACTACTTCATATAATCCACAGTTAAAGAGGCTCGGCATCGTGCTCGCTACATTTATGCAATGTGGAAATGAAACTTTAATGCAGGTGGAGTGGACTTGGGTGAGTGAGAGAAGGGTTCTCCTTTAGTTGGCCGTCAAAGCGTGACTTCTCAAGTCTCCTCCTCCTCCTTCCAGCCACTCCACCCATCTCCTGCCGGCCAGCTGAAATGTAAGGAGAAACCTGAGTTCAGGTGTGTGTGTGTGTCTGTAAAAACACAGAGGAGAGCCTGAGAGGGAGGGGGAGCAGGGAAAGGCAGGGGGGTTGGTTGTAGGACAGAAAGGTGAAAGACACTCTGCAGCTCTCACCACTGAGCCATGCAGCCCCTCCATCAACAGTCACTGAAGCAGGAATCAGTTTTCCAAAAAAAAAAAAAAAAAAAACAGACAAAACTGTTGTTGAAGCTTGCAATAGTCCCACCAATTTCACTGAACTCTCTATTTTATTTCTGATTAATACAATCTTGTCAATAATCTTATGGCATAACAGCTCCTGAGCTTTTTCCCACCACACTGATTCAGCCTCGGCCTCGCCACATTTCTCCGGTGTTTGTTTGCTCATCAATAAGTCAGAGACTGTCATGCAGTGGAAACAGATCTCTTCACACCATCTCTGTGGCTTCCCCCATGTTGCTTAGCACCGGGCAGCTTCCAGGAACTGATGTCGCGGCCGTTGATGTTTTTTTTTTTTTTTCATCCTTTATGGTTGAGGCTAGGATTGCATTTACACTCCCAGCTTGGACAACACTGAGGGAACTGGAATACTGACACTGGAACCATGTAGTCATGGATGTGTCATGTATTTGAGGTTTTTTTTTGTTTTTTTTTTTGCAGGGAATAAAACTAATTACAAATGGACAACAATAAACAGTAAATAACAATAAATTCAACTACGTTGTTCTTATTAATTCATTATTTTTTAACTCAGAGGCCAAAGTTGCAGGCTTTGCATATCTTATCTCTGAATTAATAATGCAGCCATTTCCATTTCTGCCCCTCTTATTACATACTGTATATTTGTGAATTATGATGTTTATTTCATTCTATCTGGCATTTTATGGTGTTGCCAGGATGGACATCTTCCAATGAAATCAGCATTGTTTGCTTTGCAAATTCAGGTGGAGGCACTTGTACTTGCACTTGTATAGTCATATTTCCTGGTGGAACAAGAAGAAGACTTTGAAAATATTTTAATAAAATATGAATTTAAATATGCGGTTGGTCAAAAGTGCGTGGTGTAGCTTGACCTAGGTCTGGTGGTCTGTTGGAAATTAGAGAGAGAAAGAGAGCCAAACAAACATGCTACATGTATTTGAAATGGATGTATATACTGAGAACTGTGCATGTGCATGGGGCATAAGATTTCCGCTCTCCTACAGCCCCTGTGAGAGAGAAATACGGGCAGGGGGTGCCTTAGTAGTGAGTAGCTCATTATCCATCCACAGTGAGTGTGCATTTGTGTGTGTGTGTGTGTGTGTGTGTATGTGTGTGCATCAAAGCCAGAGTGAGAGAGGTCTAATTTCAAAGCCTGCTGAAAGCTTAGTGGCAGCACAGAAAAGTACAGGGGGGGAGACCAAGAAATGAAACTCCCTGTTGACTTTCCTGCGTTTCGAAAGCAACTCTGTCTCCCTCCACTGAAACCAGCTGATGCGTGACAACCCCTGAGATCCAGAGCATGAGCGCACTGGGGAGAGAGAGCCGGCATCAGCGCGCATTGCACTGGATGTGACCTATGTTTAGGACATGTCACACAATGTGTACACATTTCTTTTTATGATCGCATTAGCGGCACATTTATGATGCTCGCCTTGACACAAACTCTCATCACTGCGGCCTTATCCGTCATACCTGTGAGGATGTTGTCCTTCTTCCAGAGGTTGTATAGTCATACTGACTGCACCATGTTCTTCCTTTTATAATATAATTATTTACATTCCTGTAAATTATTATACCAACACTGACAGGGGCATTGTGGTGAGCAAAACAGCCTCGTGCACATTCTGATATGATCTTTGTCAGTATATCCTGTTTAAATGAGGAACTTGAGCTATTGAACCCTGAGAAAAATCATTGAACAGTTCCTGAGCGCAGGTTAATAATCTTTTCAATCATCTTAATACCGTGGGAGCCTCAGCTGAGTGAGTCTGTGAGTCACCAGCTGAAACATCATGAAGGCCTTTTACCTCCCTCTTTCTGTTTTACACATTGATGCTCCCATGCAGAGTGAAATACAGACATGATAAGGCGGCAGGCGTGTAGAGTCTGGCCCAAGCACACTTTCAGGTCCGGGACGGTGTCGCGAGCCACTGTTCCCCCCCTGTCTGTTAAACACCAAACAGGGGCAAGAAAAACATCCCTGACGAAAAACCTCTTCAAAAATGAAGAAGGGACACCAAGCTGCTAATGACAGGGCTATCATCCAATTATCTGCTCTTGCCAGTTGTCACAGGCAACCATTTGCAAGTCACTATGGTTACCTTTTGCCATTTAACCATGTGTGAACAGCCTCTCCGACACAGGAGTGATATGCATGTACAAACAGACCACGACACAGTTACACGAAGATGCGTTTGTCAACTTTGCAAACCCAAATCTACCGACTGCCCCTCTGAATACATTTTAGCCAACACAGCACTGTGATTGCAGCGCACGATAGGCTACGCTGTGACTAGATCGCAGTGATAACCTCATCTGAGCCTTTGCCATTTCCTTGCTACATTCTGCAGCTCGCTGTGGAGTGGCCTGCGTGGCCTCCTTTGCATGAAGGGTTATGGGTTTTTGAGCCAAGTGGGAATGGCTTTACCACAGTGCGCCACACTTTGACCACACTGATGTCACTGTTAAGCGGGACATGGAAATGAGAGGGGCACAACGCTGGATTTGTTACGCATAGCTGGTCGGATAGCTACTGCGCAGTGTGGATAAACATACTGCACAAGCCAAAGTGCTTCTTTAAATCTCATTTTGGGTTCATCTGGTTTTGAAGCAACTTTGATATAAAATTTATCTCAGGTTGGCACACCAAAGCATTTTTACATAGCTATTAGACCCATCCTGTTAGGCACAGACACACAGACAAATCAAATGCCCTGCTTTTTCGCTGGCAGTCACAACACACACAATGGAATTAGCTTTCCATTATCGACGTTTAATTTGTCATTATCATGAAAACTTCCACTGAAATGTGGTCAAACTCAACAGGAAGTAATCTAACACAATTTGCCAAGCTATAACGACAGATGTGATGGCCACTTTACCCATAATGCGGCTTTTGAAGTGCATTATTGGTCTATAATAGTGCTCTGATGGTTTTGTTGTTGTTGGAGGCAAAAAGTAAAGTCTCTCCAGCATGGACACATTTCAAACCAACAGGCGTAAGAATCTCGGTACAGAAACTGGAAAAGAAACCCAACAAGAATTCATGTTTGACCTAGAACAAGATGACAAATCTGCCTGATGCAACGAGAAGTTTATCTTTGGAGGGAGCAGTAAGCTGAAGAAACCAAACTCTACATCTGAAAATCCCCTCACCTGGCCCCCACCCAGCTGTGCCGGTAATCCCCTGGTTTAAATGGAACAGGCTCTGGACACACACATGCACACATACACATGCACACACACACACACACACACACACACTCACACACACACACGCACACATGCACGTACACACACACACACACACACACACACACACACACACACACACACACACACACCCCTTTCCTCCCTTGTTTTTTGACAAGGTGCACCAGGAAAATGTATCTTGTGTTTTGCAATGCAAATTCCCTAATCTTAAATCAAGAAAATATTACATTAGTTTGGATTATTCATGGCCATTTCTTCTTTCTATCTCTCTCTCCCTCTCTCTCTCTCTCTCTCTCTCAATTATATAATAATAAAGTTTACAGTAATATGCAAATATCGACAGTCATATCTATATAACCCAATAATAAGTCCACTAACCCTAACCCTAAGATGCATTATATTTGTATCTTATCTTATCTTATCTTATATTTGTCACAGTCCATATGAAGGTGAACACAGTGTGGCCTCTGTGGGTAGTCCACTCAGTCTGTACTCCTTTGTTTACCTTTGTTTTCCATCAGTCACAGCAGTCAGGTACTCTGGCACCACGTACCATCTGTTTAGGGTCAAACAGAACTCTAATTTTCTATTTGACTTGGAGGTCTCATTCCAACATTTGACATACAGTCAAGCCCAAAATTATTCATACCCCTGGCAAATTTTGATTTAAAGTTACTTTTATTCAACCAGCAAGTTTTTTATTAATTGGAAATGGCACAGGCATCTCCCAGAAGATAATAAGACGATGTACAAGAGGCATCATTGTTGAAAGATATATTTCTAAGCTTTTATTTACATTTGAACAAAAAGTGGCGTGTCCAAAATTATTCACACCCTTTGCAAACTGTCACACTCTATGGGAGAATCCAAAGTTCTATACCATTCCAAATAGTCCAAGCTGTTCTAAAGCATCCTAATTACCCT
Organism: Myripristis murdjan; assembly: GCF_902150065.1. Classification (NCBI taxonomy): domain Eukaryota; kingdom Metazoa; phylum Chordata; class Actinopteri; order Holocentriformes; family Holocentridae; genus Myripristis; species Myripristis murdjan. Next base: position 22,636,073 of record NC_044001.1, on the reverse strand, counting down.
GATTCATTGGGAACAGCTGTGAGACAGCAACAGGTGAAAAACAGCAGCTCTCTGCAGTTGGTTTTTGGACAGTCATGGCTAAGACAAAGGAGCTCACTGAGGACCTCATCTGGCTCATCTGGACAAAGAAGACGACTTCTGGTCCTCTGTTCTGTGGTCAGGTGAAACAAAAATTGACTTGTTTGGCCACAATGATGTATCCTTCATTTGGCGTAAAAAAGGAAAAGCCTTCAACCCTAAGAACACCATCCCCACTGTCAAACATGGTGGTGGGAACCTAATGCTTTGGGGGTGTTTTTCAGCCAATGGACCAGGGAACCTAATCACAGTAAATTACACCATGAAAAAAGAGCAATACATCAAGATTCTCAACAACAACATCGAACAGTCTGCAGAGAAACTTGGCCTTGGGCACCAGTGGACATTTCAGCACGACAACGACCCAAAAACACACAGCAAAAGTGGTAAAGAAATGGTTAGTGGACAAAAACATTAACATTTTGCAGTGGCCCAGCCAGAGTGACTTGAATCCAATAAAGAATCTGTGGAGGGAGCTTAAGATCAGGGTGATGGCAAGGAGACCCTCCAAACTGAAAGAGCTGGAGCTCATTGCTAAAGATGAATGGGAGAAAATACCAGTGGAGACATGCAAAAAGCTGGTCAGCAATTACAGGAAGTGCTTGATTGCTGTAATAGCCAATAAAGGCTTTTCTGTTGATTATTGAGAAGGGTATGAATAATTTTGGACATGCCACTTTTTGTTCAAATGTAAATAAAAGCTGAGAAATATTTCTTTCAAAAAAGATGCCTCTTATTATATTCTGGGAGATGCCTGTGTCATTTCCAATTAATAAAAAACTTTCTGGTTGAATAAAAGTAACTTTAAGTCAAAATTTGCCAGGGGTATGAATAATTTTGGGCTTGACTGTATAATTTTCTTTTTTGTTTTTATTGTGAGATGATTTGGTTGGGCCATATTGATTAGTGTCTGTCCTGAAGCCCCGGTGTGTGTGTGTGTGTGTGTGTGTGTGTATCTTTGTTCACCTTCTAGCACTGAAGGCCTTTGTTCTGGTTGGGTTGTGGGTCACTAGATTGGAGGGCTTCATAGGATTTGATGATTCCCTTTTGAATTTCAAAGTCTCCCTCCAGTCTTTTATTAAGCCCCTAAAATGTCCCTAAAAAATAATCTTGGTTCATCAATATTACATATTTAAAAGTTTTTTTCCATGAAAAAAAAAAAAAAAAACATCCCTTAGTTCCCTAAATGGAACTTTAAATCTTGCCCTCATTAAAAATGTGCAAATCAGTGAATATGTAAATGCCCCCATCTCATAACCAGAGCTCGGTTCACAGAATGTGGAAGACCTGTTCTGCTGCACTTATGAAAATTGTGCCATATTTCATAATCTAGCCATTAAAAAATAAATATTTTTCAGCGAATCTCTTGGTTATACTGTCCATGTGAAGCAGCCATTTTCAGTTGGTCTTGTTTTTTTTTTTGAAAATGAAACAACATCACCGGGGCTGGTGCTCATGATTTGTAAAGCCTCATCCTGTCAGTTGATGGGATTGGCTGCTGGATTTGTGACGTACCAAGTCTAGCTGGCCTGGGGTTTGTCTGAATCTCAGGTTTTAGGTAAGTGCACAGACACCACCACCTTCAGAGGTGTGTGGGCACGCCAGTAGTGAAAAACAGTGCACAGATAAACATCAGTATTGTCAAAGTCAGACATTTTAGAGGACATAAACATAAAAAAACACGCTTTTTGAGTGGAGAGGGTCTTTAATTATTAAAGGGCAAGTTCTGGTTGAGTTCTGTCCTGCCTGCATTGTCCATGTGTCTGTGAACTTTAAGTATGTTTTTGCACACTTCTGCATGCAGATTCCCCACACATCACTACCATGATGTATTACTGGGTGTACTAATGAATTTAGAATTTTGAGCCAGGTACTACTTGGAATGTCAATGGAAATGTTTCTTTTGATGGCCTAAAAAGCCCGTCTTGCCTTCTCCTTCAGCTCATCAACACCCATGCCAAAATGCCCAGTGGAACTGATAATCAGGCCTAAATATGTATAACATTTTGTATGCTCCATTTCTCAATGTAATCTGTCCCTTCGCTTCCAATTTTAATTGCACATCTGTTATTCAAATACTTTGTTTCAACTGAATCACAACTTTTACCCCCTATGCCACTCCCTATTAACTGATAAAAGAGCCTGTCATGCCACATACAGTCAAAGGCCTTTTTGAAATGTACAAAACATATTTGATTTTTATTTTAGTGTACATTTGTGTTCATGAGCGTGGTCAGGGTAAAGATTACGGGCAAATGTGTGACGGTTAGGCATGAATCCAATCTGACTTTTCAATCACAATCTCTCAGTCTCTCTCTCTCTATCTGTCTTCCTGCGACCAGAGTGTGTGATGGGAGGCCAGTGTGCCACCTAAGAGTCAGCATATCTCTCATACAATCATGAATCACTGAGCAGCTGTACTTCTTCTGCACTATAAACACTAAGAAACAGCGGATATCAGCAGGAAATGCACAGCAGGCACTGGCTCACAACATATTCATAGTAGATTACGAACTTTACATTGTAATAATAATAATAAAAAACATATCATGTGATGGTTCATAACATTTACTAATGTTATGAAAGTGAGGCTAATTTAGCAAAGCAAATGAACCCCACAGAAGCATAGACCTGGGCTAAGACCCCCATTAGGCCTGGGATTACAGTTATTTCACACTTGCAACTCTGAATGTTGAATATCCCCACACTTTGCCCAGGACTCACTAAAAGTCGATGAACACCAGCTTTTCAGGGATAAGCCCAAAAAGTCAGTCTTCTGGTCTGCAGTGTGAGTCAGGGTTAGAACAAAAGCATCAGGATGATGTTGTTCAATCAATTCGATGAGACAGCATTTGGATGCTGTGGCGACAGCTGGCCTGAGATGCTCAGCAGGCTGTGATTTTCAAAGGTCAATCCTTTACTGTGAGGCCAGGGTTAATAAGCATGAGTGTGAGCTGGGGCTAACCTTTGCCTAGGGCTAAGAAATGCTTGCGAGAAAATGACTTAATGTTCTTATTTGTCACTGTTAGCCTCTACCAATGACATTAGCAACTCTTTAATTAAAATGCGTTCACAACCAGACAGTGACAGCTAGCTAAACCAGATGGTATGGTGGCTCGCTTATGAGCTTATCAAAACACAAAATGGAATCCATCAGATGTAGCAATCAGTGATGAAATTGGTTTCTGTCAGATTCTTTAAATTCTTAATTTAGAGAAAGCCATGAGCCACTGTTGGCCAGGAGCTGAGGAGCTCCAACATGGCCGACAGCTGATGTGTTATGTCAGGCTCAAAGTCCTCTCAAAGTCCTTCGTTGCACTGGAACACTGTGCGTCAAATGCATAGCCGCCCGCTCAGGTATTTGCAACAAGGCACCTGTGTCCACTTCAGAGAAGGGTGCTTGTAACACAAAGGCTTTTCAGTTGAAGGCACTGATGTAGGAAAAACACAAGCAATAATCATATGTTAGCCCTTACTGTTTACAATATGCAAAAACTACTATGAATGGGGCTGATTCACAGCATCCTGTTATGTGCATCATATATCAGCATGCTGTAAAAGCGAGGCCATGACCCAGGTCACATCAACCAAATAGGTTTGTATTCCCGTTATGGAACATACAGTTGACTCAGCCAGAGGGCGTGTGCACAGGAATCCTGCTGTCTTTCCTTGAGTGTGACAGGGACAGAGGAAGGTGGTGGATGCATGTTTGTGAGTGCCACCCAGATATTGGGCACACACATACATATACAAGAGCCTTTGCAGTATGTGTACTTGTGTGTGTGTGTATGTGTGTGTGTGTGTGTGTGTGTGTGAGACAAGGCTTTAGGTATGTGCGGACGAGTCCTCGCTTTGCCGAGATTTCATTAGCACGTCCTTCTCCCTCAGCTGTCAGCGGTGCGAGCATGGGCGACATTTGCGTAATGAACCCGGGGGGTCAGGATCAAATGGGAGGCAATGGAAAGAGCCTGGTGGACAGGAGGGAGGGCTGAGGATGAAAGAGAGGAGAGGGGGATAAAACACAAATCCACACATCCGGGAGAGAGAATGTCAAGGGAAACAAGAGCCTATTACGGGCTCTCTGTGTTGTGTGTGTGAGAAATAAGACTTCCAAAACAAGTACCAGCAGAGGGGATTTATCTTAATGCTGCACTCAACGTCATTAGCGCCAATTCACTGAACTGCTCCTTTGCAATTTCATTTTGATGATACAGTCAGGCTGTTATTGGTGATTTTGCAACTTTTCCTTCATTCTTGGAACCACAGAGAGCGACATCAACCAGTGGACTGACCTCTGTTTGTCATGGATGGGCAGGATCATGAGGATCCTTATGTAAATGTTGCTATTACAGGCTTTAATTCGGCCTGCCATGCTTGTCACTGGACGCAGAACTATTTTCAACCCTTGGGAAGACGCACGGTGCCATTCTCCACTCTCTCCCTTTAGCCCTCTTTCCAACACAGTAAAGCAAGGCTCCTGCTGGAATTAGAAGCAGCCTAGTTCCACCTTGAACGGTGTGCTGACACAATACCACCAAACACGCCGGCTGCAGTGCTTTGTCCTCATCGCTGACCCCATTCGCTCAACAAAGGCTCCCTCAGGTCACAGAGAGAGGATGATGGTGACTGGTGATCAAGTGGGGTGAAAGCTGTGTATTTAGGTAACATGTTGAAGGACGGGACCCTGGTGCCATGAGGACAACTTCTTAACCCACTGGAGCATCAGATGTTGACATTTCTTTGCCTCTTTATGGGTTAGACATTTTATTCTGACGGGACGTTAACCAGCTGAAAACTTTATTATCTCTAACAATACTAAAAATGTTATTCCCTTGCAGCCTAATATGGAGCCGATCAAATGTGTGATGGTTACGCATGAATCATTTCCGACTTATCGATCACAATCTCTCAGTATCTCTCTCCATCTGTCTTCCTGTGATCAGAGTGTGCGATGGGAGGCCAGTATATCACTTAAGAGTCACCATATCTCACAATACAATCATGAATCACCGAGCAGCTGTTCTTTCTTTGGCACTAAAATACCAAGGAAAAAAGAGAAAATAAAGAACAGATGATGTTATAGCAGGAAATGCACAGCAGGCACTGACTCACAGTATATTCATAATAGACAATGTAGGCTACTTTTCATTGTAATAACAATAATAACACATCAATTTTGATGTTGACTTATGTTGCCAATACACCCAAATGAACCCTTTAAAAATGTTCTCTGTTTCTGCATAAATATGACCTACAAAGTGATCAGAGGTCCTAAAACTAGATAAGTGGAACTGGAATAAAGAAATGAGACACAAATCTATAGGGATGCTTGAATTTTCACCATGTGTAAATAGTGGGCACACCAACACAATGTCCTTGAGAAGATCAGACTTTGGTCTTGCTCAGACTGCAGGCAAATCAGATTTGTTTCTCAAATCAGATATTTGAGACAGACAGCCCGCACCGTTATTTGCAAGTGATCAGATTGGATTTGTGTATCCAAGACATCACCAACCTGTCTGCATGGGGTTGTTGTGGGACGTACGCCAGTCAATCATGAGAAATGTACAGAAGCCATTGGTGTATGTAAGATTGGATAATTTTCCTAAATAAATAAATAAAGGAATTAAGTTTAATGTTTTTTGTGTCATTTTTTAAATGTGGTTTCCTTTATCTAGATTTAAGACTTTAGGAAAATCTGAATGCGTTTTAGGTCATATTTATGCAGAAACTGAGAAAACTGCAAAGGGTTCACCAACTTTCAGGCACCATTTATGTCTGTATAGATGCTGATGTCCCTTGTTTGTGGTATGGCTGCGAGTTTTATTTGAGCACACTGTTCAAAAAGCAATAGGGAGGATGAAGAACACATAGTCACAGCAATAAAATCGAGGCGGCCATTTTCATTTGGCATTTTGTCATCTTATCAGTGGAAGTTTCAACGGGCCGCAAGCCAAACCTCCAATATTCTGCTGAAGGCTACAAGTGTTGCTATCAATTCCAATTCTAGGCAGCCATTCCTTGTCTCTTATCAACATACGGTGTTATTTAATCAAGAATTCACCAGCCACGCAGGGCCACACCGCCTTACGTGAGACAGCTGATGATTTAAATGCTTGTGGTCACTTCTTGAGAACTCTGCTGCATCATCAGGGCCGGTAGCGTGACAGTTATAGAGAAATGGGTCGGGATTAGACGAAGTCACTGGAAAGCAGAAGTTATTGTGGGCTCTGTAAGCACACCGTGTGGCGCCTTAGTTTAGGCTTGTGTCCAACACGCTAATTGGTTGAGTGGATTAATTTCACTTGAGGCTTTAATGCGCACAATCTTAGTATTTCAGGGAAAGTGTTTGCTGGAGCCAAGATATTTGTGCGCCTGTGTTTGAAAGATGCAAAGTAGTTATCTAATTCTCTCATTTGAGTCTCTCTCTCACTCTCTCACATACACACACACAAACACATAAAATATGCATTTGTTCTAATGACATTTTATGTCCGCATAAAATATTCATACAAAGATCTTTACCAGAATGAGATGTTTTGGAGATCAGTTTTCGAGTTGAAATAATAAATAATACATGCATGCGAATATGGTTGAAGATGTGAAAAGTCATTTTAAACTTCTAAGCTGGAGAGCCATAATTGTGCCACAAAGTTGGAGCAGAGCATAATCCTTCTGCTGACAATAGGGTTTGTCTGATATAACAGCAAACTGTTGGTATCGGCTGATATCGGCTTCAAAAGCAATATTGGCATTGATCTAAAAATTATTTTTACTGGCGATGATGGAATGGAATTTGCCAATGTTGCAACCCTTTATCCTCTGGGAGTGTGTCTTTAAAACAACTGTCAAAATGGCAACATAATAAAACTAACATGGAGTTTTATTTACAAAACATATAATTATTTTAGGCTATGTCTGTTTGAAAAAACTAAACCTGTATTCCAGTTTTTACAAAAATTGAGATCAGTGTTGGCACTGGTGTGCGTCATTGTGGTTAGGAGGATATAAACAAAAATTTACATCCTTGGTTGACAAGCATTTGCATGAAATCTATTTTAGTTTTTCAGCTGCCACAGATCTTTAATCATTAAAGTCGTCTATAGAGAGTAAAACAAACAGGTGGGTAGCAGGTTTACAGCGGTGAACAGAACCAGCGGTGCTCCTGTGTTTGGTTTGGCATTTATGATCAGGTTCAGGCTGCACAAGAACAGATAAGACATTGCAGCAGGAATTTTAGAAGAAAGACACCTTGTTAAAAAATAACCATCACACATCAAGATAAGCTTAATTTATTTACCATCATCATCCCAGGGTAACAAACACTGCAATGGATTGAGGATAATCACCCTTATCTTAAAAATGTGCTGCATGATTCTAATGGTCGGTGGATGAAAGCCTGCCGCTGAAAAGGCATTTTACAGAGAATAAATGTCTATTATGCTTTCAGAAGACCATTAAGTGGGTCTGTGTTTCGTGACTTGGTCAATAGTTGGCTACTCGTGCCCGCAGCTCTCCTCACACAGATGAGCTGTGCTCCCTTTTAGTCACCTCGGTGTCACCTCTTCCCTCACTGTCGTCTCCATGGTCACTGATGGTGGGAAATCCAACCCTCTGCTCAATCCATTGGGTTACAGAAAGCAACTTTCTGTCTTGCAGGGCGGGGCCTATGAGCTGTAGACCAATGGGAAGGCCTCGGCTTGATAAAGATGTTGGCACGGAGACAGCAGGCAGACCTGGAGCAAACAACAACAACAACGGGGAAAAAAGCAGGTTGAGAGAAAGTTCAAAGAAAAGAAAAGAAAAGAATCTCAAGGTTATTTAAAGGCCAGTTTGCAGAGAGATAAGAGGAGGGTGAAACTTTAACCGTGTTCAAACTTTAACAGCGCTGCTTAAGGATCAGTTTTGAGGGAAACTTCAAAACAAAGTTTGCACAGCTTTTAATGAAGTGCCTTTGCTCACAGAAGCACGAATCTCTCCATTTGCTCTCATGATAACGTTTGATCAACAGGCCTTTGTAGTCATATGGGGGAAGGAAAACACCCATTTCATTTCCAAATGTTGTTTGGAAATGAAATGGGTGTGTGATGGCGCAGATCTGCACCAATACAGAGAACACATGTATAAGTAAATTAAGGCACACACACACACACACACACACTTTCACTTCCTGTATACACATGCGACATACACCAGGGCCTCTCTCTCTCTGTGTACCTGCCATGTTGACAGGCTGGGTGAAGATGTCTTCCTGGGCGCTGCGTGTTCGGTTGTCTTCCTGCATGAAGTCAGAGTAGCGCGACGCGTCAGCCAGGGTGGTGGGCGTCAGCAGCACGTCCACACCCGATTCAAACACGTGCCTGAAATCGTCTGCGATCAGCCGGCGGACCTGCTGGGCCTTCACAAAGTAGTGCTGGTAGTTCCTGGAACAAGGATTATGACTGTCTCAATAGTTTATTCTTGCCCTGCCACCACACTTTTTTAATCTCAAGAAAGGCCACTTGGCAAGCTCATCCCGTGACAATAGCCACCTGACAACAGAGGAAAGGTTAAAGCTATAAAGTGACACAACAGCCCTTAATAGCGCAGCGCTTTGAATCGAAGCCCTGGGTGATATGAACACCGTGAGAAAAATGAATGAGCCGTCTTACTGTTTGAGCAGGAAGTAGTTCCCTGACAGTATCCTGCCTCTCACCACATCGTTGAAGCCCTCGTGGCGGGTGGAGGCGTACATGGCCTCCGTCGAGCTGTCCACCTCACTGCGGTGGCCTGAGAGACATGGGACACGAGACCGCAACGCCAGTGTCATCATCATCCTCTGACATCCAAACATCCCCTCATCATCATTAGAGTTTTTTTTAGTTTGCTCTAGTCTGTGTGGGTTACATGCTGGACAGGGTCTGCAGCTTGGATCTAATTCAGTTCAGTGGATCCAAGAAAGCTATAAAGCATTATTTTGTTTATATTTACATGCCTCTTGGACACTGTAAATGAGAGACATGTAGTGTCCTATATCTAGCATTTCTAAACACCGATTTATCAATGCAGAATTAATTGTGGCAACTTAGTTTAAGTACCATTAAGGTAACTTCTATCTCTCGCCAGTGGCATTCGTAGTGCTACTGCTACCAAAAAATTAGTACTGCATTTTTCATAAACCATATTTTTTTTCTGTTGCTAGTCACTAATGTTTCTCTGCACGCGTTTGTTTTTAACAGTAAGAAGGAAACGAGGATGAGAGCTGATAAGTGCCAAAGTGTTTTTTTCCATCAGCCTTTTGCTTATGCCACCATTTGCAGCTGCAGGAAGCTCTTGAAGCCTGAGCTCATCATCTTCCTGTTTATGCATTATGAAGTAACTCAGCAGATATCCTGCAAAATTGGAGTGGCACACAATGTAAACTGCTACATCTCCTGTGCCGGAGTCAGTTTTGATACATTTTTGATGTGGCTGATAAATTTCCGGCGTTGTATGTGATATTTGCGAGTGATGGTCAGGCAGCTTTAAACTGTTTTATGTCACGAACTGGGATTTGCTGTCCAGGACGACCTGCACACCCCAACATAACATCTAGCATGCAAGAGTGTATTTTGGCTTTTGTTGACTAGTTTGGCTGGTATGTGTACTTCATTCTCATATTGTTAATTTCTGAAGGCCTGAAGAGTGGTCGGGGCAATTATGGTTTCTCTCTCAGGCAACATACAGCTAGAATTTACATTGTGTAATTGTGCAAGAGGCAGACTGGCCCGTACCGTATTGCAGGCCGTCGAAACGGGCCATGTTAGATGCCACCTCAGCATGGCACAGGACGTGGTAACAGACAATGGAGTGCTGGGTGTGGGGGAGGGACACCTGCTCCACTCTCGCACCCGCTCTCTCAAACATGTCGGCAACACGACTCCACTGTGCCAGCGTCTCCTGGGACAGTCCCGGGGCGTGGTACTCCTGAGCCGCATAGGGAAATCAGACGCGCAGCTTTACAAACCGAATGCATTTTCGTTCCATGTTTGCTTATTCAAACAACCACATACAGGTATATTATTAAGAAACTATATGCAATTTATCAGCAAGACGAGTCTGCACAGTGCTAAAAGCAGGAATACAAATATTCGTCTTCACTTTGTTCTCCAAATAAAGTAATGATGGTACAGCATTTTTAACTTCTATATTTTCACTTTTTTTAATCATTCTAGTGTAAAATTCTTCAGACAAAGGTCTATAGCATGCCATGATATATGAGATGCTTGGGGTCTATGAAGAGTTTCATTATGACAAACTGGCAGGGAAACAACAGCAGCCACAGTGAGCGATCAGACAATAATGACTCAGTATAAAGCGAAGCTCACCTTTGGGATGCCTACACAGATGTTCTTGATGTCAAAGTCTTCAGGTAGCTCTGTCAGCGACGAGGGACTAGGCACTGTTGTTGAATCTCTGACATCTCGGCCTTGGAGGACACCTGTGTGACATTTCAACAAAATCCACCGTGAGATCTCTATTTGACGGCAGACATATTACGCCCCAATGATGCATCACTGACTCAATATCACAAGTTTGATCAATGCACAACTTCTGACGTGGTTAGCCTTTAGGCTATGTGGGTGAGCACATAGTAGGTTCAAAGAGGTTGAGGAAAAATAGACCTTATATAATACTGACTATTCAAAGGAAAAAAAAGACAAAGACAAGAAACGGTTCTTTTTCTGTCTTTGTAAAAGCACAACTCTGAAACAAGACATGGTGGAGACATGGCAGCCGGCCACCAGTTTCGTACCCAAGACAATGGCTGCGTCACTGGCACTGCGGGTTATGATGCCGGGGACGTCCATGGAGTTGACCAGCGGGATGAGGCCGTGCCTGGACACCAGGCCGTAGGAGGGCTTCAGCGCCACAACACCACACAGAGCTCCTGGGTTCCGCGTGGAACCACCGGTGTCCGAGCCCAGAGCTCTGCCAGGGGGACACCGAGGGTGAAATGATTTTACTTCGGGCATGAATGGACAGACATGATGCCTAATTTATGACTTGTGCTACTGCAACAGTCTAGTTTACTTACCTGATTAAATCAAGGTCAAATAAGCAAAATAAATTAAATAAATGATGTGGCAATATTGCATATTATACTGTGCTTTCCAGTTGCTATACGTTGTTGAATCCAATCTATCAAACAATCTCTTTTCGAGTTTCTCATCAGCATTCTGGGATCTGACCCCATCTCTGTATTTTTTTCACTTACAGATAGCTGGTGAGCGATGCCACAGCTGCAGCACTTCCTCCTGAACTTCCTCCAGTGATGACCCAATCAGAGTCTGGATCCGCCCCCGTCCGGTCTCGGTAGGGAGCAGCGTAGCTCCAGGGGTTCCTCACCGGACCGAAGGCCCCGTCTGTACTGCCCGCACTGGAGGGGGGAACAGGGAAAGAGGAATGTAGTGACAGCCAGAAATCCTACAGATGTGTTATCAGTAGTTGTGACAGCTTTATAAAGCAACTTCACTAACTCAAAGCTGGATTTGAAACTTAGTGGATGTTACTAAAATAATTCCTGCATGAGAGGTGAGTGACAGTTATCCCGACCTTCATGCCGACGGCCTTACCCCATAGCAAACTCATCCATGTTGGTCTTTCCCATGAGAACAGCCCCCTGATCGAGGAGCTTCTGGACCACCGTGGCGTTGAATGGTGGAGTGTAATCTGCAACACAAGTCAGGGATGAGTGTCACCATCAGTTCTAGTGGCACACAGGGAAAAGTGAGACATGACGCCTTTTGCACAGACCTTTGAGCATCCTGGAAGCACACGTGGTCCTGACGCTCTCAGTGCAGAAGTTGTCCTTGACAGCAAAAGGGATTCCATCTAGAGGACCTTTGGGAGCACCTGAGGATGACACAGATCAGGTAGGAACACCTGTGATTTAATGATATAGTAAAAAAAAAAATGCATCATGATTTTCATTTTTGTTGAAGAAAAAAAAAATATTAAATTGATGATACAGTGATACTGACATTTTTAGTAAGGTCTATACCAAACATTTTTTCTTGTTTTAAGTCTACAGAGCACAATTTGCACACCAGGGCATGTCTGTAACATCATAATACTTCATCTAAACAATGTTTTGTTACATATTTTACCTCTATTTTACCTTACTTCTCAAAAGGTTGCAGCTATTGCTATTTCGATCATATTTGGATTAACAGTTCAGCTGTGACTCTACTCTGAGTGGGTGGAAATAGACCCATGCCTGCACCTTGGAGCAGCCTGCTGTCGGCCTCCTGCGCCTGCCTCAGTGCCAGCTCCTCGGTCACAGAGATGTAAGCGTTGAGGTGCTGGGTCCTCCTGATGCGGTTCAGACACCTCCTGCACAGCTCGGTGGCTGAGATCCTCCCCTCTCGGAGGGCCAGGGACACCTGCAGGGTCCAAACACACACAGCTCAGCCATCATACTGGGACCTGTGCACTCTGGACTGATGGGTGTATGACAACACCAGCAGACAAGCAGTTCAGCCATACTGTCATGCCCTTATCTTATAAAATACATATCTTCAACTAGATACACACAGAGTTTTACTGACTGCACTGAGGAAAGGACAAGACGTCAACTGTATTATTAATAATAATAGTTATTATTATTTTGTATTGTCACCTGATAAAATGTGGCTATAGCTCACTGAAAGCTGTTCTCATTTAAATTTATTAAGCTAAAGTTAGCAAGCATGAATCATGAAATGAGGTTTAATATATTTATTAAACAATATTAAAAAGCCACGTTCATGCCGTAAAGCAAGTACCATTCGTACTAACCTCCCTTATTGTCAGGCTGAGCATATTTATTCTATTTTTCGTTGCCGAGCCTCTCAAACTGACCACAACCTTGGAGCGGTGTGAGCGGCACTAGTAAGCTGCCATGTTTGTTTCCATAATCCGCGTCGAGCATCGCGGACTGTGATTGGATGACGGCTGAGGAAGCAGCGCTCTGATTGGTGGAGACGCCGGAGCCCCCGGTGGCGAGCGTCAGTCGAGGAAGCGGCATGCGAGGGAACGGAGCTAAGTTGTCATTTATCCTTTGGTTTTTGAAATGACTTAATACAGAGGAGACAATGTCAGCACACAGCAGACAGATGCACTTCCTTTGACGTGACTGGCTGGAGTGTTGCAGCTTGGCTGCCCTGCAGAAAACTAGAGGCAAATGTTGATCTTCAGCTCCAGTGTTTTATTATAACAGTTTATAGACGTGAGTAATGAATTCAGTGAGACAGCTCGTGTGCAGCAGGTGGCTGCCTCATGTCAGTAAGACACTCACTGGAAACCCATCAGTGTCCAGGCATGGCTGCCGGAGGAGACAGCTCAGCACCACCAGCAGCAACATGACAGTCATGCCTGCCTGGGTCATTGACAAATACGGAGGCAGTGACGTCCTGCGGTTCACCAAAAACGCCAGCTTCCCCATCATCCACTACCCCAATGAGGTCATCGTCAAAGTGCATGCTGCAGCGCTGAACCCGATTGATGTCAGCATGAGAGGTGAGTGACAGGTCACGTGTCTGCATCTGCACACTGGGGGTGGCCTTTACACTGCTGCTGCACGGGGAAACATCCAAAATCATCTTCATCTTCATCCACTACCTTGATCTCACTGTTGAGATTTAGCTCTGGAGAGTAAGAAAGGCATGCAGGCTGAGGTCAAGAACAATTAAAATCATTTCTAATGGTAATAATGACGCTGTTTGGAAATGAAGTCTGACACGTGACTGAAGAGCTAAGATTTAAAAAAAAATTAAAAAACAAGTGGGATCCCATTAATGTTGAAAGGCTATAACTTTCCATTCTGTGAGCAAAACGTTGTGACACTGTATGGCGAAAGTACAAATTTAGTTCATTTGTAAGGAAGGCTGATGTTTCTCGTGGTTTGATGAGATTCAAAATGAATCACACAGACTCTCACTCCCTCCCACACAGCCAGCGTCTGTTAAACCGCACCGAAATCATCGAGAGGCTCGTCGGCGAGGCCAGAGCTGGGTGGCGTGGGGCAGCAGCAGCAGCGATGTTTGGCCTTGATATTGCGTTGGAGCTCACGCTGACACAACGTGAAGATGAAAGTCCCGGTTGCAATAAATAGCTGCGGCTTGTGTCGTCGTATCTGCGTCTCACTTGTGTTCAGTTGACCTACGTGCCATTCACACTTTCCAGGGCCCGGTTTCCTAAATGATTCTCAGCAGTGAGATCAAGGTAACCGAGCAGGTGGGAGATGATCACAGATGAAACCCACTTGTTTTGGGCCTGTTGTTGCTATAGAAACTGACTGGCACATGCTGTGGTAGTAGTAGACCTCTGAGGCTTTGGCTGTCTGTCCACGCAGGTGGGTATGGGGCTGCCACTCTGTCCATGAAGAGAGACCCGCTGAATATCAATCAGACGGGCAGCGAGTTCCCTCTCATCCTGGGCCGGGACGTGTCCGGGGTCATCATGGAGTGTGGCCTGGATGTGAAGTACTTCAAAGAGGGCGACGAGGTACAGAAAGAGAGAGAGAGAAGGAAAAAAAAGCAGCAGCAGAGTTGCGATGTGTACTCTCAGCACCCACTTTATTAGATACACGTCCCTGCAGGAGCAAGTAAACAGCTTGTTCTTTCAGACAGTGAGTCATGTATGAATAAAGTATGAGGAGATTAACAAAAAAAAAAAAAAAAAAAAAAAAAACACATCTAGTGGCACAAACAGTAGGCGAGGACGCCTCGTCGATAAAGAGAGCTTGGAGGAGGATGGTGAGACTTGTTCAGGCAAACAGGCGAATATCTCAGTGCAACAGTGGCGTGCAGAAGTGCATTTAGAAACATCAAAACTTTTGAAGTGCAGCAAAACTCGTAAGCCGTCCTGACATGAAACAGCAGGGCGGACACACGTGTTACTGATGAGATTAACAAAATGTTCAGCTCCACTTAAGTGCACCTGAGCCTTTCCAGTAATGCATGTCATTACAAACACTGCCATTTGTGGCAAAATGGATGCTGTGGAAAAAGGCGTGCTGGTGCTTTCATAAGACATTTACACACGACATTTTGATAATTATTAGTCATGTGGATATGATGACTGAGCAGGAAGAGGCAAAGAGCAGGACAGCTAGAACGTCTAATAAATTCAGAAAGATGTTTCTCTAACCATATTATGATATCTAAAATCCCAGATGATGTATTGTGTCACAATATTTAAAATACAACTGCTACCATCATTATTATAAGTATTGTTAAGTAATGTTATTATTATTTTTTTTCCTTTTTTGACAGACTTGAATGGACAAAATTATTCCTAATGTCCATGTAACTGCTACTACTACTAATAACAAAACAATAATAATACAATACTGATATTGTATCGATACATAAGTTTTTATTTAGTTTAATTTAGTTTGTGTTGTAGTTTATTGTAGCTTTAGCATTTTTGGTAGAGGTAATATTTTTTTTAAACAAAATAAACAAATCATAAACTAACTGAAGTTTTAAGAATAATATACAGTTTAAACAACTTTTTTTTTTTTTTTTTTTTTTTTAGTATTTTTTCAATCCATCCGCAGCTTTCTTAAAGTCTGGACCGTTTCAAAATTCTCGGCTCAAATTGTGGAGGAAAGTGGAGCGTTCATGTTGTTTTTCCTCTCCCTCAGGTGTGGGCAGCGATCCCTCCATGGAAGCAGGGCAGCCTGGCCGAGTTTGTGGTGCTGAGTGCCAACGAGGTATTGTTTAGCTGGAGTTATTGTTCAAGGTGTTCACTCATTTGTCATTATCTGTGTGCAAGAATCCAATTTTCTCACGGCCCGTTTCACCGAGCCACACTGCAGTGACCTCTGCTTTGGAAGATAAGCGTAATCGAAGTTTTGGTTTTTAGAGTTTGAACAAAATCCTGCGGGATGGGCTTGGCGATCCACTGCCACTCCCTGAACCACACTAATGAAAAAAAAAAAAAAAAAAACTCTTTACAACCATTTTATGTGGCATCGGCAGACAGTGAGCACAGCTTTGAGTTGCCAAGTTTCAAACAGTGAGAGGTGTGTTTGTGTTTGGGGGTGGGGGGATGGGGGCTGCTATTATTACAGCTGCTACTAGTGTAACTGTGTATCGAGGTCAGGTATCCCAAAAACCGAAGTCTCTGAGTCACACGGAGGCAGCATCCATTCCCTACGTGGCGTGCACCGCCTGGTCGGCCCTGGTCAACACGGGTGGACTCACCAAGGAGAACTGCACCAGCAAACGGTGAGGGAAGAGGGACACACACCGCTGTACACGCACACACACACACAAAATTTAAGGTCACGTGTTATTGCTCCCCATCCCGAAGCAGCCCCTTGTCTTTGATCACGGTGATTATTCCACTCCCTGAGCTTAGGCCGGGTTAGTCCGCTCGGTAATGAGCTCCTGGACGACAACGCGCCCTGACCCTCTGGCAGCGTGTCAAACTGTGCTCTGACACGCCGCAGCCCTGCGTGCGGCTGAAATTAATCCTCGTCAGACAGATTCAGATTGAGAGATTAAAAATGCTGCACGTGACTGAGTGCATACATTCGTTAGCCCAGTTACATCTTTTTTTTTTTTTTTTCCTTCCTCTGATAGGATTTTGATTCTTGGAGGATCTGGAGGAGTGGGAACATTTGCCATACAGGTAATGAGGATGATGATGATGATGGTCAAGGCAGAGAAGCTGTTAATTAAAGAAACAGTTCCCCCAAAATACAAAAATGATGTTTCCCCATTTACCCCCAGTGTAAGCTATAATCTGTGTGATTTGGTGCAGTTTCTAATGTGTCACAATCTCACACCCCGACCCCGCTGGCCTCATGTGGAGCTCACGTGAAAAACTCATCGCAGAAGACTGAAAACCTCACCAAACTAGTTGCACAGATAGATAACACTAGGGGAAGTGAGAAAATATCCTTTTTTTTTTTGTATTTTGGATGAACCGCTCCTTTAACAATGTGTGAAGTGCGACGTAACCAGCAGACATATAAGAAACCAGAGTGACACTTAGATAAAGAAGACAAAGCAGCGTCATGAACAATGGTGTTATATAAACTGTGCTGCAAAAAAAAAAAAAAAAAAAAAAAAGATGGGTTATATTCAATACAGGCTTTTGGCGTGGGGTTTCAAAATATTCTACACCGCTTTATTTGGTTACCCAGATAGCTCACGTTACGTAGATACAACATTTGATCTCAATAATGAAAGCTGCAGGCGCCCAAAACAGAACAAGAATCCAAAGAAAGAAAGTCATTACTTCTTTTAATTACTATATACAATAGCACAATTACTTTTAAATGGGTAGTTAATTATGATTCATGCATATAATACATGCCTATGGTTTCAAACTCTCAGCTATTAACTGGATGAAAAGCTATGTGTCATGTTCAATGGAAGTTTTTCAAGTGTAAAAGCATTAGATTGTGGTATTCCTCAGGGAAGTTGCCTAGGACCTTTATTATATTCAATATTTGTGAATGATATGCCATATATTTTAAAAAATGCTTCAATTATAATTTATGCAGATGACACTACAATATATGCTACCGCGGAGAATGTCACAGACCTGAGCGGTATACTTCAAGATAAGTTAATGCAGATTTCTAAATGGGTCACTGAAAATAGAATGAAACTAAATATTTCTGAAACCAAATGTCTTGTTATTGGCTCAAGTTCTGCTCAGAGAAAGGAACACAAATTAAGTGTTTCTTTGTTTGGGGTTCAGATTGAGCAAGTTAAAGAGGCCAGATTGCTAGGCATTACAATAGATGAAACGCTTTCTTGGGCTACTCACATAAATGTTATAGTAATAAAAATGAGCAGGAGTATTTCAATGATAAGAAGGTGTGCCAGCACTACCAAAAAGCATGTTATACAGTCCCTTGTCTTGTCACATCTTGACTATTGTCCTGTAATCTGGTCAAATGCATCTAAACAAGAACTAAATAAAATCCAGCTTACCCAAAATAGAGCTCTGCATTGCTCTTTTAGGAACAGCATTGAAAAAATGCACAATCAGTTGTCATGGATGAGAGTCGGTGAGAGATTAGCTTGTAGCATTATTATATTTTTGAAAAACATCTATATCTCACGTAAACCTACTAGTTTATATTCTCAGCTGTTGCTTGCTAGTGATAGTCACAACTACAGCACTAGACAAGCTGTGAGAGGCAATTTCACCTTGCCTAAACCCAAAACTGATGCCTTCAAGAAAACAGTGATGTACAGGGCAATCGCATACTGGAACAGACTTCCACAACATTTAATTTTAATGTCTAACAGAGTTAGTTTCAAGAAAATACTTAGAAGAGCTATAACACAGAAAGAAGTTGTTGTAGATTGACACTTTTTTTTTTTTGTCAGTTAAACGTATTCTGTTATGAGTAATGGATGTTTATTATGTGCTTGCCTTGAAAAGGCAACACATCTTAAAATCTTGCATATTTAATCTTTTTATGTGCTTGCCTTGAAAAGGCAACACATCTTATTATCTTGCATATTTCTTATTATGTGCTTGCCTTGAAAAGGCAACACATCTTATTATCTTGCATACTTATTATTTTTCTTTTTATTATAGTTTATTTTTCTGCAAATCCTTCGGCGTGCTACTCCTCCTACAGCTTTCATTTTAGACCCACACAATGAATTGGGAAAATGTGCGGCCCCATTGGGAGAAGTGTGCTATTACTTTTATAAGGAATCCGACTTACGGAATTCTCAAAATTCCAATTTTCCCGAAAATTTCGGCCATAGGAAATGAATGGGCAAAACTTCAGAAGGCTCCAGAGCTCAGAGCTTTGGACCTGCGTCCACGCACCAAATACGAAAAATGTGCATCATGTGGAGAAGAAGCTGCTTGCGAATTTTCAAACCAATCCGACATTCAGTTTTTTCGCAATTTTGACGAAATACAAAAAACGGCAAAAGGCTCCGGGAGGTACGTAGGAAACTAGAGGATTGTGCAGTTTCTGGGGAAACTGCGTGGGCAAGCTGGAAGAGTAACCGCGGCGTGCGGTTTCCGAGCAGAAAATAAAATGTATCATGAGAAAGGTAACGCTTTCGGCTTTCAAATGGTGTCCAAATTATTTTCCAACTCCCAAAAATGCCCACCCTGGAGCGAGTTGAAAAAGTGTGTGAGCACACAGCATGAGTAACAGTGGCACTTGCTAGGCTAAGGAAACAACTGCACAAACCACCGCTACCAAGCATATTCCTCTCCAGTGCCAGGTCCCTTTTCAAAAAAATGGACGAGATGGAACTGCAGCTGGCAAAAAACAACTGTGTGCTAGTAATAAACTAGACTTTGTAAAGTTTCTGAAGAAACTTTGATGTGTTTGCCACCCTTGCGACCGTCTGGACATGTGCTTAAACCACCAGGCCTATGCTGTTGTGTCGCTCTTGCCCTGGTGGGGAGTTGAACCGTGGTCTCCTGCATGGCAGGCAGAGACACTATCCACTGTGCCATTGGGGCTTGTGTGACCTGAGTCAGAAATGAGGCTCTATAAAGCACACTGCATGAGTGACAGTGGTGCTTGGGAAAGAATCGCCTAAAAGTAGTGGTCAAACTCCTGCTTTTTTCTCAATGACAGTAAGTCCGAGCGGAAAATAAAAGATATCATGAGAAAGGTAAGGCTTTGGGCTTTCAAACTGTGTCAAAATTATTTTCCAACTCCCAAAAATGCCCACCCTGGAGCGAGTTGAAAAACTGTGTGAGCACACTGCATGAGTGACAGTGGCACTTGGCAGAAAATCGCCTAAAAGTAGTGGTCAAACTAATGCATTTTAATCAATGACAGGAAGTCCGACTGGAAAGTGAAAATTGTGGCCAGCAGAGCAAGTTTAAGACAAAAGTTTTTGGCGATTTTTCAGGGCTGCTCCACTCTAGCCGCTCAGGAATGCCAAGAATGCCACTCTAGCTCAACTCCATTAGTGTGTATTGCATCTGGAATTCCGACTTCAAACTGGAATTGCAGAAAAACGGAATGTCGGATCGGTCTGCTTCTTCTCCACAAGACACACGTTTTTCGTATTTGGTGCGTGGACGCAGGTCCAAAGCTCTGAGCTCTGGAGCCTTCCGAAATTTTGGCCATTCATTTCCTATGGCCGAAATTTTCAGGAAAATTGGAATTTTGAGAATTCCATGAGTCGGATTCCTTATAAAAGTAATAGCACACTATTCCCAATGGGGCCGCACATTTTCCCAATTCATTGTGTGGGCCTAAAACGAAAGCTGTAGGAGGAGTTACGGTCCAAAAAAACGGACCTATAAATAAAGAAATAAAGAAAAAATAAAGAAAGAAATAGTAGGAAGAACATGGGTGTGCAAGCTGCAGCTTGCCCACTAATAACAAGCTGCAGCTTGCCCACTAATAACAAGCTGCAGCTTGCCCACTAACTACAGTGGCATTCCTGAGCGACTAGAGTGAAGCAGCCCTGAAAATTCGCCTACAAATTTAACTTGCTCTCCTGGCCACAATTTTCACTCCACATAAATTTGGGATCAAATTGTAGGAAAAATAGTTGTGCTTTGAAAAATGTAAATACAAAAGCAAAGTAGCTTCAACTTTTTTAATTGTGACTCTTAACGAGGCGGGAGTGCCAGCTTTCTCCCCCATTCACTCCCATTATATCTGGAATGCAAAGTCGCAGGAGAAAAGCAGAAACACACACTTTTTCAACTCGCCGTATGGGCATTTGGAAAATGCCCAAGATACGGGAGTTGGAAAATAATTTCACCATGGCTTAAAAGCCCAAAGCCTTACCTTTGTCATGGTGCAATCCATTTTCTGCTCGGACTTAGTATCGCGGAGATAAAAGCGGTTGTTTGACCAGTAGTTTTAGGCGATCTTCTCCACAGCTCCAGTGTCACTGCTGCTGTGTGCTTCATAGAGACTAATTTCTGGCTCCACCTGCAGCAGCCTCCGTAGTCTAGCGGTAAGTGAGGCTGCCTGTGATGCAGGAGAGCGGTGGTTCAAATCCCGGGCTAGGCATGAGCCATGACTTTTCACAACCCACAAA
Source organism: Myripristis murdjan (assembly GCF_902150065.1). Taxonomy (NCBI): domain Eukaryota; kingdom Metazoa; phylum Chordata; class Actinopteri; order Holocentriformes; family Holocentridae; genus Myripristis; species Myripristis murdjan. The sequence continues at coordinate 22,614,981 of NC_044001.1, read as the reverse complement.
CAGCATTGGGCTGGCGATTTCGCGTGGAACCCAACGTGTGCAAGGCAAGCACATCAAAGTTTCTTCAGAAACTTTTTATCCTCTAGTTTTTATTATTATGTGCTTGCCTTGGAAAGGCAACACATCTTACTATCCTAAATTATTATTTTTATTATTATTATTTTTCCGCAAATTTCTTCGGCGCGCTACTCCTCCTACAGCTTTCATTTTAGGCCCACACAATGAATTGGGAAAATGTGCGGCCCCATTGGGAGAAGTGTGCTATTACTTTTATAAGGAATCCAACATCTGGAATTCCCAAAATTCCCATTTTTGTGGCAAATTTGGCCCATTCGAATGAATGGGCAAAACTTTCGGAGGCTCCACAGAGCAGAGCTTTGGACCTAGGTCCACACACCAAATTAGAAAAATTTGCGTCTTTGGGAGAGGAAGCTACCTGCGAATTTTCAAACCGATCCGACATTCCGTTTTAACGCAATTCCGGTTCGAAGTTGACGCAATACACACTAATGGAGAGAGCTAGAGTGAGTGACGTCACACTTAGAGTGAAGCAGCCCTGAAAAATCGCCTGAAAATTTTGTCTCAAACTTGCTGTACTGGCCACAATTTTCACTCCACATGCATAAATTTGGGATCAAATTGTAGGAAAAATAGTTGTGCTTTGAAAAATGTAAAGACAAAAGCAAAGTAGTTTCAACTTTTTTCATTTCGACTCTTAACGAGGTGGGAGTCCCAGCTCTCTCCCCCATTCAGTCCCATTATATCGGCAAAGCAGAGTCGCGGGAGGAAAGCAGAAACACACACGTTTCCAAATCGCCGTAAATCGGGCATTTTCGGGAGTTGGAAAATAATTTAAACCATGGTTTAAAAGCTCAAAGCCTTAGGATTCTCGTGGTGCAATCCATTTTCTACTCGGACTTACTATCGCGGAGAAAAATGCGGTAGTTTGACCCGTGGTTTTCGGCGATCTTGTCACCAACACCAGTATCATTGCTCCTGTCTGCTTCATAGAATGTAATTTCGGGCTCCGCCCCCATGAGCTCCAGTAGCGCAGCGGTAACCTCCTCGCCTCTCGTGCTGGAGAGCGGAGTTCAATTCTCCTCCTGCCAGGATTGGCAGATTGGGCTATTTTTAATTCCGTTGGGCAGGGAACAATCACGTTAGGCGTCTACTTCAAAATTGGCCTGCTTTTGGCAACATTTGGCTGCTTATGAACTTTCAACTTTCAACACTAATTCTGCATCAAGGTAAGAAAAAATATGGAGCCTATTTGTGTGACTGTGACTGATTTACGGTAGTTAAATAAATAAATAAATAAATAAATAAATAAATAAATCTGCTGGAATGTGATACTTATCTCCAGTCTTCACCCACTCTACTGATCTCCAGTCTTGGAGATCAGTGACTGTATCTACATTTACATCCAAAGAGCGTGAGCTCCCTCTACTGGCAGCCCTGTAAATATATACAAAATAGATGTTATTATAGTTAATAATATTAAAATCATAATAAAAAAAAATTATGAACATTTTTTAGATGTGTTCTAATATCCCTCAGTAATAGTCAGGTAGCATAACAACCTCTTATTTATCTAAATAATTCTCTAGAAAACTATTAAAACCAATCTTTTCATGGATAAGGAAGCCTAACAAGGTAACCAAGAGATAAGAAACACATTGGATGAAAAATAATTGTTTTTTGTTGGTATTTTATGGCTGATTTAAAACACGGGTCAAAACTGAGCCTAACACCGGGGGTGTTACCATGAAATCAACACAAGAGCAAGGTTAATTGTATATTTGAAGTTATTTACGAATCAATTTGAAAACTACATTTTCGTGGCTGCTGGCCTGCACTCACATTATCAAAACCAAACGCGCTCCAGCGCGACTGCCCCCGGTATGCACGTCACATTGAAATACACACATACATTCATCATGTCTTCCTCTTAACTAACAGACGTTTTGTTTCATTTAAGGGGTGTTTATTTACCTTGACAGTTTCAGAGGTAACTTCCTCCGTCTGTGTCCAACTGACAGCCGGAGCCCCCATTTATTTTTTATTTTTATTTTTGATTCATAATAAGAAATACATGTTATTGTGGGACTTACCTTGTGCATTGTGATAAAGGGAGAACTGTCTATTGTGGTGATACCACTTCTTATCACAAGAGGGCACGCTAAGACAAGAAATACAGTCCGTCCAGACGCCGTGCTCGGCTACATTCGGCTGTAATCGTCAGAAGAGTTCCCCATGCAGTTATCAACCAGGCTGAAATGTGTGCGTCTTCTGTGATGTATGATTGACAGGTAAGCAGACTGTTTAGATTAATGGAAATGTGCGTGTGTGAAATAGTGTATGTGAGTGGGGTAGCGAGACATATCAAAGAGACTCACGAAGGACATATATTATTTATTTAATGGCGTGAGTAAGCTAACTGTTATGGCTAGCTCGCTCGCTAAGCGCTAATTACCCTTAGCTTGCTCCCGCGACCCGGAGCTAACGTCAACAGACGGTGGGTGATGTTTATTATTATGGAGTGCAAAATGTAACTAATATAGTCTGCCCCCTTTACTTGATGTCGTAGCACAGTGCACATGACGGTCGCCTTTGTTTTTATGTTGATCCCCTGTTGTGTTCGTGCTCTTTACATTCGGCTGTAATCATCAGAAGAGCTGCACGTGCGGTTATGAACCAGGCTGCAATGTGTGTGTCTTGTTATGTATGATTGACACATGGAGAGTAAACTCGTCTCGACCACAACGCCCTTGTAAGCGTCGTCCTTTGCAAGTGTGCTACACTATATGACAGTCTGTGTGCGCGGCGCACCTGTCAGATCTGGTTGATTGTTATTATCGGTTGATTATTGATTGCGCAATGCCGCCGTTCGCATTAAACGATTTTGCGGAGGGAGGAGGACTGCATGATTTACGTCGTATCCACGTTCGCGTGCCCGACCGTGCATGTGCTTGTGCATGACATAACCACCGCGTGTCTTTGAGTATCACGGATGTGTGTAGAGCGGCGAGGAGAGACAGAGAGAGAGAGAGAGAGAGAGAGCAGCACGCAGCAGTTTGTTTTGAAGCTGAGGCGCGTGATATCAGAGAAACTCCAATACAGTAGACAGGCTCTGGTGATGTTGCGTGTAACCCAACATGCGCAAGGCAAGCACATTAAAGTTTCTTCAGAAACTTTCTATCCTCTAGTTATATTTTATTATTCCACTCTTTTTCGGCGCGCTACTCCTCCTACAGCTTTGGTTTTAGGCCCACACAATGAATTGGGAAAATGTGCGGCCCCATTGGGAGAAGTGTGCTATTACTTTTATAAGGAATCCGACTCACGGAATTCTCAAAATTCCAATTTTCCTGAAAATTCTGGCCATCCGAAATGAATGGCCAAAACTTCAGAAGGCTCCAGGGCCCAGAGCTTTTGACCTGCATCCACGCATCAAATACGAAAAATGTGCATCTTGTGGAGATGAAGAGGTGTGTCAATTTTCAAACCGATCAGACTTTGCAATTTTTCATAATTCACGATTTAAATCACGATTTTGCCCTCATAGAAAAAGAATGGGAAATCGGCAGACCCTCATGCATTTTCAAAGCCTCACAGCTCCCTCATTCTTTGGCCCACAGACTCCATTCAAAGCTTAAATGACTCAGCAGATGTTCAACTTTATGTGTGTCATCTTCAATTTTTCATGTCTGCTTTAGTTTGCCATAAAACACAGTTTAATTTGGAGTTATTTTTGAGCCGCCTCTGACTTTTGAATGAGTGTGTATTGCGTGAGCTAGAGTGGCATTCCTGAGGGCTAGAGTGGAGCAGCCCTTAAAATTCGCCTAAAACTTTTGTCTTTTACTTGCTCTCCTGGCCACAATTTTCACTCCACATGCATAATTTTTTGGAAAGTAGTAGGAAAACTAGTTGTGCTTCGAAAAATTTAAATACAAAAGCAAAGTAGCTTCAACTTTTTAAACTGTGACCCTTAACGAGGCAGGAGTGCCAGCTCTCTCCCCCATAGACTCCCATTATATCTGGAATGCAAAGTCTCGGGAGAGAAGCAGAATGACACACTTTTCCAACTCGCTCTAAGGTGGGCATTTTTGGGAGTTGGAAAATAATTTTGACACAGTTTGAAAGCCCAAAGCCTTGCCTTTCTCATGATACCTTTTATTTTCTGCTCGGACTTACTATCATTGAGAACACAGCAGTAGTTTGACCACTACTTTTAGGTGATTTTTCACAGAAGCAGCACTGTCACTCATGCTGTGTGCTTCATAGAGCCTCATTTCTGGCTCCGCCCACACAAGCCCCAGTGGCACAGTGGATAGTGTCTCTGCCTGCCATGCAAGAGACCAGGGTTCAACTCCCCGCCTGGGCAAGAGCCACAACACTACACAGCCCACAAACAGCATAGGGCTGGCAGTTTAGCGCATGTCCAGGCGCTCGCAAGGCAAGCACATCAAAGTTTCTTCAGAAACTTTATAAAGTCTAGTTATGTGCTTGCCTTGAAAAGGCAACACATCTTATTATCCTGCATACTTATTATTTTTATTTTTATTATTATAGTTTATTTTTCTGCAAATCCTTCGGCGCGCTACTCCTCCTACAGCTTTCATTTTAGACCCACACAATGAATTGGGAAAATGTGCGGCCCCATTGGGAGAAGTGTGCTATTACTTTTATAAGGAATCCGACCCACGGAATTCTCAAAATTCCAATTTTTGTGGAAAATTTCGGCCATAGGAAATGAATTGGCAAAAGTTTGGACGGCTCCAGGACTCAGAGCTTTGGACCTGCGTCCACGCACCAAATACGAAAAACGTGCGTCTTATGGAGAAGAATCAGTGTTTCGATTTTCAAACCGATCAGACTTTCCGTTTTTCTGCAATTCCAGTTTGAAGTCGGAATTCCAAACGCAATACACACTAATGGAGTGAGCTAGAGTGGCATTCCTGAGGGCTAGAGTGGAGCAGCCCTTAAAATTCGCCTAAAACTTTTGTCTTAAACTTGCTCTCCTGGCCACAATTTTCACTCCACATGCATAATTTTTTGGAAAGTAGTAGGAAAAATAGTTGTGCTTTGAAAAATGCAAATACAAAAGCAAAGTATCTTCAACTTTTTAAACTGTGACCCTTAACGAGGCAGGAGTGCCAGCTCTCTCCCCCATAGACTCCCATTATATCTGGAATGCAAAGTCTCAGGAGAGAAGCAGAAGGACACACTTTTCCAACTCGCTGTAAGGTGGGCATTTTTGGGAGTTGGAAAATAATTTTGACACAGTTTGAAAGCCCAAAGCCTTGCCTTTCTCATGATACCTTTTATTTTCTGCTCGGACTTACTGTCATTGAGAACAAAGCAGTAGTTTGACCACTACTTTTAGGTGATTTTTCACAGAAGCAGCACTGTCACTCATGCTGTGTGCTTCATAGAGCCTCATTTCTGGCTCCGCCCACACAAGCCCCAGTGGCACAGTGGATAGTGTCTCTGTCTGCCATGCAGGAGACCAGGGTTCAACTCCCCGTCTGGGCAAGAGCCACAACACTACACAGCCCACAAACAGCATAGGGCTGGCGGTTTAGCGCATGTCCAGGCGCTCGCAAGGCAAGCACATCAAAGTTTCTTCAGAAACTTTATAAAGTCTAGTTATTATTATTATTATTCCACTCTTTTTTCGGCGCGCTACTCCTCCTACAGCTTTGGTTTTAGGCCCACACAATGAATTGGGAAAATGTGCGGCCCCATTGGGAGAAGTGTGCTATTACTTTTATAAGGAATCCGACCCACGGAATTCTCAAAATTCCAATTTTCCTGAAAATTTCGGCCATCCGAAATGAATGGCCAAAACTTTGGAAGGCTCCTGAGCCCAGAGCTTTGGACCTGCGTCCACGCATCAAATACGAAAAATGTGCGTCTTGTGGAGAAGAAGAGGTGTGTCAATTTTCAAACCGATCAGACTTTAGGATTTCTCATAATTCAATTTTAAAATCGCGATTTTGCCCTCATAGAAAAAGAATGGGAAATCGGCAGACACTCATGCATTTTCAAAGCCTCACAGCTCCCTCATTCTTTGGCCCACAGACTCCATTCAAAGCTTAAATGACTCAGCAGACCTTCAACTTTATGTGTGTCATCTTCAATTTTTCATGTCTGCTTTAGTTTGCCATAAAACACAGTTTAAGTTTGGAGTTATTTTTGAGCCGCCTCTGACTTTTGAATGAGTGTGTATTGCGTGAGCTAGAGTGGCATTCCTGAGGGCTAGAGTGGAGCAGCCCTGAAAATTCGCCTAAAACTTTTGTCTTAAACTTGCTCTCCTGGCCACATTTTCACTCCACATGCATAATTTTTTGGAAAGTAGTAGGAAAAATAGTTGTGCTTTGAAAAATGCAAATACAAAAGCAAAGTAGCTTCAACTTTTTAAACTGTGACCCTTAACGAGGCAGGAGTGCCAGCTCTCTCCCCCATAGACTCCCATTATATCTGGAATGCAAAGTCTCAGGAGAGAAGCAGAAGGGCACACTTTTCCAACTCGCTGTAAGGTGGGCATTTTTGGGAGTTGGAAAATAATTTTGACACAGTTTGAAAGCCCAAAGCCTTGCCTTTCTCATGATACCTTTTATTTTCTGCTCGGACTTACTGTCATTGAGAACAAAGCAGTAGTTTGACCACTACATTTAGGTGATTTTTCACAGAAGCAGCACTGTCACTCATGCTGTGTGCTTCATAGAGCCTCATTTCTGGCTCCGCCCACACAAGCCCCAGTGGCTCAGTGGATAGTGTCTCTGCCTGCCATGCAGGAGACCAGGGTTCAACTCTCCGCCTGGGCAAGAGCCACAACACTACACAGCCCACAAACAGCATAGGGCTGCTGATTTAGCACATGTCCAGGCGCTCGCAAGGCAAGCACATCAAAGTTTCTTCAGAAACTTTATAAAGTCTAGTTTTATTATGCTTATTTGATTTCAATTTAGTGCACTAAGTAAAATTATCATTACTATATGGATATATGTTCTATTTTTGTTTACTTCTGTATGTATTTTATGTCTGTTATATTTTGTTTATCGTTCTTTGTTATTTAGGATGATAGTTGTTGTTTTCTTTTCCTTTGATATATGTGTGACTGTATATGTTACATGTTCTTTTATTTTGTTTGTTAGGTTTTGCTTGTAAATCTTTTAATTGTATTTATTATTTGACCCCAGGAAGAATAGTCACTACTGAGGCAGTGACTAATGGGGATCAACAATAAACAATAAACAATACAGGATTACATGCAATGAAAGGGTGAATAAAGAGATCATTTCTCTCATTGTAATTGTCACTCTGTGTCTTCATGCTGTTGCGGGCAGATGCTGAAGGCATGGGGCGCCCATGTGACTGTAACATGCTCCCAGAATGCCGAGCGCTTGGTAAGGGGACTGGGGGCGGACCATGTGGTTGACTACACTGCAGGGCCCGTGGAGGTGCCTCTCGCCACACTGGAGAAGTGAGTTAAAAAAAGAAGTAACATTCAAACTCGCAGTTTCAGACATTTACACTTCTTTGTCATTCATGTTTGATTGGAGTGGGTGTGTGTGTGCGCGTGTGTGTCTGTATGTGTGAATCAGTGAGTGGCGTACCCAGTCCCTGCCTGCTGCGGTCTGCTCAGCGCTGTGGGAAAACTGAGTCCTTCAGCTCTCTAATGAACCTGTTCACATTTCACTCTCATGATGCTGCTTTCCCCCCCTCTGTCATCTTAACTGCCCACTCTTCTTTTTCCTCTCATGTCTCATTTGCTCCTTCCTTTATGCCCGGTCTCTCTCTGTGTCACCATTTGTCATCTCGTCTCCTCTTCTTCTCTGTGTGTCTCTCTCTCTCGGCTCCCCACCCCACAAGGTTTGACCTGATCCTGGATAATGTGGGTGGAGCCACCGAGAGTTGGGCGCTGGGTCTGCTCAAGCCTTGGTGCGGCGCCAAATATGTCACCCTCGTCACTCCCTTCCTGCAGAACACGGACATGCTGGGCATCGCCGACGGCATGCTGCAGACCGGCGTCACTGTGGCCTCCAAGGCCCTCAAGGTACTCACGGAGGAGTTGGATCGATATGTTTGTTTGCTGACACTAGGGGGTGGACAATATGGACAAAATCAAATACAGCTATATTTTTGATTCCTCCATATCAGTATTGTACAACAGTGTACTAGTGTCAGTGAAGTGACCCACAAATTTACAAGAAAAAAACTATTCTCTGAGATTAAAGTGGTAAATTTACAAGAAAAAACTCAGAAAAATACTTTTTCTTATAGTTATCTTCCTTATACTCTCATACTTAAAGGAAGCACTTGTCTTGACTTTGTGAGGTTGGATCAGCCTCACTCTGCAGACGCTGCTGCTCGCCGTGCATCAGGCCTGCAGCTGATGACATCATCAAATTCTACTTTGTGGTGGGATTTAGGAACAAGGACACCCTGGTGATTTTAGCCCAGAATCACAACATTGTTTTCTTCTGAATCTGCTCAAGTCACAGCAATGTTTCTGTAAAGTGCAGATGCTGATGAGAATATTGCGATTCTGGCCTATAATCACCACGATCTCCTTGTCAGTAAATCCCATAGTACAAGAAAAAATGTTTTTCTGTGTTATTTTCTTGTAAATTTGTATATCAATTTATGACTTCAATCCCAGAAGTTGTGATTTTTCTCATAAATTTGTGAGTTTTTTCCTCAGAAATGTTATTTTTCTTGTAAATTTATCACGTTAACCTTTTGTATCAGAATATTACCCCCCTTCCCCGGCTGTGTAACTTTTTTTCTCAGTATGGTGATCCTAGTATGCCGTCGTAATATTGTGATGAACATGTAGGGATGACTCTTGGTGCTTTCATTAGACATTCACACACAAGTGGTTTTTGAAAAACAATTATCAGTATGGGGATACGATGAACAAGCACGCAGAGGCAAATAACAGAACAGCTAGAACAGTCAAAAAATCAGAAAAATGTCAGTCAGGAAAGACAGCATGTTATTATCCAACACCGGAAAAACATTTTCCCCTCATGGGGACAGTAACGTTTACAGCTGGGAGTTAATTTCATGGGTAATTAAAATATGAAATATAGGCGAGTCAGTGTCCGTCTCTAATATTATGGATGTGATGTAGTTTGATTGATGTTATATTTAATGCCTGGTTTTATATTGTCTATGTCTATGGCAAGTGGAACAGATGTATGCACGACTCTGTGGTTGATATTTTCATTTTTATCAGTAGCAGTTGGAGGAGGAGGAGAAGTAATGATAGCGCTCCAGTTTTTTAACCGAGTTTGATGATGTTTCTGTGTGGAGTTTGCATGTTCCCCCCGTTTCTGTTTCCACTGGGAGCTCCAGTTTCCTCCCACAGTCCAAACACATGCAGGTCAGGTGAATCAGAGACACTAAATTTCTCCTCTGTGTGAATGTGTGTGTTTGTCTGTCTGCCCTGTGATGGACTAGCAACCTGTCCAGGGAGTTTTTCCCTGCCTTTTGCCCAGTGAGCGCTGGGATGGGCTTCAGCAGGTTGGAAAATGAATGAATGAATAATGTTGTTTCACTCTTTTCTACTTTGTTAAGAATAGCAAAGGTTCAGTTTGGCACCAAAGGGTTCCAGACTTAAGCAGTGCAACCCAGATTAAAGCATCCTCCACACACCCATACATGATCTTATAATGTCTTCACACACACACACACACACACACACACACACCCTGATATGAGTGACTTTGGCATCCTGTCGGCGCGGCCACTGTGGTGAACAGCGACTGCACAACATAGCGCTGGTGCAGTGCAACTGTGGTTTGGGTGTGTGTGTTTGTGTGTGTGTGTGTGTGTGTGTGTGTGTGTGTGTGTTTGCATCTATTTGTGTTTGTGTGTGTTACATATTTGCATGATTGGCACCACTTCTGACTTTCCACTCAACACTCCACCACAGAATCCACAGGATGTATTCACTTCAGCTTGAGTGACTGTAGTTCAGCGGAAGTGTCTTTGCTGCAGCGCGCTGAGTATTCCTTCACTACTGAGGGTGTGAGCGAGTACGCAAAGAAATGACACCTCACCTTCCTTTATGGTTAAGGGATTGGTTAAAAGTCAGATTTTTAGCACTTATGTCTTTAGTAAAGTTGGTTGACTGTTTTGGCGGTGAGGCAGGGTGCTGTATTAAAACTCAGATGTAGTAATATTTATCAGGGGAAGTTCTGTGACCAATTCTTTGATCTGCAAGTTCTTCCAGTTGTGTTTCTGTTGTGTGTGTGTAGTATAGTCAGGGTTAATGGCACCTTTGAAGCTGTTTTGCCTTCATAATTTGACAGTTTTTTGGTTGAAACAGGATGTTGATGTATAAAAATGGGAGGAGAAATAACGAGTTCATAGATTAGGAAATGTTTTGTGCATATGATTGAGGCTACACAAATTTGGGTTTTTTAAATGTATTTTTTTTTTTTTTTTTTTTTTTATAGAATTTTTATATTTTTATAGAATAATAATAATAATCACAACATTAACAAAACAAACCAAATACCAATAATATAATAGAAATAATAATACTCAAGAGAAGAAAGAAAAAAATAAATACATAAAAAAGAGGGGAAAAAAGAGGCTATGTCAACCGCCAGTGGTATTTATACAATTTCATCTTTATACCTTTCAAAAAACATATTTTTATATATTGTTTTAAACTGCTCTGCTGGGTTTTGAGAAAATTGCTACCAGCAGGACCAAAAACCACATTTCTGGGGCTGATCAATCCAAAATGCACTAACTTTTTTTGCTTGTGACCCATTAAAGCAAAGCAGTGCCTTCTCCTTCCCCCCGTCACAGGCCGCATATGCAGAGAGGAGAAGAGTCCACCTGGACAATGACTGCCTGCTCAGGTTGTTGCATTTGCTTAATAATCAGGGGAGGCCTTGTGTTTTAAAACTACCCAGTGTTTCACAAGGAAACAGAAAATGTCTTAATCATCTTGCAACCCCCAAAAATGATCTCATGACCCCCTGGGGTGTCCCAATCCCCAGGTTTAGAACCACTGGTCTAGAGGATGACACTTGGCAATTTAGGTGATCAGGTGACCTTTTCTCTGGTGCCACAGCGGCCCCAGTGGGGCATCTGTGTTTGTAATAACACGCTCCTTTGTCTAGACTTTCTGTTCAATCCAGACTTCAGAGCAGACAACAGGCACCTCCTGGTTTTGTCCCTCCAGCAGGACGCCCTAAATTCCCGTCCATCTGTGCAACATTTGGCTAAATGTGTCAAAATTTATTAGGTGTCTTGCCATGAAATTTGGCTAGCACAGTCAGACTCCCCAGAGGATGAACCCTGTCAGTTTTGGGTGACTTCATGTCCTTTCCCTCTTGTGCCACCATTACCCCAAAATATCTCAACACCTGCTGGGGGGGGGGGACTTGGAATTTATATTACACCTGCTGGAGCACGATGCATTCATTACTACGAAATTGCCTTTTTGTTAAAAAGGAAAATGCTTCATTTAATGGTGACTTTATTATCACCAAAGAAATGCCACTGGGGTGAGAGTAACGTTTTGTTCATGTGGCTTTTTTTTCATCTGTCGATTTAAAGGAAAGTGCTCAGAAAATAGAAACTCAAGCAGAGAAGTGTGGATAGAGGTTAGTGATGGCACGGGGCATCCCCGGACCGATTTGCCCTATTCTTCTTTTTTTCCTGCTAACTGTCGAGTGATGTGACAGTTAATCATGGGGCAAACCCCGCGCTGTGAAAGAGAGAGCGAGGGCATGCGGCAGTGTATATGCAGATCTTGAGGGAAAGCTTTCTTGCTTTTCACACTGTACTTGAGATTTGAATCTAGGCTTTATGATATTTATTTTCTGGCACCTTCCTTGATTCTTTTAACCGGCCTCTCCACCTTACAGACAAAATTCCTCGCTCTCTCTCTCTCTCTCTCTCTCCCTCCCTCTTCTTCCCAACTGCTCCCCTTGTCTCGTTCGCCTCCTGGAGCAGGAAAAATCTCATCTTTCCAAGCGTAACCAGATAGGATACTGTATCATCTGTTGTGTTGCCTTCATGGCGCCTTTTTTCCAACACACACACACACACACAGCCGTACACAAATGGGATGAACAGGTGTGTAGTGGCTCAGTCAGGACACCTGAATGGCCTACATAGTGCAGCCCCTAGCCGTCACACACAAAAACACACCACCCCTCCAGGCGCTGAGAGGACAAAGCAGACAGCGTTCATTTGTGGAGCGCTCAGCTGATTTTTTTTTTTTTTCTGTGCCCAGACCTTGTGCTTCAGAGACTGGAGGTAATTTTAGTAAGAGAGGGAGGGGGGCTCTGCCTTTGGGGGGCTCTGGGTTACAACAGCATTGTCTTTTTCTGCCACTGATACTGTCTTAGGCCTGGGTGATGTGGCCTGAAACGTCACCATGATAAAATGTTTTATTTTAGTCAATATCAGGAATTATTTCTATATAGATTAGAGTTATTCTAATTTCTTTTAGCCTCCAAAACAGCAGTATGCAGTTCCTGTGTGCCGTGTGTGTGTGTCTCCTCGTGCATGAATGGGCGTGCAACCAGACCTTCCGCTATTCTTCCTGCATGATCTGTGCTTTAAAATGATTGATACACTATTGAACATTTTTTTTATATTGATACTGAGGAAAAATATGTTGTGATAATTGTTGTTTTTGTTTAATTGCCCAGCTCTTAACTGTCCTTATGACTTAGAAGGAGCACATTGTAATTCAGGTCACAACAATGAAGCGGTTATTATAATTGGTGTTGCACAAGGTGTTCTTGTTTTTTACAGAGCAGAACAAAAACAAAAAGGGCATGAAAAATGTTACACCCTCACACCCCTTATGCCTACACCACCCCAGTGTCCCAAGGGCAAAGAAAGCTAACGAAAAAATAAATAAAAAAAAAAAAAACAGGATGAATAAACAAATGCTTCATGTGGTGCAAAGAGGCAACACGACACAGATAAGGAGGAGGCAAAAAAAACCAAACAACTGCATGGAAAATTAATTTTAAAATGTATTCGGGTGTGTTGTCTTGAAGACTACACGCTTTTTGTGAATTTTAGTTTTGACAGGATTTGAACAGCTCTTGACCTTCAGGGGACGAGAGCTGCTTGCTTTGACCAAGCCTCACTCACATACAGCACATTTTCCACCGTTAATGTCTCTGCTGTTCGTGGTGATGTTTGACAGATTTTCAGTGGAGAGCTGTTTGTTCACTTATAGAGCACATCAGGCTCTCTCTGAGTGTTAACCCTATAAAATCTGAGCATATTGTGAGGGACTGGCGAGCGTCACTTTGTAACCCAGTGCTTACCTGCAGTAGGAAGACAGGCGAGCGTGTTGCTGTGCAGGATAACACACCTCTAACACCAACTCAGTTAGAGCTGCTGACTCTAACTGACTCTAACTCTTATTTCAGCTACCCACACGTCTTGTCTATGTTGAAAAAAACTGTGGCCTCTACATGCTGTATTTACTGACTGACTTTTTAAAATAAAACACGTCACTAGCCCTTGGCTCATGGCTTTACATAAACAATAGGCTCATAGAAACACTCGCAGATCATTGATTTTTACAGTCAGAGACAAATTACCACTGACATTTGCTATGCAACTGTTGAGCCCAGTAAAAGTGTCTTTTGGTGCCAAATATTGATTAGATCCAGGACATGGATTATAATAAATGCAGTTCCTGCATACATAATGGGTAGAAAGTATAGATGATGACTGGAAGGATTAATTTGCAGCAGAATATTGAAACATTGCAGAAAAGACCGGGAAAAGGATGTACCTTGTGGTTTCGTAGACAGGAAGCAACAACATACGACTCCTTCCCCTCCCTCTGCCTCACACACACACACACACACACACACACACACACGTACAAACAGTCTATACAAAGATAGTAAAAGGAAAACTAGAGCGCCGACAACTGGTTTGGCAGTCAAAGTGTCCTCATTTCACAACGGGCCCAAAGGCAAAATGTTGCATAACTACTCAACTCCTGCACAAACACAATGAAAGGACTGACACAACTCCTTCTTCCTTTTGTGACGGGTTCCGAGGAATCCCACCCAGCTGCTTGACGCTGAATAGCGAGCGGCTCTGAAAGTGGGCTGCGTCCCCACCCAGTCGCCTGACACACTTGGGCTTCTTTCTTTAGATCTGGGCTGACTTGGAGAAATTAGAACATTTGACCTGATTATAAAAGCAAAGTGAATATACAGTATGTATGATAGGGGGGAGAATCACCGGGTAACTTGTGATATGATACTATCACAATATTTCACTCACAATAGCGATGGTATCACAGTACAGGCGAGTCTGCAGTGTATTGTAAGATAATCAGCCATGATGCATCATGATATGTGTAACTGAAGAAGAAAAAATACCCAGAAAAGGCAAAATAATTTTCCAAAAAGCAGGAATCAGTGGTGGTTTCAGTGTTTTAATCAGCACAGCGACTGCAACATGAACACGGCACGGCAGTTTCAGTTCAAACGCCTCAAGGCGGGAACAAATATGCCTCAAATACAGGAACTCATTTGCACAGATGTACTTATGTGCAAACCTGTGCAAATGAAGTTAAAAACTCAAATATTGATACTTGGCACAAGTGTATTGATAATAAATTACAAGTACCAGGCTGTATCTATTTTAATATTTTGTCCCATCCTTAAAATATGACAGTAATGCTGAGTCAGGGTTAGGCTGTAGTTGATGGATGAAGGTGAGAGGTGAAGTGTTGTTATTTGGGGGGCCGTGGTGTTATAATTGTAAGGAAGGTAATTACTTAGAGGTGAAGGCATTACATAGGTGAAAGCTTGCCATTCATGTTGCAGGATGTGTGGACTTTTAAGGTTTCTCGATTATGGTACAACTTCAGATGGAGCATTTCAGAAACATGCCCTGATTGTGGTAAAGTCAGCACTCACGCTCTCCTCATGCCTTTCATTTCGGTCTGTTTTTCCCAGCACCTCACGAAGGGAGTTCACTACCGCTGGGGGTTCTTTGCGCCCAGTGGCCCGGCACTGGACGACATAAGTGAGATGGTGGATGCGGGACAGGTATGGCATCATTTATTTTGATATCTCTGTTGGATGATTGCTAGGTGATGATTTACCAACACTGAAACGATTCTCACTGATTTCCTTTATCAGAATTATTTTCTCCTCTCACCCTCTATGCAGATGACATCCCTCTGTCTAAGAGGAAAAGCAGGGTACATTTTGGGACTGATTTTCTCTTTCCCAATTCTTGATGCCTATATATCAACACTGTCACGTGAAGCATTATATAGAAAAAAAAACTGTAGTGGGAATCAGGTACATTTGAAAACATCATAAAAAAATCATTATCAAAGAAGGTTCACATACAGCTATAAAACTCTTTGTGAAGGCAGTCACATCTACTCGGCATGGCTATCCTCACTGGATTTGTGGTTTGTATGGTTTGTATGATTTTCTCTCTCTGTTCCTAAGATCCGGGCAGTAGTGGAGGAGCAGTTCGCCTTCTCCCAGGTTCCTCAGGCCTTCCAGAAGGTAGAGAAAGGCCATGCACGAGGAAAGACTGTGGTGCAGATCAGCGGAGGAGGCGGAGATGACTCACAACACTGACATACCGCATAAACACTCACATCCTATCACGTACATCTCCCTTTGAACAAGGCCTGGAAACTGATTTGTCTTCTATAATAAATTATCTGTGCAGTCTGTGCATATTGCCCGGTATAATCAGCTGAGGAAATAAACTTGATTGATACAATTATCGCTTGTATTCACTGTGTGTGTTTGGCAACTGAACTTGTGTATAAATGACACACGATATCACGTTTTTGATTTTGCTACATAAAATGAAACTGAGACTTTTAAAATATTTGGAATGCATACTTTGCATATTGTCACAGGTAAAACAGCTCAACAAGAGCAGTAAGCCCTGCATATTTATTAAGATTTATAAAAATTCTGTTTTTCACAGTGGAAATAAACCAAACAATATTTCTGAAGTTACTCAAGCATTTGCATAGGCTTGTTTTTATCAACAATATTTGTTTGTTTATTGTTTTGTTAGTCTAAGAAGAAGTGCGCAGTGTACAGGCAAATGATCTAGCCTGAGGTCGAGGCTTAGTTAACATATCTGTCTATGGGGAAGGACAGAGATAGTGTGTGTGTGTGTGTGTGTGTGTGTGTGTGTGTGTGTGTTCACCAGAAGGTTCTCAGGCATTTGCTTAGGCTTGTTTTTGCCAACAATATTTGTTTGTTTGTTTTTTGTTAGTCTAAGAAGTGCCCAGTAGACACATGCAAATAATCTCACCTCAGGTCGAGACTTATCTGGCTATGGAGGACAGAGATACTGTGTGTGTGTGTGTGTGTGTGTGTGTGAGGGAGAATGTGACTCACTTTTCACAGTAACACAAGCTGTTAATCTTTCATACGTTGTTTTTGCGCTCAGCTGATAGATATGATAGTGTTGCCGTGGCTCTGGTCAGGTGTCATATTTCTGGCTCTGAGTTCTGATTTTGTCCTCATTTGCAGATGTGTGGTGACGTTTGTGACAGCTGCTTCAAAGTTAAAATGGCTTCATGTATCAGATGTTGTTGACTAAAATATTGAGCTGATAAATTTGCTCTATGAAATGTGTTTGCACCAATCTATTTTTATTGTATAACTTGAACTGATGAGAGGATTTTTCCATCTACTCCGGGGTTTCACACTGATACTGACGCTTTTGTATTGAAGCTGCCGACAGCGTTTTTATACTTTTTGTGCTTCTTTTTGGTCCGAATTTTTATGTTTGGAAATTATGAATACCAAGTGTTTCCCCTACTTTCAGTTTTATTTTGGCAATGAGAAGCCTTTGAAAAAGCATTGAAAACCACACAGATTAATGAAATTCTTTGGGATCTTCGTGGTCTACAGTTGACTCTTTGTCTGTCCAGTAGGCTTTGGTTTTTTTGTTACCAAAAACTCAAACTTGTTTACCCAATTTACAAAAAACTGTGTGTCATGTAAACTGTTGAAACGCATAGATTTGTGGGCACTTATCATTCACATTTGTCACTCAGCCTTCAGAGTCAATACGAGGTTCATATTTATGTTAATACATAAAGAAAGCAAATATCAGCCGTTTACAGAGTTGCCTGCAGTTATATGCCGCTCCAAAAACAATAAAGCATAAGAAAGCATATATATATATATGTATTTTTATTATTTTCATATGTAACACCTTGTTCTGGAACATACACATATTTACAGTCACTTTAGAACAGAGTGGTCAGCACCATTATCACAGTGCAGCACTGAAATGGATGCAGTCTCATATCTACACGTCCAATGCTCATGTGCAACCTAATGCTGTAAAAAACAAGTCTACATGCTAGAAATATATCAAAACTTTACAATAGATCACGTTCTACAGTAATTTCAAAAGAAGAACATCTTTGGAGTGTCTACGCACATGTGACTTCATATTACAATGTACAGTATATTCTTGTTTCAGCATAACTGATGACATGGGGTAAGGATCATCAAAAAAACAAAAACAAAAAAAAAAAACAAAACGTGGAAGTACCACAAAAGAGACAGATGCAGCATCGATACAGGGCTGATTTCTCAGTGAAAACACAGAGAGGGGCATGTGGATTCTTTGGTATAGAAGTCAAGAGGCAACATGTAAACAGACTGTCCCAGCATTTTTCATCTCTCATTCATTCTAGAAAAGGCACAATACTACTGAAAGGTAAGCCATGCCCGCAGTTAGACATCTTAAATGCTTCAGGAGCTGTGTGAGTGCAAGGTTTTTTAAAGTCTGGTTGATAGTTGCTGTGTTGATTCATTGCCCTCCGCAAGAAATGAACCAAAATGCTACATTATGGTGCTATGTTAGCATGAAAACTCTCCGAGGTTATGGGTTCCACAATGGAGCTGCGTCACAGGGCTCAGTCCCCCTGGCAGAGCTGCATCACAGGGCTCTGAGGCCCACAGCAGAGCTACTCTGGTGAGTTGAGGTCCATTACAGAATCTCCAAGGACCACTTCTGGTTCACTTTTTTCTCATCAAATGTGTTGAGGATCACCTGGTGCTTGTCATACTGCTGACCACCTGGGAAACAAGGACCAGAAAAAAAAAAAAAAAAGTTTGAAATAAACTCACACTACCTTGACAGGCCAGGAGATGGAGCCATTCCATCACAACTGAAAAGCAGTCAAGGCGCTGCATCTTGAGACCTAAATGAAATCCCTTTTTTCTGTCAGTCTAATGCAGTTCAATGCAATGGCTCTGCCATAAATTCTACTTTTTTAGAAAATTCATAATGTTCAGTTTTTGTTGACATTGTGGAGAATGTGTCAATTTTGTTTTATGTTTAATACTGAGGTTGAAGTTTGCGGAGGTCTTGCACTGGACTTCATTATATTGAGAGGTGTTTCTAATTTTTTGTCCTACATATTTATATACAAGAAGGAGACAGAATATGAGAAACACCTCTCAATAAAATGCAGAAAAAACCTTCATAGGCTAAATTAGAGATTTTAAAATATTTTTTAAAACAAATACATAAAAGTGAACTCTGAGCAGCCTAAGTGTTTATATTTCAGAGGGTTATAGTTCAGTCAATAAGGTGATGATATCTCACCTTTGACCTCCAACACCAGGTCAGGTTTCAGGTGGCAGCGCACCACGCCGTCCGGTGTGATGTTCCACAGCTGGCTGTCCTTGCCCCGCTCCGGGGAAACACACAGCCGGCTGCCGGCCATCACCATGTTGCCTGTGGTGTCCAGGCAGCAGTCCTCTACCAGCTGGGACATGGAGATGGACATGTTATGTCAAGTTTTATTTTCTCCTTCATTCTTTCCAGCTAGCATTTCATCGACAGCAGTGTGCAGGATGTGAAGGTCAGTGTCGAATCACACAAGCAAGAAATTTTAATAACAGGATATTACAGTGTGGAAAAAAATCATTACTTTGTAGGTATGGAAACGGTTATGAACAGATATCAGAAAGATATTTAGGTCCTGAATTTAAAAAAAAAAAAACAACGTAGACAGCTGCGATGAGTTCTATGTCAGCATGCTTGCTGGAGTGACTTCACTCAAACATCTGAGAGTCAGTGGAGTGGAAACACTGGCCATGTGACAGTAACCTGAACTGGTGGAGATTTGCTTGTCCTGACTTGCCCGTCTTAATTTATTTTGAAGTGAGAGGCTTTTAGAAGCCCCTCTGTGTGGAAGGAAGGAATGCACACTGCAATCACTGATAGGATCAACAAAAAGTGCTTTGGAAATGACAACTTTAAATACTGTACAAACGTCTTTCACATCACCAATTCCAAAACTGTACTCTAGTAAAAATCAAGTGAAGCCTCCTCAGAGCTGTGTTTTTGTTTTTTTGAGCTCCCATGCCCTGCAGACACACTGCTCCTATTCATTCACTGATGAAGATCACAGTTTTCCTGTGACTTCCCTATTATTTCCTGCTGTTTGTGTTGTCACGATCACATCCTTGTTTTCATGTTAACAGTGAACAACCCATAGATTAACGGTGCCGATGAGGAGATGAGGTGAGCTGCCCCTTAAAGGAATAGTGCGCCTCAAAATTAAATCAACTTTGTAGAAAAAAGATGGACATGTTATACATTTTTGAAGCTGTATAAAGATAACTGACGTCAACAGTTTTGGAGAGGGCTGAGCTCGAATTACTTGAGCTGACATGAGGGTGACTAGATGCAGTCTTCAATTTCTTTTTTTTGGGAAAACTATTCCTTTAAGGTAAAAAAGGCCAGTGGTTTAGTGGCTTGGCATGTACTCTGGTTGGCAGTGTAGAGTACCTTGCAGGTAAGCTGTCCCTCCTGATAGAGCCAGACCTGCTCCGGCCCCCCAGTCTCCTCCTGGGCCTGAATCCTCATCAGCTGGATGTCATCTAAGGACCCAGTCAGGGACATCACAAAGCCGGTCTCTCTGCTCCGAAGACGGATGTACATCTGCCTCTGTTGGGAGAGAAACATGCAAAGTCACATGGTTTGATTTGATTTAGCTCCTCAAATTGGATTTGTTATCATTTGTAACACCACACGTCATACACGCTTTGAGCATGAAAGGCAAAACAAGACAAAGACAGCACATCTAGTCATGAGACTGTGATTTGCAACAGTCAGTTTTTTTTTTTAGTTCTGAAAACATTCATTAGAGCTTTCCTTCTTGAGAAGGCAACACCAATATTCCCACTTCTCTGCTGATGCTGGCATGAATTGTATTGCTTTTGTCTTTTTTATGTTTTTTGCCAACTAGTTTTACATTCCCCATTGTGTCCGCCAGTGGGCCATAATCCATATAATAATCCATTCTTCATCTTCATCTTCTTCTTCTTCTTCTTCTTCTTCTTCTCATTATTAGCTGTCTCCCAGCACAACAAAACTAGTTAGCCAAAAATGCACTGAACAAAGTACAGTAAAGTTATGGGCATCAACACCTGTAGCTGCACTGCACACACCTGTAGTACACATAATGGACAGGTGGTGGCAGTAAAACACCAGTGAGGAGGTGATCCACCATTAGACCAAGAAACATCTAAACATGACATTGATCATGGCGCCCTCCTTGACGGGGCGACCTGTGCAGTAGAATAAAGAATCTACTGTAACTAAACAATCTGGATCAGTAACTCATGTGAGTGCACATTATTTTAAGATAGATGAGAAAATGAAGACTTATTTAAACATATTTTATGGTTGTTTTTTTGTCTCAAACGTGTCCAAAGCCCTCCCTCCATACCTGCAGCAGTGGGCGCAGGGATCCTATTTGCTGCCAGCCGCTGAATTTTAACCAATCACCGACTTCACTGGGCAGGAGCAACATCTGTCGCCCACAGTAGTTACAGCGCTCATACAACACCCACCTGAGGAGAAAACAATCAAGCACACTGCTGCTTTAGTTTGACCAACTTACATATAAAAATATGAAATGGAGATAAATGCATGTATTTTTAAGCTGTGCCTCCTGATTTACAGTTTCATTTTCAACATTTTCCTTCACTCGGCAGGTTCCTCACATCACTCTGCCATGTTCACTGCAGCAAGCGAGCACATGTCTGATTTAACAGGCTGACCTAGCACCACTCAAGGGAATTTCATGAGTCCCCGTTAAACCTTATACAGGTATAAAGACAACTTTGATGCTTTCTCACTGCATGTTATCAACATGGTGGTGGTGAGAAGTCTGGCAACAACTTTACCATCAGTTATTATCATCAGTTTACCAAAACTTACTATCTTTTTGCAGCTCCAAAAACACATGTAATTGAGTATTTATAATTACATGATACTGAAAAAAAAAACAAAATAGTGACGTACATTCCCCCATCCACCACTACAGAGCGTATGCGTGAATCCAGTCCTGCTTGTGGTAGGCTGACGACTCCATCTGTCATGCCCACCCTGCGACCCGTGCAGCCCACCTTACTGAAGAGGACGATGGAGGGCAGAGAGAACTCCTACAGAGGAAGAAGAAGAAGAAGAAGAAGAAGAAGAAGAAGAAGAACAAGAACAAGAACAAGAACAAGAACAAGAAGAGAGACAAAACAAGAGTGAGAAGAGAAATTGATAAATTCTTTGTGTGTCTATGCATTGTGAGAAAATTATGCAATTCAACTTTCACATTAAACTTATATTTTAGCCACTTAGCTCATACTGTCTCTCTCTCTCTCTCTCTCTCTCTCTCTCTCTCACACACACACACACACACACACCACTTACATGTCCAATGGTCTGTATGGAGTGGATGTTGGAGTCTGCAGACAGGAGGCCCATAGTCTCTGTGTTGGGGTATTCTCCCTCCTCCAGAACGTACATGTTCTCTGTGAACTGGGCTCCCTCATACGCCACCCAGCTGACACACACACACACACACACACACACACACACACACACACACACACACACACACACACACACACGCACGCACGCACGCACACAGAACACAAACACACACATTTAGGATTGGATACCACAGATTGTCTTTCAATAATTCAGCATCACTTCTTAAAACTCACTTTTATAGGCATTCCTAAATGTAATTTGGTTTTTATCTTTTCCTGTTTTTAACCTTGGGTTGTTCCTCAAACCTCATATCTGCAAAACATAAAAAAACTAAGAAAAGCAGCGGTGTTTTCAGCTTGTTTCTAGGTTTATTTATTGTGTTATGAAGGGACTTCCTCGGCACAATGGGTCGCAGAATTTCCTCAATTCTTTCTCAGCCATTTGATCCTTCGACTGAAGTTAAGAGTTTTCTCGTGACAACAGGATTATGTTTTGTTTTAGGGTTTTCTTCATTTTGCTTGACAAAGCAATTTTTTTTACCTACTTACATGCATTTCTTATTTTACTTCCTTTTTTATATTTTTCTATTCTTGTCTTTATGCCTTTATGTAACACACTTTGTAAAATCAGTTTCAGTTTATCTGTTAGTTTATTAAGCCTTTGAAACCTGAGCAGATCATTTTGATTTCTTTCAAAAACATAGCAAAAACATGGGGATTTTCTCTAGTTTCTTCGTAGTATACTAATAATTCTCTCTCCCTCTCTCTCTCTCTTTCTTTCTTTCTTTCTTTCTGTCTTTTCTTTTGTTATTTTGTTT
This sequence comes from Myripristis murdjan, assembly GCF_902150065.1. Classification (NCBI taxonomy): domain Eukaryota; kingdom Metazoa; phylum Chordata; class Actinopteri; order Holocentriformes; family Holocentridae; genus Myripristis; species Myripristis murdjan. The sequence continues at coordinate 22,592,345 of NC_044001.1, read as the reverse complement.
TAAGCTGATTTTCAGGTCATTTTCTTGCAACATTTTACAAATTCCTTGCAAAATTTTGGGTCGTCTCTTGCTAAGATGCTCACTGCTTTTTCCCCATGTTTTTGAAGAAAATCAAGCCAGTTTGCTTCAGTTTCAAGGGGCTCGTTCAGACACTTTTCACAAGAATTCAAAGAAACCTACATCCAGGTTTCTGAGGGTGAAACCTGCTTAGTGTATTATGATTATTTTTGAAAACAGTTTCTTTCCAGCAAGCCGTACCAGTCAGTAATAACTGCCTGTGAATAGAAACAACACTAATATTTCTGGGCAGTGTTTGATACTAATTATGCTGTGTGTACCTGCCAGCCAGCACCCGGCAGGACTTTGGCATGAAGTCCTCGTCCAGAGCCGCTACACTGTCCTCCAGGACCAGCCGTCTGCCCTGGAAGTCCGGCTCAGAAAACAGGTGCAGCTGTAACACACACACACACACACACACACACACACACACACACACACACACACACACACACACACATCAAAACAGCCTTACTGGCCTGACTGATCATGGTTTCATACAGCTGAGGAAACATGAGCACTGAGCATGAAAGACATGAGCCAAACCATTTCACATGAAGTGTCCAGTGAGGTGATGATTGCCCAGACTCACCTTAAATTTCCTTGATCCCATTAGCGTGTCCTGTAGAACAGAAACCAACAACAGGCTTTCAGTACCAGGGCTTGACACAAAGCTGTTACAAAGATCAGTCTTGATCTTAGACTTTGTTGAAATATCGGGCTGACGTCTTATTTTGATGAAATAAGACATTGATGAACATGATTCAGTGCATTTGATTACATATTTACTGCATATCTGATTCAGCCTCATGGTCTAAATGCAGCTGCAAAGACTTCTCCACTCTGTCATGAATAAAATTCACTGAATACTTTTTGACAGTAATTTTTTTTGGCATTAAATCTGAAGAATTTGAATATCCAAATCATGAGGTACTGGTAGATTCAGTCCAAAACATCTGTACTGGTATTAGCTGTGAAAAGCCCAGCAGGCTTTCTTACTTGGAGGACGGGCAGTATGGAGGAGATCTTGAAGTTGTGGGCTCCCCAGTCCTCTGGGCGTCCGTACAGGCCTCTCTCCAGGATGTACAGGTCTCCACTGAACCCAGGGTTCTCAAAGGCCACCCACCTGCCAGGAGCGCCCAAACCACATGCTCACATGTAAACTACATTTACAGTGACAGATTTATTCACAGGATGCTATATGTAAACACTGTGGTGCTATAAGTCAGTATAAGATGTTTAAAAATCAGCCTGGTTTGCATAAAATAAAGGTAAAGACAAGGTGTCTGCAGGTATCAGACTTAAATACCACGCTTTTAGGAACTTTTTGGAGGCAAATTGTAATGAAATAAAAAAAGATTCGTGGGTAAATCACTTTTCACACTGAGGGTAAGTATAAGTATTTGTGCGACAGTTATAAATGTAACCTCCTCCACAGAAACTGGGACAGGTAAGTGCAAGGGTTTTCTTGGATTACAGGTAAGTGTGACAGGTACATATAAAGTCAGTTGGGTTAATCTACAACAGGTGTTTTCCCGACAGGTGAGTGTAGCAGGTTAGTGTAAAGACAGTATAAAGTGGTCTGTTGTGGCTGCTGTACCTCCATGTCTCCATGTCTTATCCAATCCTGTGTTTTTTTTAAATCACTCAACCATTTTCTGACTTTGACAGAAGAATTAGATACACTAAAATTGATAAAATGCTTGTTGAAATTAAGACCTTGTAAATTCAAATTTACCTGTAAGGCCTAATTTTTATAAAACTGAATATAAGACATTTAAAGAATGTGAGGACCTGCAGACACCTTAAGGAAAATGTTTTAGTTTCATTTCACGGCACGTCTAAAGAATCCCGGCCTTACTGTTGTGTAGCTGCTGGCTGCTCTCTGATCAAATCACTGGCTCTAACTCTGCACTATCACTAACCAAACAGGAAGGCCATTCCTTTAAAAGGCAGTAAAGCAATTTAGCAGGTGAGGCACATGCAAAGTAAATGGCAGTGTTACATAAAGGTGAGATAAAGGTTAAACAAATCCAACGGGCAGCTCAAACGTGCAGTTGGCTGATGGACAAAAGTGTATTTACTGAAAATGCCCCGCCTTGTATTCCAGCTACTATTTTGGATGACCCACTGACTTAATAAGTACTTTTGAAAAACTTTCAGTATTTTTAACTACTTCAGTAGATTATGAAAATACTAAAAATGAAGCCCACATTCTCACAAACTATATAGGAAGAGGCATGACAGGGTGGGCTCTGTTTCATAGAGTCAAGGATTTGTCTCTTTTTGCGAAAACACCTTACAGGTCTGTAATGTATATCCTTGATGGTAATTAAGGATTAACATTAAGAAACCCTGCCCCTCAGAGAGAGATTTTTTTTTTCTTTTCAAGTGTCAATTACCTAAATGTAGCAGTCACAAGACTAGTTCATACAGGTGTCCTCTAGGGCAGGGTGTGTGTGTGTGTGTGTGTGTCAGATGCTTAAAAAAACAGCCATGTCTGCAAGGCGAGATGAGAGGCACACACCCAAAAAACGATCAGGGCAGGCACAGCACAGACACGCAGCGTTTCTCTGATTCTTTGAATACCTACAGCCTGACAGGTACTTCCTCTCAGCAGGGACGAGGAAAACCAATTCCCTCAAATTCCTCCCAATCTAACAGTGAAGTAAACTCAGCAACTGTAAATAATGCTCACTGTAACTGCATAAAGTAACTCGCATACATTTACTCGCAGTCATTATATGGATAACTGGTTATAACAGACAACAAGAGAAGGCTGACTTACACTCCGCCCAGGACATTGACTGACTGCGTCTTGACACCGAAGCCTGTGTCCTCCATGTTGACGACAGGGCCCATTAAGTCCACATTAACCCCTCGCTCCCCAAACTCCGGCTCACTGAACAGTCTGACGTGGGGGGACAAGAAATCCTGGAACACAAAAGTAAAACTGTTTAAGTCTTGAACGGGAGACTGACTTTGTGTTTTGAAAAGAAAAGAAGAAAAAAAAGCATCACAGTCCTGCTCACACTGTTTGATTGACAAGTTATCACAACAAAAGAGGATCTTGTGGATGACAGTCATGGTTTCAGCTGATACTTACTGAGCGTACGGGGCGAAGTGACAGGAACCCGTCAGCATGGCCTCCCCAGTCGCTGCAGTGACGGTACTCCCCCTCCTCCAGGATGTACTGCTGGCCCTCAAAGTCTGCCTCGTCATAGCCCACCCAGCTGGCAGGATAAAACACACACAGGGATTTGTTAGGAGCAGTAACATTACCACTGTGAATCAAATTCTGCTGACAAACTCTCCAAGTTTGTTTCACTCAAACTAGAAAAAAACATAGCTCACATTGCTGTTGTTACCTAGCTTATAACACATATATTTCTCACACATTTGAGCAATTCACACTCCCTAGACAGGTTGGCTGACAGTTTATATTATACTATGTTAGACTAGAACCTTTTCCACAATTTTTAGCCTCTAGGATGAGGACACAACTGTCCTGTAAACAATGGGGGTGGATTCCAAGTTGTGAGTATTTCACTAGTAATCCTTAGAGGAATACTACAATGTTTTGGGCAACTTTCCCATAGACTTCAAGTCTTTATGCTAAGCTAACACAAAAAGCTACCCATAGGGACTGAACCACTGGACTACAGAGGTGAAAATGGTAACAAACATCTTGCCTCAGTCTGGGAAAGTCAGAAAAAAAGGGTGTTTTGCCCAAAATGTTGGAATATTGCTATAACAGTGGTGGACTGTCTGTCAAAGTGGCTGATATCCCTATCCATATCACTGACCAGCACTGGCTAGTGGACTGCAGTGATCATCATCTGCAGTGATCATCATCTTAATTCCATTAAATTAAGTTTATTTTATGAGATACTTACAGGCCGCCAAGTATCTTGACAGATCCAACTGTAGACAATATCTTCTTCTCCCCAACACCTCCCTCTGCTTCCTCCTCTGGCTGGTTATCCCCCTCGATCAAGTTGTACACATCACCCTCCACCTCCATGCACTCTCCGTCAAAGTTCGGCTTCTCAAAAACTAAGGCCTGAATTAAAAGGGAAAGAGTTAGTTGCAGGGTGTACAGTGTGTGGGGTTCACTGTACAGGGGCTCAGACTGACTGACCGCAGGCTGGGAGCTGACAGCATCAAGAGACACAACAGCAACTCAAAATCACCTTCAGTGGTGTAGATTCATTAATGATAAATCGTTACACATAGCATCTCTAACGTAAATTTACCAATGAGCTTGTTCATTCAGTGTTTGACTTTTGACTTCTAGTGTGATTATATGGAAAAATGACACTTTTTTCTCTCTGCTTTGTAACATACCTAACTGATTTTATCCCTTGTTTTCCTTGGCTGTTTATTTTATGTGACCTTGACTGTACTTTCACTCAGCTCACTGTTGTATTATTAGGTTTATCATGGGGCTGCCTTTTTGACTTGGATTACATTGAAAAAGAGCTTCTTGATCTTGATGAAACTAACCTTAGATAACCTTAGATAAAGGTTAAAAATATAAATGAATCCCACATTTCTCCCACAGAATGCTTTGTCAGCACTGACATTATGATACTCCACCCGGGGTATCTGCCCTTTGAACATTTGCCAAGTAATGTTTTCTGTTATTATTGTAATATCTGTGAATACAAGACAAAGCCAAACATTTTATGACACAAAAAATATTCTCTCATCTATGAAAGCATACTTTTAAATGTCTAAATCTCTTCTGTTGTTAATGTTGAGTGACTTTAAATGTGGGTGCTGGTTCCATGCATCCAGAAGCAGCAGCCAGTGGCACCAAATAGTGAATGTGCCGGTTTGTTGCCAAGTCCTGTGCAATGTTTTCACCAGCGAGTATACCTGCATTAACACGCAGCAATGTTTCACAACCCTGGAAGGATGTGGATTACATTGTCATAATAAATTGATCACAGATAAATATATCTAGGCACTGTCATACTATCTGAGATTTTCACATATTCCCCTTTGGTCTAGCAGCTGAGCCAAGCCCTGTGTTCTAAAAAATGTAACATAAAGTAAACATCACAAATTGTTATAGAAGAAATGAGTATGAAAACTCATATGTGACTTTTGTCTTTTGTATGAACCAAAAAATGAATACACATCATTGTAATTCAAATTATACCTTAACTTCATTGGGATGCTCCACCTTCATTGAACCCTGTTATGAAGAGACAGAGAAACCAGACAAATTTAGTTTGGGACATTCAAAACTAAACCTAAATATCAGTATTGAAACACAACAGTGCAATTATACATCCTCAATTCCATTACAAATATTTATAGATTAAGTATGTATTATATTGCATGTGCTGTACCATTCGAAGGGCTCTTAGAGACCCAATGAAGGGCTCAGGGAAACCCCACGCCTCTGGACAGGCATACTCTCCCACCTCCAACACTGCTAAGAAACCTCCAAACCCAGGATCGCTGTACACCAGCCAACTAAAGAGAAACAGAGAGAGCAAGAGAGAGGCAGTGAAGGGTTGAGGGTGTATGCTCATTTTCAAAACTATAAATAATGCTATGACAGCAGAGAGAGAGGTGAGCATTTAGTGAATTATCTGTTCACAGTACCTTGAAAATGCAAAAAAGCTCTCATATGCTACTACATAATGAAGGCACTAATTACTTTTTCTTTTCACACCACGAGGTCACTGTAAAGTTAACCATCAGTAATCAGCAGCAGTTAACATTATGTCAGTTTCACAAGCCCATGTATGCAGGCTTCATTCCAAAATGGGCAAAGACAGCAGAACCTGCACATAACTTTCCATATTGTTTGCATCTCTGGCACTGTGCACCACCACACTGCCACCATTTGCGAACTTGCCAACAACAGCAAAAATCAAAGTGACAAAATGCAAAACTCTAGTTTGCACAGTGAAAACTACATTATTCACCCTATCAAGAAAAGTCAAGATAACTCACACATTAGACATACAATAATGCCACACCACTGCTTCCAGCTACCAGCTGAATTAAAATGAGTGACATAAAAGAATAATTGGTGGGAGGACTTACACTCCAGAGTGGACCTTGATGGAGCCGGTGCTCTGCGGCATTCCATAGGAGCCAATCTCTACAGTGTCTTCACAGTACGATGACCTCCTGCCCAATCCATTCACCTCCGTAAACAGATCAATACAGGGTACACTATAGTCCTATCAAACACAAAATAGACATTAGACATATGAGGATTTCTAGTTCTTCACAGGAAGATTTATATTGCCATATCCCATGGCAATAATGTGAAATCAGCATCTATGGACAGACAGAATGAGAAACCATGTCCAAGACAGAATAATAGTAAAGTGCATTCAAAATGATAAAACTGGCACGACCAAATCAAAGATCAATGTGATCAGTGAAAGAAATCAATCAGTGACTCACCCTAACTACCAGTCGCATAGATCCTATGACCATGGGTGCTGTTGGAATGGCCTGGCCCGTCTCGTCCAGTGTCGTGGGGGTTCCCTCCTCTGCCCACATATTCACTATTTGCTGTGTGGGCCCCTCCTCTAAGGCAATGGTACGTCCCTGGAAGCCAGGCTTTTCATATAGCAACCAGCTATTGACACAAGAGAGAATAACATCATACAATATACTACACCCTACTTGAACTTGTAGCATGAACCATGATAAAAAATACTGATATCAAACACAGCCTAGCCCAGCTAACATGACTATAATCACATTACAGTAGAGTGTGGGTCTACCATGCTATTTGATCTTTTTTCTAATGTTATCCTGTCAATACAAATGAGGCAAATACTAAAACCACCCAAAAAGGATCCATCGCTTTTCTTCTTTCACAAGCTTTTTTCTATTTGTTCCCCACTGAACAATCAGTCACACAGATAAAACTAGGTTTTAACTGACTGCGACAGGAGCATTCATATAAAATCAACATGCAGACTCGTACCATCCTCTGGTGACTGTGACGGAGATGACAGGGGACAGCTTCATCATGGTGGCATCCTCTAAATCATGGTGTACCTCGAAGGCCTCTCCTCCAAACCGAGCATGCTCATGAATTAAAATCTGAACCAGGAAGCAGATATTTCAATGTGAGATATGGCAGCAACATTTTATTACTGTTATCATATTTCTACAATTTATATAAAAAGGGAATTTAAGTGTACCTTTCCAGGCCTTTTGTGGAACCCTCGTATTTCACGTAACTATAAAAGAACAGATAGCATTTCAGATTTCTGACAGATCAACTTGAAAAGTTTCAGACCTGTACACTGATTAATGTATTTGTTAGCTTGAGCATGATGAATAAACACAGTGCTGGCTGTGGAGGAAGCTTCATTCCATGCAACTTGTATGTATGTAAACACAAAGAGATATTTGCATAGACCTGCTTTACTTGGATGCTGATACTGACATACAGTATGAGCTCATCCTGGAAATTTCTAGTATGACAGCAGGCTCCTTTTAACTTGTCATCACTTGCAAATGATTCATGACTTTGTTTCTACCAACATCAAAAAACAAGAACTTTTCACCAGTGAAATAAACGGAGTTTACTGCATTTTGAAAAGGGCAAAGAATTTGCTGATATCTCCACATGCTCAAAGGCTGTGCAGGTCAAAACCCATTCAGCAGTAAGAATGAATCACCCTTTTGTCAACAGCGAGCACTGTAGTGGAAAAATATGCCCCTGCTGTCAGGGAGGGGCTCCAATCAGTATGTCTAGGGCGGTCTTTTCCTCATATCATTTCTACAAATAGTTAGCGGTCTGTCATCAGAACAACACAACAAATTAAACTGCAGCCTTCAAGAATTATTCGAACCCCTACCTTAGTTCTAGATGTACGAAGCCCATTTCCAGAGATCTGCTGGATAGAGCTGCTGGGTGGAGCTAGTCCAGTAGGGCCTGCATCAACATTAGGCGGTCCTGTCGTCAGACCCTGGTCCATAACAGTACGTCCCTCAGCGCTCAGCTGAGTTTTAGTCTGTGTGGAGCCCTGGGAAGTTACAGATTCTCCTTTGTCCCTCTTGAGGTATTGTTCTAGGTGTTCAGGCAGCTTTACCTCTGAGAAAGAGGGAAGTGGAGGAAGAGAGGAGGGGCTGATTTCTGACTCATTTGCTGCACCTACACCCACACCCACAAGTGGGCCTGGATCCATATCTTTAACACCTGCCTTATCTGTCTCTATGCCAGGCAAAGGTGGATGAACAGTTCCCTTCTCCCTAGGCGAGGCGGTGCTCTGTTGTTGCTTGGGTGGAAGAGTGCCATTTGAGACTGATGCAGTTTCCTCTTTGGCCTTCCTGGAGGACCTTGGGGAACTCAGTAGGCTAGAGAGAATGGACATCCTTCCTAGTCGCGATGTGAGCTTCCCATGCTGTTCGCCATTGTTTTGGACCTCTTCCTTTCCTGCTTCACCTTTAGTCTCCTCTGTAACTGCATCTGTCTCTTGCACCTCATCAAATGTTTTCGCTGTGTCTGTAGGTAAAGTGCGCTGGCCATGTTTTGCACGTCCTTCCCTTTGTTTTAACACCATAGCTGGTGAGGGATCCTTAAAACCTACGCCATTTTTCCTCAAGCCAAACTGGAATTCCTCTGGGTCAAATGTTTTCTCAAAATGGTCCTCCTTAATGGCCGGCATGGCAAAAGGTGGAGATGGGGTTTTCACGTGACTGTGCTTTTTTAGAGGCATTGAGAAAGGAATGCCACTTTCTTTGATGTTCCTGATGAAATCATCCAAGTCATCAACGTCAGCGGTTTTATCGGTGCTGGCTGTGGCACATGGTCTTCTTTTTTTGTCGTCCTTCTTCTTATCATGTTTTGGACGATGTTCCACGTCTAACCAGCTAGATGGAGATTCCGTGTTCAGCTCAAGAGTCTTAGGTCGAGCAGTAGATGGCTTCATTGTAACAGGAGAAGACATACTATGACTGGGGAATGTCTTTGCAAACTGTGGTGACTCAATGAGGGTCTCCTCTTCTCTTAAAGTCTCCACTTTCGGTGTGGAAGCCCTTGCTGATGACTCATTTGTTTTCACTTTTGGCTCTTGTTTTGAGTCTGTCTTCTGAAATTCACTTTTGACTGCAGCAACACTGGCTTTGCTCTTCTGTTCTTGCTTCATCTCTTTATTTTCATCTTCAACCCCTTTGGTGAAGATCTTATTCTCCTTTTTTGTATCACTAACAGTGACTGATTTTGCAGGTATTTTTGTGTCTTTTCTCTTCTCCTCCAGAGCTTTTGTGCTTACTGTCTCGTGTGTCTGTTCTAACTTTTCATCTGAAACATTTGGTTTGTTCTCTTGTACTGCACATTTTTCCTTACTCAAGTCAGTTTTGATGCCAATTGGTGTTGATTTTTGTTTGATCTCTATCTCTGGTGCGTTAATCTGCCGACTCTCTTGGTTTGTCTCTTTATTTTCATCTACAGCACGTTCTTTGATGGGGATGTTATGTTCCAGTGTCAAATCAGTTGTGGTGCCTGCATTTTCAGCGGTGATAATGCTTGATTTCACAGGTCCTTTTGTGTCTTTTCCCCTCCCCTCCAGAACTTTTGTGCTTACTGTCTCTTGTTTCTGTTCTGACATTTTATCTGATGCAACACTGGGTTTGTTCTCTGACTCTAGCTGTGCACCTTTCTCGTTGCTCACGGCATCTTTTATGAAAACTGGTTTTGATTCTTGTTTGACCTCCATCTTTGGTGCCTTAATCTGCTCATTGTCTTGCTTTGCCTCTTTATTTTCATCTTCAACATTTTCCTTTATGAGAATCTTTTGTTCCTGTTTCATATCAGTCATACAGACTGGATTTTCAGTTTTGACAACACTCGATTTTGCAGGCAATTTAGTGCCTTTTCTCTTCCCCTCAGATGTTTTGGTGCTTACTGTCTCTGGCTCCTGTTGTGACTTTTGATTTGGAAGACTTGACTCAGTGTTTTTCTTTGGTTTTGCATCCTCATCTTGGTGTTTAACAATTATAGATTTGAGGTCCTTTTTACTGGTAACTTCAGCGCCAGTGCTCTCTGGTGCAGTCTCATTGACCAAACTGTTTTTCTCTGACTCATTTATTTCAGTCTTTTCTTTGGTACCTTCATCCATCTGAGTGGCTTTTGGTTTCTGAGTTGACTCCATCTGTGAAATGATGTTCTCCTTTAAAACAGCACTATGTTTGTCCTCTTCTTTTGCATTGTTGTCTTGTACTTTTTCATCTTTTTGTGAAACCAGTTTGGGTTCTTGTTCTTGTTTGGAGTTTTTCATTGATGTCTTCATCTGCTGCTCTGTCCGTTCTGTTTCTTTATATTCACATTCTTTCAAAGAGACATTAGACTCCTGTTTTGCACTGACCACAGTCACTGCATTTTCAGGGAGTGCGCTTATTTTTTCTGCTTGCTCTGCCCCTCCCCTCTTCTCTTCCAGAGCTTTTGTGTCTGCTCTGTTTGGTTCCTGCTCTGACTCAGGCTTTAAACATTTTGCCTCTGTTGATGGATCAGAGGGTTTCTCTGGTTTTGCAGTGTCTTTCTCTACTTCATCTTTTATGATTATGGCCTTGAGCCCCTGTTTGCTACTTCTCTTTGAGTCAGCGCTTTCCACTGATGCATCATTAAGCTTTTCATTTTGTTGAATGTCTTCTCCCAGTCTTTTACATTCTTTTGCCAAATTCTTTATGAGTAAAAAAGGCTCTTTGTCCAGCTGATTCTCAACATTTTCAGCAGATTTCAGAACAATCACAGCCTCTGTTTGCATATCCGTTCCTGGTTTCGTGTCAATCTCCTCCTCGCCTTTCTTTTGCACCTCACTGTTTTTCATTGAATCTATGGCAACATTATAGCTCAATACATCATTTTCAATAACTTTATCTGTGATTTGAGCCTCAGATAATCCATGTTTTTCTCCCACTATTCCAGCTGAAGTTTGCTGTTCTGTCACAGCCAGATCAGCATCAACTGAGACTGCTGGAGGCATGACTCTACATGAATTTTTTCCATCAGCATCTTGGTTTTCTAAAGACATTTCAGTAGATATATCATTTTTGCTAATCTCTTCTTTTGGTATCAGCTCATTTGATGCTTTTAGCGAAGCATTACTGGGCACAGCAGTTTTATGATTTGAGTTGGTGTTTTTGTCACAGTGACTGTTGTCAGTCGCCTCAGGTTCAGCTACAGTATCCGTTACATCCTCATTAGAAGGTATAATGTCTCGGTCTAATCCAGTAGAGTTTAGCTCAGAGGGTCTTTTCTCCTGGATTAAATCCAGTTTAGTGTTACTCGTTGGCTGTGTCATGGATGCCATGGGATGGTCTTTTGCTGTGATTTGAGAAGACTCTGGTGGTGATAATGTTTGCTCTTCCTGTGTGGTGAAGTCACTTTCAATGTGTGGTGCATTTTGAGCTGGAGACTTTCTTTGAACTTTGGCCTCATGCTCTCTTCCCTGGCTGTCTGCCTCAGCATTACTTGCTTCAGTGACTTCAGGTAACAGAGCTTCAATTGTTTTTACAGCTTCACTGCCAGCTGCTGCCTCGGGTGTAAGGTCCATTACTGGTGTAGCTTTAACCTGAGAGTTTATTTTAATGACGGCATCATCATCTTGTGTTGTTTGGATTTTAGAGACCTCTTCACTCACAGGACTGCCTGTTTTCGTCACTAGTTCACTCGTTTCTGTGCCCTCTGGTTTCTCTATGTTGATTTCACAGCTACTGGACTGGTTATCTACGAGCTCTGTTATTTGTTTTTCATCAACTGTGGAGTCACTGACCGGTAATATATCTCCATGTACAGTCTTAGGTTCAAACTCAGATGATAATATATCATCATTAGACTTGTCCTTCACTGAGTCTTGTGGCCTCGTGTCTTCCACCACAGTACTGTCAGACACTTTGACAGGCGTCTCTGTGCTGGAGTTCTCAGGCAAAGATTTCTGTAAAGTTGTTGATGTGGTTGCTGAATTCCTGGTGGCAGAATCTTGAAGTTTTCTGGATATTACTTTGGTTGGGCTTTTCTGATGCAGCATAGGAAGCTTGCTCCTAGAAGACGAGGACTCCCTTGGATCCCTGATTGGACTTTTTGGACTCGGTCCACTCGTGTTGGAGTGGACATCGCTCTGTTTTCCGTGTTTCACCGAGACAGCTTTGTCTCGCTTGGTGGGAGGTGGAGAGGGAGAGGCTTTGTCCCTTTCCTCATGGCTATTGCTCCTTTTGCAGAGTTGTTTAGATAAGACTGTGGGTGTTTTACTTCCTGTTGGAAACACAATAGTTTTAATACAACAGATTAATAATATGATAGCTGAAAGCTGTCCATATGATCTTTGACCATTCAATCAACACCTTAAAACATCAGCCTCAATCTCCCCAGGCTAGAGACATACATAAAATTTATAATGTTAGTGAGACAAAACCTAGAGCTCCTGACACTGACAATTAATTGGAAACTGACATTAAAGGAACAATTCACCTTGTATATTCATATATGTATATATATATTTTCCCATGTACATTTGTCACAGCAATAATATATTATGTCTTTCCTGATTCAAATTCCCTTAGCACAAAAATATTCACAAATATCTGTGTCATCTTACCTTCCTGGGGGCTTTCTGGAGCGAGGGATAGTATCTCACTAGCGAGTCTCTCCACTGGACTTGCAATTTCCTGTTCTTCCGGACTAGTTGATGTTGAATGCATACTGCTGACATCTGGTTCTGTCTCACCAGTTGTAATATTTTTACATTCAGTGCCACTTGTTTGTGGTGTTTCATCACTCCTCTTTCTTGTAGGAGATGAAATGGGTAGCCGGCTCTTTGGCTTGACGGAAACATTGCTCTCCCGATGTGTCCGTCCCTGTTTTTCAACATCCAGGTCTTCCCTGTCACTTTGTTTGGTTATATTCTTACTCCTCTCCTCATGGCTTCTCTCCAGTCCATTTACCAGCTTCACAGTTTTAATGTCCTCAGCTGATTTTTCTTTGCTGAGCTTTGCCACTGACTTGGATGGTGCTTTTGTGGGGGATGTATCCCCTGACAGAGCTTTCCCACCCTTACCATCCTCCAAACCAGGTTTCTTGCTAGCTTTGGTTGTAGCAACTGGATGTTTCAATGATATTTCTTTGGGTTTAGTTTGTTTCTGTGGTTTGGAACTAACCGGTGACCCAGAGGCATCAGCCACTGATGTTTTATCTGGTGTCACAGGTGATTTTAAGTCAACATCTGATATTGACTTTTTGGGGATTCTAGACTTTGAGCTGGTTGTGGTGCTGGTGCCACCTGGACTGGTTTGGTCTCTTAACATGGGTGACATAGAAACTGCTTTCTCATCTCGATGTCCCGATGACTCATCACTGGGGGTTCCCGCTTTTGTGCTCTCTGTGGAACCCTTACCTTTCACTGTGATATTTTTTGTCTTGCTTCCGGCTGCTGAAGATGGGCTCTTTGTTCCAGCTGTTGTTAGCCTACTCTCTGTTGCTACTGATTTAACGCCACGTATAGAAGGTGTGGCCTGGTTAGTTCCTTGGCCTATCACCCGTGATCCCCCAGACTGCAGCTTTGGTCTATGCATGTCTGAGTTTGCAGAGATGTCATCGAGGTCAGAGGCCTCTGAGTCTGTCTTTGGTGAAAGTTGTGTGACTAAAGGCACATGAGTGTCAAAGTCATCTGTTGTGCCAGGCTCATGTCTGGCTTCCTTAACCTCAGCACTTTTGTTTTTGAGACTTTGTGCTCTGAGGAGAGAGAGAGAAAGAGAGAGAGAGTGAGATTGAGTGAGAGTGAGTGAGAGAGAGACTAATTAACTTTGATTCTATTACAATCAATAATTCAGCTTTTACAAACACTATTCCCACACAAACCTTAATTGTAACCAAATTTCAGAAGAAGACACACCTGAGGTAAAATAAAATGCACTTTTAACTATTAAACAAATAACATGATTAAAATAACATTCAGCTGTCATGACAAAAAGATCTACAGGCATGTGAAAATAAAGCCGGCAAATCTACTTTCACATTCCAACAGTTAAATCAAGTGTCATGTGAAAAATGAAATTTTAACCTCTTGAGAACTTTAATTCAATTTCAATTTACACAAAATGTGAAATTTAAAGTTAAACATCTGCGCTCAGTCAAAACCCTCAGCTATGAAAAAGCACTGGCCTGCAGTGCTTATGAATCTATAAAAAAAATCAGAGTGTTTGGGAAATTCTTCAGGTATGAGTAAGGCCTGCTGTTATCTTAGCCATTTTAATGGATGCGGTACAGTGCACATTTTCTGCAGAGGAGACGGGCTACTTATATTTCAGAAACCCTCTATCCATTTTATATCCTTTCAAGAGCCACATCTTTGCGTGTTTCATATCTTATGCCTATCGGTATGGATCTATGTTAATGCATGAAACGCTACAGTCAAACAAAGTGTGCAAGCAGCATTCACCAGTTGCACGTCAACTTCTGTAATGACTAACTCGTTCAGGTAGTGAAAATACACCATAGGCAAACACAAGGAAGGTGACCTTGATTTGGACTGAAATTCAACAGCAACAAAAGTAACTATGCTTTTTTTTTTTTTTTAGCTGTGGCTTGGTATGATGCATACAAATGTAACGATTACATTAAGGAACTCTGAGTGTAACCTATGGCACATGCATTTGTCATTGGTGCTTTGTAATTAGATGTACTGTAAATGAATATTTCAGTGGCTCATTGCAGGTTCAGGTTGTATTGTTCTCCGCTGGTACAATGGGGCATGGGAACTCAGGGCTCAGGTTGCACCAGGCCTCTCTCTTTCGCTCTTTTGCTGTCTTTCTCTCTCTGGATGAAAGGGACTGTTGCACAATAACCACAGAAAATAAAAAGTAAAAAACACACAGATACTCACGCTTTCTCTTCTGTTGTGTCTGAAGTCTTTGAGGTTAAATCTTTGCTGTCTCTCTCCGTTTTTCTCCCTGCTTTCTCGCTCTCATCCAAACTTGGCTCTGGGCTATTATCCACCTTCTGGGCAAAAAACTTGTGCTGTGAAGGCAGTTTCACGGTCTTGCGCGTTACACAAATTTCTTTCACACTGCGGCTGTCCTGAATGGTCTCTGAATCCGTGTCCAAATCAGACTGTTCTGGCTGGGCTGAGCTTGTTTGGAACTCTCCTGAGGTTGGTGTCAAGGAAATGGCTGGTTCTGGCACCCTGCCAGTGGCTGCAAAAATCTCAGAGGGGGTAGATGGGCTGTCCTGAGCACCCTGAGTAACTGAGTCGTCCACAGGAATCACCGTCACCGGTATGGCCAGCACAGGTGGTGAGTCAGATCTGAAGCTCTCCTTTCTTTCTTTCTCTGTATCCCTCTCTTTATCCCCCTCCCACTGCCCCTCCACCTCCTCCTCTCCCAGGTGTGTTTCCACCCAAATGGCTTTGTGGAGTTGTACAGGAGAAGCGCTCCTGGGTGCTTCAGCTACCTGAGGTGAAGGGCTCCGTGCAGCAGCTGGACTTTCCCCAGATGAAAGATTAGAATGAGAACTTAGTTTTACTCCCACCAGGGCGCTGCTGTTCCCCTTCCCACCAATTTTCAAAGAAGTCTTTTTGGATTCAGAGCTTATTGCGGTCATGTTTGGCGACTTTGGGGCCTCAGATGTCTTGGACAGGGGCATTTCAGGCGACTGCAGTGTGGTCTGGCCGGCTGCAATGCCCTCACTGGAACCATCTGCCTCCTTCAAGCTGGTTTCCCCGAGATGGACCTGCAGCCTCTTGCTCACCTCCTCCACCACTGATTCTGTGAAGCCCGGCTCTGAGCTCAAGTCAGCATTCAAAGATGTGGAAGCTGCAAGGTCAGAAGGGGTGGGAGTCACATTCCCAGAATTCCTTTCACCGTCTCCTGTGCTCACCCTACATATATGCACCTCCCTCACGCTGCTTCGGCCGCTGCTGTCACTGTCTGCAAATGGAAGTTCTCCTGTCGCCAGAGAGGCCAGGCTGGACCCGCTGGGACTGGGACTGCAGTCATACGCTGCACCTTTCTCCCGTTCTGTCTCTGTCACCTCCAGCCCAGTTATCTCCCTGTCTTTTCGTGAAGCAGTTGGCGTCTTCAGCCCCTCTTCTTCTGGAGACTGGGGAGAACGTGGGGAGAGTGGGGATGCTGGGGAACTTACAGAACCTCCATCATTGGACGCATCTGAGAACTGCCTGCTCCTCTTTCTTTTGGAGCTGAAGAAACTGCTGATACGCTCGATCATTCCCCTTTTCTCCTCCGAGCTCTGAAAGGCAACAGACAGAAAGATAAATATTCAGGTGGGAAGAGGAGAAGACACACCTGTTGTTGTTGGCTCTGCTGAAACAGAAAATAGAACATGAATGCTGAAAGCTATGTTCTCAAACCACAATCTTACTGAAACCCAAGCAAGAAAAATAGATAAAAAAAAAACAGATGTGGCTTCTTCCAAGGTGTACTTCAACTTAGATATCTTCATGTGTATACGCCAGTGTATTTTACACTATATGTGTGTACTGTTTAAGTGCATGCATGCAACTCAGCTCAACACAGAGCAGCACCACAGGGGCAAAACGGTCTTCTCACTTATTTCCTCATGGTTTTGCATTAAAGAAGAGAAAATTACTTCACATGTTGTGTACGACTCTCTTTCCACACTGCCACTGAACAGAGACAAGGATCACGCACCACAAGTGTGTCGTGACATTTCTCCAAGTTTGCTTAGATTCCCAGTTCAGTTCAGTCTTTTACTTTAGAAATTCATAAGAGAATAAAGGCTGGTAAGACAGACTTATGTCCAGGTGGGAAACAAATAAACACAGTACATCATTACAGAATCTTAGACTGGTCAACAATGTTGAATGACAAAAGTAAATCTAAATTCTGCTTGTATGTCATTTCAAACTTATTTCTCTATTTACATTATTAACGCTGCCCGGTCAGTTTGGCCACATTTTAAAATGTGATTGGACTCAACATCACAGCCCACAGGAAACTAGTCACCCAGTTGGCAACACCAAGAAGGGTACACCT
Organism: Myripristis murdjan; assembly: GCF_902150065.1. Taxonomy (NCBI): domain Eukaryota; kingdom Metazoa; phylum Chordata; class Actinopteri; order Holocentriformes; family Holocentridae; genus Myripristis; species Myripristis murdjan. Next base: position 22,575,290 of record NC_044001.1, on the reverse strand, counting down.
TGCAAAATATGGCTGTTTGTAGTCTCAATACGGTGAGCGCATGTTACAACGAGAGGCATAAAACTCATAAAAACTCGGTTACATACCATTTTGACTCGCCGGAGTTTGATCTGTTGAATTCCTTAATTCCTCCTATAAAGTTGTATATGTGGAAAACCAGCGCCCCGCATTAAGAATGAACAGTCACGACCAGAAAGGCAGCATTGTCTGGATCTACTTGGATAGTCTACTTGGATGTGTCTAGTGTTGAGGGAAACTGCAGTTAAAGTGTCTATCTGGAGGGCATGACTCCCATTTGCATCACAGAGCAGTGTGAAAATATATTGTGAAAGAGCTTTCACATGGCAAACAGCCCACATGAATTTACAATCCAGCGAAATGGGTGTGGCGGGGTCTGGCAACAGAAACCCCACCCCACCTCATACTAAACCTGAACAAATCAACAGGCTTTTTATTATTCCCCTGGGTATGAGGGCTACTTTGCGTCAGATAAGGATGTTAAGCATATAGTATAAGTTTAACCTATACAATAATGGGAGCCAAAGGTATTACTATGATCCATTGCTGTACGAGGATTTCGCTTTATCAACAATCACAAAAGGACAAGGGCATTTTCTCAGGTGCTGTGTTAGTTACACAGCACTATTTCAGTTTCCCTGCTGAGAGAGCTTTCCAAACAGGCAGCCTTTCGCCCATAAAATCCTGTTTCAACATCAGCCCATTACTTTGTTTTCCAACAGTCACATCATTTCACTGAGCAAATAACAGGTAAAGACACGCAGTTTGTGGCTGGGTTTTCCGGTTCATTTCTAAATAGAATTAAGCGCCAGAAAATAACTCCATCAACACAATAACAAACAGGTCAGACCCTCAGTTATTTTGGCTGTATAGTCAAAACTGTCATACCTGTACTATGTTTCGATTCATTCACAATCCCACGGTGGTGAAACAACCAAGTACATAAACAATTATGTGTCTTGTATCCAGTACATGGTATAAAGTCAGGTTAGTACCCACTGATCCTATGTCCATAAAGCCACTAGCATAAAATATCAAGCGTTACCTTAATAGTGACTCATAGGTGACATTGTCAGGTGGGTGGAGATACCCTATCTCAGCCTATTATGGTTCGCTTCCTTATCTGTCAGCCAGAGCTATGGCTCGCCTCATTCCCTTATCTTAGCATGATGATCATGATAGAGATCACAGGCACAAGATGCAAGTGAACAAAACAGTGTTATTATAATCAAATACTATAGGGCATTACAGGTTTCAGACTCACTACTTGTTAACAAATCTGATTACATTATTGTATTATTTTTAGCTCCCACCAACACTAATACCGGGCAGAGCAGGTTTGACAACTTTGTGTCTATGGAAAACAGCCCAGGGTCATCCTACAGAAAGAATATCCACATTTGATATATGCATCATCCTGTCTTAAAGGGAAAGCCCACAGAATTCAAGGATTGAGCTATATTATTGTAATCACATATTATAGATTAGTCTGTATTAGTGAGCGTTCACCTCTGCCCCCTACAGGCAGAAATGAGAAGAAACAGAGGGAATTGCTCATGTCTGAATCTGTTTTGTCCCGTAGCTGTGCAGCTCCTTGGAGAATCAACTGGAAAGGAAAGTAGCAGCACCCAGAGAAGTTTCCAAAGCAGAGGGGAACATATTTTAGTTCAGAAATAAAAACACTGTTTCTAGCTCAGAGAGAGTTTTGGTGGTTTTCTCATCTAAAGCCTGCAAGGAGCTTTAAATAGATAAAACATATTAAGTACAATAGCCTTTCCACTGAAGGATAACACGGTGCCTCTGTGGGTCAGGAAAAATGAATCATGGTTAAGGGATATAAAACCCTTCCAAACCCATAAACTATAAATTAATAAACTCAGTTTGGTCAGACTAAAAAAAGGCTGCTTTTCTGAGCTTTTCTGAGAGGTTCTTGTTTTGGGGATACAAGGTTTTCACCAAAGAGAAATGAATATGGAAATGTCAGAGGGATGGCGAATACTTAAATACACCGACTTCCCCTCTGTCAAAAATGACTCAGACCTCAGTGACAGTGAGACACTTAGTCATGCTGAGAGTCACAAGATTTGAAAGTGTTGCACTAACTGGACACTAACTGGTGTGCATTTAGTCAACTCAAATCAATATTTTGTCACATTTATATCAAGTTTGATCAATCAGATAATGCAGAGCAAACCATTTTTCTTGGACTTTGTGATAGTTTAAGATTTTAATAAAAGTAGCTATTGCAATGAGCAAGTTTCTTATGACCTGCGATCTGATTCCAAATAATTGAGCTCTGCAATCTTTTACAGTTACTGCAAAAACACCCATAATGTTTATAATGTTTGCACTATTCAACTCATATGTAGACAAAGGCAAATCAATTTAGCTCCACTGCATAATACAGAGGCTGTGAAACAACATCTAGTTGCAATTCTAAGGTAAAGTAATCAATATTCAGTGTTCCACAACAGATTGCACAGTGAAACATTTTTCAGGGGTAACAAATGGAAATGTAAAAAAAAAAAAAATCTGTACTTTTGGGAGTAAAGAAGACTGACCTTGTATTTGGAAGGCGAGATGGGCTGAGCCATGTCGAAGCTGAGCATGGAGCTGGATTCAGCATGAGGGTCCCAGTCGGACTCAGTCCGGAAACTGCACTCGGTGGATACACTGAGCTGGTCGTAGCTCCTGGTGGAGAGAGGCAGGAAACAGAGACAGAGGAAGGGAAGGGGGGTGGTTATGTCATCAGCCTTTTGTTTCCAGTCTCACTGTAACACTGCTTATACTGTTATTATTATTATGTTGTGTAATATCCAAACCTCGCATAACAAACATCTCTCAGGACATTTAGTGGAATGTGGATACCTTTCAAGTGTTTGTTTGTCAGAAGGCCAGGGCGACATATCGATATGAGAATATTGTGATATATGACTGGATATTGCCTGGGATTTTGGATATGGTAATATCATGATATGGCATAAGTGTTTGTTTTCCTGGTTTAAAGGCTGCATTACAGTAAAAGGATGCAGTTTTCTGATTTCAGTAGTCTGTTCTAGATGATCTGTTTTTTGTCTCTACCTGCTTGGTCATCACATTACTAATGACTGTTTTCAAAAATCTCATACAGTGTAACTGTCATCCCTACAATATCATCACAATATTGATTTGGAAGTATTTGTGATATTTGATTCAGTCGATATCGTCCAGCCCTATTTGTCGGTTTTACATTCAGGTAATATAAAACTTTGCAATCTATTCTCCTAAATACAAACAAAAGCCCAAATCCGAGACAGTTCCCATTTCAGTTTGGGCGTGTAAGACTTCTTGAGTGCACAGACAGCTCTGTGTGTTCTCAGGTGCACTGACACCTTCCTTTCTGTATCTGTGTTCAGTCAGGAATAAAACTGGGTGGAAACATGACACTGGCCAAACAACATTCACTCCCTGGCAGCAAAGCCACGAGTAGCGCCTATGTGCCGCGCAGTTAGAGTGCCAGCGAGCATTCTGGGACACGTGTGAGACATGAGGAGGTCCGTCTATTTCCAGGAGGGCCGGTTTTCCGTCACTGCGGCCAGCATTTTTTCAGACGACTAAAAACATTTACAGACTCATCACACGAAGTGAGGCATCACGTCTCCTTCGTACCAGATTGGCAGAACGGCATTCCACCTGGTTCAAACACCACAAGCGTGCCACAGTAACTATGTACTTTAAAGGAGTGCTGCACTGTAGTGAAGGAAGTCATAATGACACAAAGCCAATGGGTTCAGCTGTGGTCGTGAGCTTGTGTTTATATTCAAAACAAATGGAAAAATGGCAGCCTCGGTGTTTCATATCATTAACTCATCATGCAACGTGTCCAGGCGTTAGCACTCACTTCAAAGGTCAGCAATGCTGCATGTGTTTTGCATTGTGGCAGCAGCCAGGTAGGTAAAGGGGATGCAAACACCTTTGTGCACCTGATTCACTGGAAATCAGTTATCAATTATAAACACAGAATATGAGTTGCAATCATGAGGGCAGAGTAAGCATAGTTAATGCTGACAGCTGTGGCAGTAATTTTACAGTTGTTCCTTTTTCACCCAAACCCAATCACTACCCCAAAATCTGAGTCATTGTACTACCGTGTTTCCCCACAAGGAGGAGCTGGTGCATTACGTTTCCATTAGTGCTGACTGGCTGGCCACAACACGGCTTCATTTGGCATCTCTGGAGTGTACCACGGCTTTGAAGTTACTGTTAATGAAAGACTGGTTTGTTTACATGAGTAGATCTTCTGACTGATATGGAGGTGAAACGTATCCAACCTGTCGGGTTTAGTGTAACATCAAGGTTTGGAGAGTAAAGAAGACGTGTTATGCTGTGAGCTTAATTACTATCACTAAATAACACTGGGGAAAGGCTATAGTGAAGGAATATAAGTTGATTAAAAATCCCCTCGTTTCAATGGGGAAAGGAAAAACTTGCATGTCTTGACAATGAGAGTCTAAATTTGGCTGTTCAGGCTGGGCTGGGTAGGACCGACAAACTTGCTCTGTCCTGCTAGAACTTTCTATTGTGTGTTTGTGTGTGTGTGTGCCTTGTGCTTTGTTGTAGCTCCTTGTGTTTGTTTTCATTGTGCTTTTCTTGGCTGACTGTCGATTAGATCTACACCTACGCTCACTTTGTAAAGTCCTTTGTGATGAAGGGCTTCATAAATAGATTACCTTGAACTTTCTCTATATCAGTGCTACCTTCTTCAAATCTCTTATACTCAGAGAACACATGTGGAGAGTAGCCGTGAGAAAGAGGCCTACAGGGTGAAAGAATATGAGATGAGGTAAGAGTGATGATGATGTCTTCAATATGAGGAAGTCGTGCCTGAACAGCTATCCCCCACTTTCCCAGAGTTATGCTGAGCCTGCAAACGCTGAAGGGATTGAGGAGTGTCTAGAACGATATCAGATGTTCAACAATATTTACATTCTTTGTGTAAGACTGAGCAGAGGGATGAGCCACACCTGACCTAACACACCTCCTCACTGCTGTCTTAATGCGGCCATTTGATAAAAGGGGTTCATCATTGCTGTTAGTTACAACTGTTAAACTCCCTGAATCCTCTTCTTCAAAAAACATGGCAAAACTGCAATGAGCAGCTTAACAAGAAATGAGGCAAAAAATAGCAAGAAATTAGTAAAAAGTTTAAAAGGAAAATGACCTGGAAACATGCAGCTCATTTTCTCGTGACCTTTTAATTCATTTTCTTGCAGGTTCTCAGGTCATTCCTCACTGAAGTTGCTCCTCACCTTGTTTTCCATGTTTTTGAACTAAATCGAGCCGACTTGCTCAGATTTCAAAAGCTTGTGAAAGGCATCTGAACGCAGCCTGAGGCCTTTAAACACAAGAAATCTGAGGTGGGATCCAGGTTTAAAAGGGTTAAACTAAGAACTTAACAAAGACATGTCAGTCAAATATCCGTTAAGTGGAACACACATCTATTAGAATCTTTTGTTTAAGGGTTGAAGTTGGATTTTTTTGGCTTTCTGACATTCCTTCAATATAAATCTCCATTGACTTCAGTTAGTGATTTCCTACATTTTCCAGAATGCTTTTCCACAACCACCAGAGCACTCACTTGAGCATACTGTCAGTCAGTGATGAGGGTATGAGCATATACAATAAATTAATTCAGTGAGTCATCATTTAGCCGTGTGTCATACATGTAGATGGAGAGCATATTCATAACACTTGAAACATATTGCAGCTTGTGGTTGCAGGAGAAATTATTATCGCCCTCCTCTAAAATGAATTTCTCCCGGTCTGATTGTTGATTGTGCCAAACAGTGAATCAAGAAAGAAGCTCATTGTCTATAGTGGATGTTTTAGATAGCTGAAAAACCTTCTGCGATCAACCTCCTTTTAGATGCGCAGGAAACACGTCGATGTGATGGTCACACCTATAATTATGACTGTTCAGCTATCCACGGGATTATTAAAAATAAACCACCAAACCACAAAATAGGACCAGAAATACAAGAAATGTTGCCAGTAGATGTTTCTAAACAGTGTGAGTGACTGTTTTAATGACTGTTTTTGCAAAGCTCTATTTAGATTTCAGCGAATGAATCATGAACTGACATTAACTCAAAACTCAAATAAAAAACATGCATCCACACACATGAATGAGATAGTGGAGTAACAGCTGAAAAAACAAACAGGGTTTGTGGCCAGAGGTCACAAACTCAACCCTCTGACCGTCTAACCCTTGACTTTAAGACGGAAATTTAGGAGCTAGAGCACCTGCAGGTAAGCAGATGAGGCTGAAGACCAGGTGCCAAAAAAAAAAAAAAAAAAGCATGAAAACCCGCTGTGAGAGGAAAAAGTGACTTTTGTTGGAAAAACTGAACCCTTCACCTTAAGTCAACTTATGGAATCAGTTGTGTGAATTTGTCTCCACGGCAGCCTGTCAACATGCAGGCACAAACCAGCTCCGACTCGTCTCCTGTTGCATCAGAGACAAAAGCTGCGCTGGTTTATCGGTGCCTTCAGTGAGGAGTGTCTGCCCTCGGCCCTGACCCTCTGCATGAGGAATCTGCATGTTCCAAACTCCAAAATATTCAGGTCAGGTGAATTAATGACACTAAACTGCCCTACAGGTACGAATGTGAGTGCAGCAGCGTGTGTGTGTGTGTGTGTGTGTGTGTGTGTGTCTGTTAGCCCTGTGATGGACTGGTGACCTGTCAAGAGTGTTTCACTGACTTCCACAGTGCATGCTGGGATGGGCTCCAGTCCCTGTGACAGGAATAACTGTTTACAGAAAATGGAAAGTTGTGGTTTTGCTGTTTTCTCGTCTTTGATACTCAAGGGCAAGTCGTGACGCTGCCGCAAAAATGTCTGGAGGATAAGATGTGTTTCACAAAAGGCAGGCGTCACTAATTACCGAACTCTGCTGTTTTGTCTAATCCTGTGTTATTGTAATCACTCAACCATCCTGGCAAATAAATCTGTGCAGCAGGAAAAACTTGTATTGAGTCAGAGAGAGAAGAAAATTCAGGAGAAAAAGAAAAGGAAAAATTCCAAAGATTTGTTAAAGATCAATTTGTATTTGTTCAAAATAATCACTTTATACCTAATGTTATGTGAGTTTTGCAACATGCACTTCATCCTGGTAGATTACTGATAAATGCTCAGGATAAAGAACCAAACTGAGCAAAGTGAGCCAAAGTGAGCAATATTTTATTTTTATTTCTATTTTTAAGGGTTGCTCATTTTGGTACTTGTATTTTTGAAAAGGCCTGCTTATTTCTTTTTTTCTTACTTTTACAATGTGTCTAATGCGAGAATGGCTGAGAAAGGTAGGCCTACTTATTTTTAAATTGTACTTTACTATATGTTACTATATGTCATGTACACATATAGATCCTAAATGCTACATCCATATAGGCCTTCAAATCACATGAAAAGTTCGATATGATGGCTTGGACCTTCGCCGGGGAATAACTTTGAGTAACCAGATCAATTAACACTTTAACTGAATACCCTTTACACAGGGAGCATAGATGGCAAAAGTCAAAAGTAAGGCATTAACAAAGGAATGGGAACAAAGTTGAGCCTGCTGGCTATTCTTAAAACACTGTGCCTCTCCTGACACCTTATCTAATCCTTTGAAAGGACAGAAATCCATCCCACTTAGAGACCGAGAACGATGGATTCGTCTTTACACTGTGTTCCCAATCAGTTCCACCAGTGATGGATCATGACTTCAAGTTGTAAGCCCGAAGCAAATAACAACAAATTACTGTGAATTTGCTCACATTAGGAGTTAAATATTCTTGACCATAACTTGGGGAACAAAGCCAGCATCAGCAGCTGCCCACCAACAGTGAACAGCAATAAAGGCTAGTGTAATTTTCATTTGGCTGCACTGTAACTGAGAATATCAACACAGCAGGGTATCATATGTATACAAGACAATCATATGTTTAAGTGCTACACACAGACTAGCATTGTGCATGCCTATCTCAGAGTAAATCTCAATGTCCAGAGCCCAAGAGCCACATGACAAACCTGGAAAAGAAAGAGCTGTTACCTAACTGAAACTTTTGGCTGTTTCAGGTGATATAAATGTAGGCTAAATACAATACAATGGGAAATTCAATGCCACAGCAGTATAGTTATTATGGAAACTTAAAAATTTCTCCTTGTGGTTAATTTTTGGCATTTTTGTCTGGCAATTAGTGCCACAAAGAAAATAGAAAAAGGTAGAATTTTGTATTATATTGTTTAGTCATAGTTCAGTATTAGTTTATTCACTTGAACAGGAGGTAGAGATCATCAGCCAATCAGTGCACTTGTTACTGGTCTGCCTGAAAATGCTTCTGCCGGCCTTTCATGTTTTAGTTTGCGGTGGAAATTGGATGAGAGAGAAAATTCCTCTTATGTCTGTATTGTACATAGTTTGCCATCCAGAAGTCATCCATGCATGTTCTCATGCTCTCTCTCATGTTCTCATAAAACACACATACACTCATCTGATGATTTGCAATACAACCAGATGGACAAGTGCAATTCACCTGAGCAATATTTATTTATTTATTTATTATTGTGCAATATACCTGTGTATTATTTTAACCTTTATTTATGCCCTTTTTATGCTGATTTTTGGTGCTGCAAACTAAATTTCGTTGTGTTTTTATATACAATGACAATATCTATCTATCTATCTATCTATCTATCTATCTATCTATCTATCTATCTATGTGTGCCTTAAATGTACCTTGGCAGTATAAATATGTTTGGTTTGCATCAAGTCCTCTAGTCATACGCTAACACATGCAACTATAATGGCTGTAAATCAGTGACTGTAGCTGCTGTAGTGTAAATGCAGGTGTATGTGAATGCTGTCCTATGTGTGTCAGGAATCCTAAATATGACATGATTGTGATTCCTGACAATTATGATGACAGTGTGTTTTGATGGCCTTTGGCAAATGTGTAGGTTATATAGTTTTGTAATACCAGTGCCGTCTAATTAGTAGTCTATGTACGACTCAAGTCATACAGCCATGAGGTATGCGATGAGCATTTCTTTGCACTAACACTGCTCAAAGCTTCCTCTCAGCACTTGTGCCTATGTTGTTGGTTTGTTTGTTCTTGTTTTGCTTTCTCTAGAACCACACACTCAAACAGTTATTTGTCAATAATCATCACTGAAAGACTGAAGGTAACATCTATGCACTCTTGCCGATGCACCACAGTGGTCAGATACTCCCAACAAGCTGTAATTAGAGTCCAGGCTGGGAATCCTTCACTATACACACCTTAAAATGTTCTGCTTCTGCAGCTAACAAACTCATTTCCCCGGGACTACTTTTCAGCAGAAGAACCGTTTGTGAAGAAAGTCTGAAGTCTCTGAAAGTTCATTTTCATATCATCTGAAATATGACTGGTATGGTCCTTTAAGCTTCAATCTGTGTATTACATAATGCAAGATTCATTAACTATAAAGCTGATACTCAGATGCCACACAAATTTACACAAATATACGCACACACAATTCCCCGTCAAACGACAAAGCTACTCCACTTTAGCAACTCAGCCGAGCTCCAGCTTGGCACCACATCGCTACGCCATCCGGGTGCCAAGTTGGGTCATGAAAACAGGCCCATCGCTCACTGCACAGGAACAAATTGGCAAACAAAACAAACTGAGTTCAGGGAGCTAGGAAAACCTGTAGACTTTTGCAGCAACTAAACAAACTGGAACAAGGGATGGATGGGATTCAACAACTGACTCACTCACTGTTGGGGCTTATGAGGGGTATTATGACTCACTGGCGGTTGTTGAAGAAAGATAGCTTGTTCAAATATAAAGAAAAAAAGAAAAAAATAAGCACACACTTTTGAAGGGCCCTGGATTTGACTGCAGCACACAATAGAAACATGTGACATGATGAATATGCCTGAGCTTTGTTGGACTGCTGTATGATGTGAGGGCTCGATCCAGGATCAAGCTGCCCAAAAGGAAACGGGCAGCCTGGAAACTGAATTATAATGCAGCCAGACGAGAGGCTCACTGTTTACGCTGCAGGTCCACAGTTTAAGTTTACATTTTCACCTTCACTTGACACGGCAAGCATGAACCAGTGACCCAAATGTATTCCACACATAGATGCATTCATAGAATAAACCATTACAATGATCTGAAATTGTAACTGAGCTCTGGTGTAGCTGCGCAGCACAAATCCAAAGCAGCTGTTATTTGTAAAAGCCACCGGGCATTTGGGAGTGCCTGGAAAAACTACTGTGGGGCCGAGCGTTTGCCAGATGCTGGGTGGGTCTGGATCAACCAGTAGGATGCAGCCACTGAGCTTCCACATGGACCACGGCTCAGGACTTGCATGTAGAAATACAGCTTCATTAATTCAATACAATGGGCTGCAATGGAAAAAAACCCAATATGTTTGTGAATGCTTCAGAGTTGCAAGTTGCAATGATTAGTCAAATAATCAGTTCTATTAATTAATCACTTTTTTATGATTGATTGTTTTGAGTCATTTTTAAGAAAAAAAAATCCCAATTCTCTGATTCCAGTTTCTCAAATATGAATATTGTCTGTTTTCTCTGGCCCTCTGTGACAGTAATTTAAATGTCTGTGGGTTGTGGGCTGTTGGTTGGGACATTTGACAATGTCACTTTGAGCTATGGGAAGCTGTGATCAACATTTTTCATTGTTTTCTGGCATTGTATGGACCAAAGGACTAACTGATTAATCGAGCAAATAATCAACAGATTCACTGATAATGACAACGATCATGCAGCTCTGGAGTGCTTTGATGCATTTTCCTCAAGTTTCAGCCACAGCCTCCGTGATCTTTTCCCATAAAGGAAGAATTAACTTCAACAAACTACAGAACAATTGTGCTTCTGCAGCCAACAGCATGTGTGCTCCAGCTTGCCCGATTGCGGAAGTAATAAAATGCATGCGAGGTGTCACTGTTGTGATCATCCTGGGGTTAAACAGGCAGTTGTGATGTTGCCACAACAGCTACAGGGGGTTGACAATGTTACCTGATGGCAGCTCGTAATCCTGACATGTTGACTTTGGAAGGAGAGGAGAAAAACACATCTACGTGCTCTCTCTCTATATATACATCACTTCTCCCGACAATAGAGCTGTCAGCCTGCAAGACAGATTTGTGCAGGAAATGTAATGCAAGATAGCAACATGCTGATACTGGATACTGGTTAAGACAATATCACTGAGCTTTATGTTTTATATACATAAACCATGTCTACAGATACATAAGATCAAACATCAAGCACGTCTGGATTGTACAGTTGGAAAACTTTGAATAAAAATCTGCATTTTCATTGCAGATGTCAATGCAGTTTTCATTACTGCCTAAAGGCATTTTAACAGAAATGCAAAGCAGCAAGTACAGGGAAACTGGAGGGGCACAAGTTAAATACAGAAGGGATGAAGACGGGATATTTCTTCCCAAAGCTGGCTTCTGTGCTCCTTGTGTTGCAATAATGATGACAAACTGCAAGATTCATCAAATTCATTTGACAATAGGAGCTTTCTTTACCAGGGAAAAACATAACTCGGCCCACAGTGTTTGTATAATCCCAGTTGGACTGTACTCAAAAACACTCCTTTTCACAGTCCTAGTGTGTGTGTGTGTGCGCGCGCACCCACGCAGCCATGGGTTTCCATGTTGCAGTTGTGTGAGAATTTGTAAGCGTGTGCATTTGTGTGCATGTTGTATGTCCATGTATGTGTTTGATACATGCCAACAAATGCATACAATTCACTGTATGCACTTTTCATGACCAACTGAAGGTCATGTTTACTTAAGCTATGCCTGCCTATGTTTGCTGCTCCCTCACCTTGCCTCCGAGGTGGAGTTTGAGAGCCTGCTGCAACAAAAAAGTGCAGCAGTGCGCTGTTAACATCCTGCTGTCTGGGCTCTCATTCAGCGTGCAGTGCACACACATCAGACGCCAAAAAGCTTCAGCGTGGAAATACCAACTGGAGACATTAAGAGAACTGGACAAATACAACTAGTCATACAGACATGCACATACGAGATAACATTATCCAATACCTGCAGAGTAGCGAGGGGTAGTGTGTGAGGAAATACTCCTTTAAACAGAAAACATTACAGCGCTATCAAACCCATCAAACAGGCACAGCTTGAATAACTTAGTTAAACAATAAGTCAAACAAACTGAGTTACAGAGCAGCAAGGTACAGATCGTTCTATAACTAAAAGAACCGATTAACCCCTTAAACTCTTTATTCCCTTAATTTTTTCCTTAGAAACATGTTTTACATATTGTATAACAAAGTCACATACATGTATCTGTATCTACAGGTCGCAGCACTTCATTGAAGCTACCTCACACCTATACTGAGTGAAATATTCAAACAATATTCATAAAAAGATGCCATTGCTCTGCTGCTGTGTTGTTACATCAAATGGAAAATATCTAGATGTCTTGTGCATCATTTTATGCTCATTTCCCTGAAATTCAGCAAATCTGGCATCTTTGGAAACCCTGGAAATCTCCACTAGAATTTAAAATAAAATTCTGTGGGTTTGAACAAAGCGGTATGACAAACCCACTGATGGGACTGGCAAGGTTGAAGAGGTTAAAAAATAAACCAATGACTAAGCACCGCCTTGCACACACACGACCACACACACCAGCAGTGGCATCTGACTGTCTATGTTAACATTTGACTGGCTCCCGCTGGAAAAAAACAAACTACCACTCCTTCCCTAATTACCAAGTCACTATTCCTTCAGCCGGTTTGCCATGCAAGGCCCTAATTTTAGAATGGCTTCATCCAGGCTTCTTACCGGTACCAGTCCACATACACCAGGACAAAATATGAACAGGGAATACATGTCTGCTTTACCCAGGTGATAGTAAAATTATAAACCTGTCTGTAACTGTAACAGTAGAGGGCTTGGTAGTTGTATTGGCAAAAGCAGTAGAAGTGCTGTTGTAATAATTGTAGAATATGACTAAAACAAAAGGGAGTAAAGGCTATCAGGATAATTTTGGGTGAAAGAGACTATTTATTTGGGTGGATAGTTACATACAAGAACATGACCTGTTTTAAATTTCCAACTGATCAGGTAGCATTCGTTGACCTGGTTCGTCACGTACACAGTTTCTAATACTGAAAAACAGTCTTCATATTCTGCCTATCTTGACACAGTAACCTAGACAGTGAGGCACCTCTCCATGTCAAAATCATATTAGGCTACCTGTTCACCTCCAGTGCATGGAATTTTTCTTTTCTTTCTTTTTTTTTTTTTTTTGCTCTTGTTAAACATGAGTAGAAAATGCGCATGCAAAAACAAGTGAGCAGACTACCTTCACCTCATGTGTCAGTAAAATAATGCAGACAGGTGGGATGATGTGGTTGGAGTCGTTTGACAACTGTCTGCTGAACAATTATTTGCCGCGTACACAGACAGACCACAAAAGTGCCTCTATGTAACATCAGCATCACTTTCACACATCTGCTCTGTCATGGGAAGAAGAAAAAATACATCAACTAACTAAATCAACCCAGGAAAGCAATAGCTGTTTTTTAGTGTTTCACTTTCACTGCGCAAATATCACACCCCAATATTGGTATTTTGATATTATAAGGATGACTATTGGGGGTTTCATAAGATATTGATACACCAGAGATATTTGATGAACAATCGTAAAAAAAAAAAAGTAATGTGGATATGATGGACAAGCAGGTAGAGGCAAATAATAAAAGTCAAATGAAGTCCAATTCAAACTGAATCACTTCACTGTAATGCAGCCTTTAAAACCAGGAAAAGATAACACTTATGCCATATGACAATATTACCAAAATCTCAGGTGGTAATTAGGCTGATATCATGATATCGATGATAAAGTTCACCTGTCGGTAGGTGAAAAAGTGGCACACCAAAATTAAGGGCAAGACCAGGCTCAAGATTCCATATCAAAGGTTTTAATGCTGACGCGTTCATCAGAGCACTCTGATGAAGGCTCCGGCACAGGTGAACTTTATCTTCAGTAACCTTTCAAGCTGAGCACCCACTGCTGATTGGCCAAGAGGACGCACACCTGTCCCAGATAACTTTAATTAGTTATCTCCACTCTCATCATGATATTGTCCTGCCCTAGTTTTATCTCTCCTTGAAATTACAATTGCATTTTTCCTGAGAAAAGTATTAGCCAAGAAAAGTATTAGCCAAAACATTATGTGGATTAAACTGATTAGATTCAGCTTCTGTCTTCATATATTTAAAAAGAAGACAATAAAAATGATTGCACCAGTCTGTGGGAGTCTGGTTATCTAAGAGTCACTGTGAACTTCATCTCTCTGTAAACACCAAACTTACATCATGTTATGTAAAAGCCACAGTAGCAGACGCCTTGACAGTCTATCAAACAACTCTGACCTGCTGAGATTCTGAACTGGGTACGGCCTAAATGCTTTTAAGCTTCCTTTTTATCTGCAGCTGTTGACATATCCGTCAACGACAAACTAAAAAACAAGCAGGGGGGAGGAGCTACATAAGGCCAAGGTTATTGCTGCAGTGCAGGGAGGAATTTGATAGACGCTTCCTTGTAGACATTTGGGTTCACTGAGCCTTATCAGTTCTTTGGAAACATCTGACAGGAAAAAAAAAATATTCTGCACCAGTAACAGTACAAAGGTGTACAGCTCCAGCAACACAGGGCACACCTGTGACAGTGAATGTTGTGCTGCAACAATCTGTAGCAGCTTTGGCTGTTTGAGTGGTAATAAATCATAAGAGAGCATAATTTGCATAGCATAAGTTGAATGCACAGATCAGCATACGCAAGTAACCAGTAATTTTCTTTTTTATTATCAGAGCAACTAGTGGCGGTATGAGAGGGCGGTATGAGAAATAGGAGAGGGAGACCAGCGCACAGAAACGGTTACAAACCCCAGTTAAGATTACTATTGTTTTAATATGTGAGTATGGCTACTGCACGGCTGTCATAAAACACACGGGGAACTATTAATGATTTAACCATTTACCTCACTAAGCCACACATGTGACGATGTCCGTGAGAATGAGCTGCAGGTTGAGTGGCTCAGTCACAGCTCAGAGTGCACTAAACACACCAACACCTCAACAGACTAAAGAGGGCGTGGCTGAGTCTGTGTGAGGATTAGACCAAAAATAAAGGGTTACCCCACCTAATTTTCACTCTCCCTTCTGGAACTAATAAATTCTAATTCTAATTCTAATTCTGCTTGCTAACAATCCTAAAAACTGCCTGAATGAGTTTACTGGGTACAAACCGGAATGTAAATTCAGGCTGAATCATGTCTTCAAGACGTCTAGGGTATAATTTAAAAAAAAAAATTTAAACTATAGAGGCACCCCATGAGGGCACATTGTCTCACACACAGGAGCGTGTTGAGGCCAACTCATTTTCCAGCATGCAGGGCCACCGATATGGCACTGTATTGTGTTTTCTCAACTGGAGGGGCACTTTATCATGTTATCATATTGTCTTGCACACTTGGCCACTCTAAGAGGCACTTTATCATGTTTTACCGACTGTAGATGGCACTTTTAGAGCGTTTTTTGGAACAAAGAGGCACCAGGTATGTTGGTGGTTATGAGATGTCCTGATAAAAAAGCTCCATCAGTCCCTGCGGGAAGAACTAACCACTTCTCCCCCAACAAAACACCGAAGAAGGTTCACTCTTCAGAAAAAGTCCTCTTTGATGGCAAAAACTTTTGCCCCACATTTCACAACCCCCTCCCTGGAGCGACAGGCTTCAGCGAGCTCATTGGAAACAGGTTTTGTTTTCTCTCCCAATCCTCCCTGCAGCACAAGCTTTCTTTACCCTGCCTGACCCACTGACCAAAGTCCACCAGCATGACTCCTTCAATCTGGTCTAAAGGAATACAGTTTGCAGCAAGGATGCTCTGTTCATTATAATCAATGCTTTATCTTTTGATTTGCTCCAAAGTGCTACTTGTCAAGGCATTGTTACCTAAGTGCATTCCTGCAGAATGACTGATGATATGGCTGAAGATATTTTTTTTCTCCAAATTATCTGTTGAGACCTGAAAGGCAGCAAATGACTCTTTCATCATGTATGACTTCATGCACGCGAGGTGTGAATCTTTGGCTTGACAGAGATTCACTTTGATTCCTGATTCCCTACCTGGCAGTTAAATTAAAGAAAAGTAGTAAAGTTTGTATGAGTCCAATCGAGTTATGTCCACACTAGGCCGGACAAATGTGAAAACACCATTTTGGTCTTCAATCCACTCTGCACCAAACCAGTGGTTTCAGCCCACTCTCCGAAAACCCACTATTTGACCCCTATAAGCCCCCTGTTGAGCACATGCACATCACATGAAAATCCTAAGTCAGCATTTTCAGAAAGCACCGGTTTCCCTGTCCACATGATAATCCCAGACCAGAGTTTTCAAATGTACACACTTTGGAGAGTCTTTGCACAGCGTCCTGTTTTCACAGGTCAAGATGTTGGTGTGGACTTTTTTTTCAGGAATCCTATGGGTCACGGGATTTTTGTGGGATTTCCACGTGGAATTTGACTATTTTCACTTGACTGAGACAGTCAACGGGAGCGGGCAGGGCAGGAATCATAATAACAGCAGGTTAGTTTTTTACATAAATATGCACTTCTACTATATGAATGAACGGTGTTTTCTTTATTTTTAACATAATTCTAGTTGTTGTGTTTTTTATTCTCTCCTGTCTGCTCTGGTTGCTGGTTTGTTGCAGCCACCTGACCAGTGTGACGCTGTGGATTGACGACCATAGACTGGATAAAAGTGTGGGCCAACCTCCTGGCCCAGTGGTGCAAATAAAAAACGCTCCAGAGAAAGAGATGGGACGAGAGTCGTTCTTCCGGGATTGGAAGAGGACAGGGACTTTTTTTCCCTCTGTCATGAGATTGGAAGGGGACAGGGGTATTTTAGTGGGAGTGGGATGGGACAGGAGTAAAAATCTATTCCCATGTCACCCTCTAGTGTGGACAGAAGGCCAAAACAGAGAAAAAAGGTCATTTTTAAATTTTCCCCAGCTTAGTGCAGACATGACCTATACACTTTTAGCTAAAAAAAAAATGCATTAAATACAAAGATATCATCTATCCTCTGAAATGTAAAATCAGACAACAGAATTCCTTAAATATTATTTACAAAACATTGACTAAAAAGTTGCAGTTCACAGTATGCTATTAGATATACACAACTTGAGATATTTTTTTAAGAATCAAGAATGATTTGAGCTTTCTCGCAGCAGCCATTTTGAAATGAATAGCAGGGTAAACACAGGTGTTACTGATGACATTAAGTAGGTTTCTGTTCCATTTAAGGTGGACCAGAGTCTTTCCAGTGAGTCAGCATGCAGAACAGCAGGACCCTGGCTCTATTAGACCTCAATGGAAAAGGACCTTAATTAATGTCATTAGTAACACCTGTATTTACCTGCTATTTTATGTTAAAGTGGCCGCTGTGAAAAAAGGGTCTGTTCATTGTTTTTATTTCCTTTAGCACACTGATGCCGTTGAATTGGCAAACTTTAAAATCGATGCATGAGTGCGATGGCTTTATATCCCATGTGTGCATGTGTCATGTCGTGTTTTTCCTTTCCACATCACTTCTGCGTGTGTGTTTGTGTTGGAACGAGCAGGCGTCGACAAGCCAGTCAACCAGCTAACTGTTTTTCAGTCTGCGCGGCACACTTTGACGACAGGCGGATAGCATCAAAAACCAGCCTGAGCTTCGAAATCGGACTGCGTCTGTCTGGAGGATTTGGCGATCGCTGCCGTGATGTTTACAGCTCTGCAAACCTTCTCACCCACCCAGAGATGAACCCTTTGTCACGTCAACACAGAGGCTACTGTGATAAGAGGCAGCCTGCCCGACACACAGCTGGAATATAAGCTAATAGCACAATTTACGACACACCTCAATTCTATATATAACATCTGTTATCTAGAGGTGTGATCCCACCTTCAGTTGTCTACAGTCTGAACCACACCAGGAAAGTAGCCTATAATTTATTGCATTTTTATCTTTTTTTTTTGTTTGTTTTTGTTTTATCTTTATGTTGTGGTACACACTGCCCTATTACAAGCGAACAGGGACCAGAGATAGTCTAAAAAAAGAAGATAGATGTTCCACCCACAAGAATATCTGGGGCAAATTTGAGCACTAAAACTGGGCTAAACAGCTAAATGAAGCGTGCTCTGTGCTGGGGTACCTTTCCCACAAAACCAAGTCTAAAAGAGATAATTCTGTTTTTCTTTTTATGGTGGAGAAAGTTATCAGATCGTGGTTAAGGAGATGCTTCGTTCTATGAGCTTAGATGAATGAAATCTGGAACCACCAACCTCTGGTTATGCAACTAATCAACATCACACCGCCTCAGTGCTGGTGGCATTGACTGCATGTTGGCTTATAATTATGTCTTCATTCTAACTCTGGATTGAGTAACAGGTCTTCATACAGGTGAGAAGGCACGATGAAATATCCGAGCCTCAGCCCAGAATGCGAGTCCCTTTGTTTCATTTCATGTTTCTCTTTCAAAGCATGAGCAACTGATAGCTATCACATGTCAACATCCACCGCGCTGTGCCCCTCTGTTTCGGGGTCACCTCCTGTGGTTGGCTGGATTACGCTCACGCTCATGTCGCACCACACCACAAGTTGTGTGGAGGACAACAGTAACCCACATTTTCAGGGTGTCGGGTGCCAGCTGAGTTCAAACAACATCACTCTCACTTGCCAAAAGGCACCAAACTAAAGGAGTGAAATCTAAAAGTAAAGGCATCCTCCTCCACAACGGACAAGAAATTTCTGTTTGAATTTGAATCAATTTGAACTGCCAAGGTGAGACATGCTGCAACATGGCAAGCTGGAAATCAAAACCAGCCAAGTGTCAAGAGGATATGAATCTGTCACTACACCTGACATGATGTGGCTGCCGCTCTGCCTTGCAGCAGTGGTAGTATGAATATCAAACAATCTCATTTGCATTATGAGGACATCATTTGAAAAAGAGCTAAAAGCCATTCTTAAAATAAATAGACACCTGTTTGATACTTCCTGGAGAGCACACACGCATGCACGCACGCACACACACACACACACACTTATACAAGTAATAATAATAAAAAGAATAAACATAAACATTTAAAACAGTAAAATATATATTTAATATATGATATATGCAGATACCTGTTTTGTAAATGAACCCTTCATTTGTAATCATAAACCACAAGCCTGATTGAAAATTGACTACACTGAGAAGAATTCCTACACAAACAACCTGAGATGCACTTTTTTTTTTTTTTTTTTTTGAGACATTTCACAATATCAGCCTCTGTAAGCCCATTCTGAGCATACATGTCTTAAACTTGGCTGGCCACACAGACAGGGATTATGGCAAATCGAAATGAAGAAGATGCAAAGAAAGGTAGGCTACAACGAGGCTTACGAGGGATGTTTGTGAAACCGGGTTGTTATGTACACACCTATTGTACCACAAGGAAATGAGTCATAAACACTGCTCTCAAGCAAATCAATCAGGAACACAGATACTATCAAATTAAGGATGATTTATTCCTTAATTCCCTGCATCACTTGTGTTGTGCACAAAAATGTGACTCGTTTGCCTCCAAACGCCCCACCCTGACCTCAGGGATCATCTGGATTCTGCACGAGCAGGAAGCCTGAGCCTCTGCCGAGCGCTGAGATGTCTGTCAGATTAGGGGGGAGTGTGGAAAAAAAGGAACAGGGCTTAAACATACAACTACAACTCCTCTGCTTGTAACTCACACACTACTTGGGTTGAAACTATCCAATGAAACTGAAACAGTTAAACGCTTTTTTTTTTCCTACCACTGTTGAAGTCAAGTCGGGTTTATTTAGCAACATGTCTTAAGGGAAAGTACCAGCCAAGATCTAACTAATCAGTTACAAAAACACTGATGGAGACTGTATCATAACAAATAAGACATGCTGCTGATAGGCCCAAGCATGTGTCCACACAAACACAAACTCACACACTGAACGTTTCCCACACTGTAGGTACTTTTCCTTGCTATCAGTGAATTCGAACAAGCTGTTCTCGTTTCCCTGCCCCGCCAGTCCATGCGACTTTTCAAGTGTCGCCCTGGTCAAATTCCAGCAAGCCACCGGCCTGGAAACACAAGAGCACTGCGCCACACTGTAACTCACCTGTGCAACTCTCAAAAGACAGAAAAACAAACATGCATAAAACGACTTCAGGGGTCTGATTCTGTTGCCAAATAGCCATTTCACATACCACTGATAAGATATCCAATGTGTTGATATCTGTGCTGTCATAAGGATAGACTGCAGGGCATTTGCCTGAATGGTCCAGGCGCAGATGTTTGCTTGTTCCTGTTCAGATCGACTCAGCAACACATTTTGATTTACGTAGACACCACAGCTGTCCTGAATGCCATTTTTAGGCTCCGGGGCTTCAGTGGTAATCAGCAGTGCGGGGTGGGGAGTTGTTCACACCTAATCTTAGAAACTACTAGCCCTATCAGGCTGTATGTTTGTTTTTGGTTTTTTTTGCACAGTTTTGACTGTGTGATGTAGAGCCCCAACACTGGATTTTTGGGGTCAATGTCAAAACTGATTGAAATTCCACTATTGATCAATATTGTGATCGGATCTCACTTTCCTGCTCTATATGCAAATAAACATGTATCATTTCAGAAAGAGGGAGAGAGACAATTAAATGAAATTCTTACTTTGCTAGTCCTTCCTTCCACCGAAAAATTAAAAATAAAATGGCATTTAACAGGAAGCAGGTATTTAACAAAAGGAGACATCCTCGCTTCCTCCAGCCTCATTTTAATGCATCTGTCAATCACTGAAAACACATTTCATATCTATCACAGGCTCAACCCGAACATGCTCAGGCTCAGATTATTTAATCATTCCGGCAGGTCTGAGAGGGTTCTCGCTCAGGTGGATAAATCAACCTGTAATATTTCTGAGGGATTCCTGTAGTAACCACAACGCCCACATTCACACGGCTGCCTATAATATTTCTGCAGTATTCCTATAGTAACTGTCGCGTCTAGGGTTAGAAGGTATGTGTTTAATTGTGCCACGGCACGAAATTTAAGAGCTGCCACCGACTTCAAATTTTATATGGAAGAAAAAATCCTGCATGTTGTCAATACATATTTTAGAGACCCCCCAAGATTTCTTGCGTCATCTTTTTAGGGGAGCTCATGTGTTATTAAGGAGTGCTGAGCTCCTCCTGGTTCACCTATAGTTCCTGTCCTGCAGTTTGTGATTTTATTCATTAACCAGCTGCGTTACTGTGGCTGTGTTTGCTCCGATCGTAGGTGAAAAAATCCAAAACGCCAGAGAAACACAACACGTTAAAAAATGTCAGAGCTGGACATTTCACCACTGAAAAAAACAGTTGAGTAAAGTCAGTGGACAGTGGACTACTACTACCACAAAAAATGAATATCCAAATCCCAAATCTGAAAACTGAATACCTATCCAACAAAACGAATATCCAAATAGTCGAATACTCAGGCCACAGCCACAGAAGACAAAAAGGTTTAACAGTTTCTTAAAATGCATTAATAAAGAAGATGAAACACTCAATCACACCTATATAAGTGTCCAAGCATCAAATCGAAAGCAGCACTGAAACTTTACAATAACAAGCAATGTACATATGAGATTTTTATCCACCACAAGCAAAGATCTATTAAGAAGAGACCAACGGCATCAAGTGTCATAAAGCTCTGGCTGTGGAAACTTTGCACTGACGGTGAGTGTGGCATTGTTCCCCTTTTCAATAATGCGGTTTGATCGTAATCATGTGCAAACATTTTGTGAATAAGGTTTCACTCAAACAACCTGCAGAGGGTTGATTTAAGTGAGGACTCTCTGGATTCAAGCACAGAATTTGTTATCATTGACCTGACGCACCGATAAATCACATGCTTATTCCATGTTTTTTGTCAGTTGGCAATTTGGCGTGGTGAATACAGCACAATGATTATGCCGCCTGTCAATCTAAAACTCATCCAAAAGTAACTCATCCTTGCATTCTGGGTCATTTGACTCCAAGAATGTTAACCCTTTTTACTTGACTTTAGACGTTTTAGACTCTCAGAGGATCAGAGGGGGTCGGTGTTTCTCTCTGTTGACACCAAAGTTCAAATCTTGAGGCAAATTTCATGTGTTTAAAGAAAGTGATTTAGGCAAATATAGTTGGTAAACTTATGAGAATGCGTTTGAGGCCTGAGGTCAGACAAACTAATATCACCAGTCCCAGTCTCAGTCACCTCTCTGCCCTCTCTCTCTCTCTCTCTCTCTCTCTCTCGACTTCTTTCTCCTTGACATGGTGTTATGTGTCTTGTGAACAAAGGAGTGAGAAGCAGAATTGTGAAAAAGTAAGTGTGTATCAATGAATTGTGTATGGGTGTGTGTAACCATAGAAATATGGCATAGCTCTTGGGCTGGATGAATCATTTGTCCTCAGAATTGGGCCAACACAACAGATGATATCAAGCTGATTTGAGCCCACTCTAATTGGACTTCACTGTAAAATGTGTCATACCTGCACGGCAGGTTTTCATCTCAGTTACACAAGGCTTGCCCTCACCTTATCACTGGGGCATGTGATGTGTCAAGTCAGGCCAAGCCAACACATTACTCCGTCACAAGGACAAATAATCAACCCTGAGTCACACTATAGAGACAAACTATCAACATAGGCGACAGGATAAATAAGATAGGAATCACTGAATCATTATATTAAAAGTCAGCTGGGAGAACCTGCGTCAGTTCAGCCAAAACAACTGGATTTTTTTTTTTTTTTTTAACTGTTTTTCATGTCCTTCATATCCACACGTTGAGCTGTGTAGTCTTATGTTGTTGGCCAGTGAGCAGGATTGGGGGGGTGGGGGGTGTAGTGTGTTTGTGCGTGTTTGTGTGTGTGTGTGCGTGTGTGTGTGTGTGTAGGAGTTAGGGCTGGGCGATGTAATAAATCTGTACCACAACACTCATGAGTAGGGCTGGGCAATTAAACAAATCTTATTTCCTGTTACAATTTGGCTTCCAACGATTATGAAAACAAGATAATTGAGATAAAACGATTTTTGCGCCACATTCCGTTTCGCAAAAGCCCAAACTTGCCAGGCTGGGGCATGTTTTTAGTGAAAGTTCAGGAAAATCCCATGTTTAACAGATTTTATGGTTCAATAAATGTTGGATGTATCCAAAGTCAGCAAATAATAATACTGAATAACCAGACCTCATTATTGATCAAAGTAATCATGATTATGATTTTTGCCATATATTGACCAGCCCTACTCATAAGGATCCCCCCAATATCGATACATATCACAATATGACTCATGTATCCAAAATCACATCAAAATTCCATTGAACTGAATGGTAATGTTATGTTATATCAAACAAAACTATTTTTCTCTCTTTTTCCAAACAATATTCCTTTAATTTTTTTTCATGCCTAATTAAAAAAAAAAAAAAAAAAAAAAAAAAAAAAATTAAAACGGATTTGCTTGTTTTCACTTGTGTCAAAAATAAAAATAACCAAATCCTCAAACATGTGACACTATTGAAAGACGATGTGCAATAATAATGAATCACTGCCCAGGCCTAGTGTGTGTGTGTGTGTGTGTGTGTGTGTGTGTGCAGCTGTTCAGCATGTAGTGAGAGTCTCTCATTCATTTTCCAGATCCACGTTCTCCAAGACAGCCAAGCGATTCAAACCAGCCATCAATATGTCACAAGCCAGCTTCCACAGACACATTTGCACGCATGAATAACACATGAGGATCCAAAATCCAAAATGTGATGTGTAAGGACGTAGAAATCACCACAACTTCTCGCACTATGATCCAAAATCCATTTCTAACGTGACAAGAGTCCAATCCCACTTCTTCGTCTAACAGCAGTTTTTAAAGTGGAGACCCCCAGGGCTCCTTGAGGGGCCTCCAGGAGTTCCTCAGCAAGATGAGGAATTATTTAAATTCACTATAATTTAATTACCTAAAAATCATTATGAAACAAAAAGGAAGAAGTGTGAGTGATTATTTCAACATTATGTTTTAATCTCACCACTCTGAATGAATCAAGGACGACATCTAAATTTAATACTTAACACAAACCAAATTATCTTTTCATATCGTGTAATTGGTCTCCGTGGCTTTTAATGAAAGTCAACTTGGTAGTCCAGCACAGAAAAAAAAACTGAGTTCCCCTGCTTTAAACACACCTCTATTTTTATCTCTCCCCCACTTTTTTTCAAACCTGAGTGAACAAAAGTGCAGCATGACTAAACTAGCTCAGCAGGAACTCAACGTTGCACCAAGTCAGTTTTCAGAAACCGCCAGAGGGAAAAAACAGTCACTCCACCACAGCTCTCTGTTCATCACAACATCACTGCTCAGTGCTCTTCCCTCAGCCAGTCAGCTTGTGACGTCGAAATCTAGGCCAGAGGTTCCCAAAGCTGGGATCGGGGACCCATGGGGGGCCCCAGGAAAAGAAGCAACAGCTCAAACTTCACTATTACTTCACTAACTACAGGTTAACAAAACTAAAGAACGTTAAGGACAACTGTTGTGATCAGAGAAGTCACATAATTCCATAATTTATGTTAAATAATGTTAATATAGGGTGTGGCCAATTTGGGTGGGGGTCTATTAACATGCTATTAACATAAGAGTGGCGTTGTATAGGAAAAAGTGTAGGAAAAAGTCCATAGACTGATCGATTAAAATATATGCTGCTATCTATCTTTCAATGTACCTGGGCAAAAATATACCACACAAATCTTACAATCATCATATATAGTAATCTGATAATGTGTTTGTGATATTTACTGATGAGTTTATGACAGCCTTATTGTACTTCATAGTGTAATTTTATCATTTATGGTATCACTGACTTTCATATCCCCATAATATTCCTATAAGGACTTGCAGTTTTGCTGTGGTATTTGCATCTAAAATGTATGAGGGTATTATTACAGTAACGTTTATTTTTTATTGCTGTGGTTGCAGTACATCTTTTAGATCTATATATCTTACTGTCTGTCTGTCTGTCTGCCTTGTGGACTAATAAACAAAGTGACAGAGTTTCTCCAAGCACTAGCTGGCCCCAACAGTTCAACAAGGGAAATGAATGAAGCATGGGGTTGCACTTCTCATATTAATATTGTATCTTACATTTGCCGGTCAAAGCTGGGCATTTCATCAGTCTCATGGAAGAAGACCTCTCCAGCTTCTTTGCGCTTGGACTTGTTCCTTCTCAGCTTGAAGGACAGCACCTTCTTGGCCTTCTTCTCTTTCGGGGAGGTGGGTAAATCCTCCCCGAGCGGCGGGGCGTGCTCTCCGGGGCTGAGGGGACCGGGGCTGGCCGGTAGGGTGGCCGACTTGCCCCAAGGGCTCCTCGGTGCTCCATCTCCTAAAGAGGCACGTTGCTTCTGCTCCTTATTCTCCTTGTCCGGGGACTTGACTTTAAAAAAGTTTTTGACTTTCAGCGAGCTGGACTTGCTCATTGTGCCTTAACGCCAAAAACAAACTACTCCTAAACAAGAACCAGCGACACGGCGCTACGAGGCCAGCAGCCCTGCTTTTAAGCCGCTGTGGGAGTGATTCATGACAACCAGCCGAGCGGGTCGGCTCGCCTCCGCCAGCTGCGCACCTCAGGTGAGGCACCAGGTGCAGCAGCGTCAAGTCCCTCAGACGAGACGAGAAAAAAGCAAACCATTTCCGGTCACAACTTTGAAAATAAAACAGCAGCCCCGTCCACATGCGATTCAACTGTCTGCGCACCACAAAGGTTAAAGTAAAGAAAGCATTAAAGATGGAATCTGTAATTAATCAATACACAGAGAATAAAGTCTGCCAAGCCATGCAGCTTAGGCAGCAATGCAAGATGTCACTTACACCGTGTTGCCAAAAACATACACCTACATTTCAGTGCAGCAACACAGCTTCATAGCAATGCAATGCTGTGCTAGTGGGCAAAAAACTGAGCGTTGTTTTAGCTCCTGAAGGCAACAGGGGCTGCAGGTGAGATGGCCCACAGAGCAGGATGGTAAAATACCGTGAAACAGAGGAAGAAACAGGTTAAAATCAACTCTCGAAGGCATGTTCACCCACTTGTTCTCATAGTTTTTGGTTATTATTATTATTGTTATTATTGTTATTATTACTATGATTATTATCATCATTATTTTGTTGTTGTTGGTATTGTTGTTGCTGCTGCTGCTGTTATCTTGCTTTAGGTCTAAATGCCTGTTAATACATGCTATGAATTGCGTTTTCTTGTCAGACTTTAATTTTGAAGGAGAAATCACTTCACTTCCTGTCTTATTCTCGCTGTGCCTCTGAGCTTCACACGGAGCTGCCCAGTCTGCAGACAGCCGCACCTCTGGAGATGATAGCTGCGTGGATCTGTGTGTGGGACAGGGCTGGAGGGGCGTGGCAAAGGCTATTTCACGCGTCTATGTGATGTTGTTATAATGGGAATTATGAGGCTTGGATTCTTTGTCCGCCCCATCTTGTGAATAGTTTGTGTCAATAAACTTGATGATAGTGCATTAATATTGTTTTAATATTCATTTAGTTTTCGTAACTCTCCTCACTTCTTGCTGGTGTTGATTAAAGAGATGTAAAAAAAAAAAAAAAAAAAAAAAAAAGTTGGATAAACTGTCAACACCAATTTTGTGATCATCACAAGAGCGCCAACCAACACTATAACCAGAAATAAAATCTGTTTTCAAAATTAATCCTATATTCTTGCCGTTGACATTGGCTCTCTGCTGTGGTGCACGTGATGAATCTTTCACTTGACTGTTTATTTTTTGGTTGGAGCCGACTTTATGTGAGCTGAACCTCCATGTCGGATGGAGGAGCCTCCATCCTGTCAGTCAACTACAGTCCATAGGATGAAGCTGACACACTCACATGCTGCAGCTGATGAGATGACAGCGCCATCTGCTGGTTATCTGAGGAGACGCAGAGCTCTGCCTTCACGGTAAGACATGAGAGAGAGGCTGAATCTCAATCTCCTCCCTAAGCCCTGAGCCCTGAGCCCTGAACCCTTACTGACTTAAGTAGCTGCACCTGGAAAGTGACTGAGTGTGTGAGGCTGCAAGGGGCTGAAGTAGTAAAAAGGGAATGGGACAGCCCTTTGTTTGGTTGTCAACAGCGATGCATCATGTTTCTCACAATCACAGCTTTGGGACTTTTTATTTTACGTTTTTTGCTTGGTATTTTTGAGGAGTTTTGAAAACAGCATTAAAAAATGATCTACTCCCACAAAAGGCATTGATGAGTTTGCCAAGAGATAAAAAACAAATAGCCTATGCATTGCCTATCTGCTTATTTCCTTAGTTTCTGAAGGCCATCTTATATAAAATATTATACTCACATGAGAACTTTTTCTTTTTTGCAGCGTCACTGCTGATTGCACCCTCCATGTTTTTTTTCTTTTGATGCTGTGCGGGCAGTGCGTTTTACATATTTTATTCTATTTAAATTATAATTGTATTATTATTTTATTTTATTTTAGTATTTTATATTATCTTTTCTTCTTCTTCTTCTTCTTCTTATTTTATCTTATTTTATTTGATCTTATCTTAATTTATCGTGTTATCCTATTGTGTATTTTACCTTTTTATTCTGCTTCTATTGTGTTATCCTGTGGTGTGTTATCTTGTGCAGCACTTCGGAAAACCTTGTGTTTGTTAAAATTGTGCTTTATAAATAAAGTGGATTGGATTGGATTGGATTGGATTGTTTACAAATTCGCTCGTTTCACTTCGCTTTTATCGCGGCCGCCAGCTGGTTTCCCCAGGGGATTCATGTCATACGTCACAATGCAATGAACTATGGGTAATTCCCTTACGCTAAGTCTGCGGAGATGCCCACTTAACGGAAAGGGTGCATTAAGGGCTCAAAAAGTCCGCGACAGATCCCTCAACGCACTTCATGATTTGTCAATGGGACAACCCTAAGCCCTCACGGATTGAGCGGGAGCGCGCCTCAAAGTCAGTGAGTGTGTGAGGGTGGACATTGGGATTGGGCCAGAGACTTCACTCATATCAAAATGAAAGGAAAAGTCACTTGTCTTGGTTTCTTGGTTTGCCAGTGAAAAAGGTAAGGTCACGGTGTTACGTCCGGCCTAGGGGAACCGAACGTACATGAAAGATGCTCCCCTCTTTCCCCACTCCCAAGGATGACCAAGGCCACAGTACTGCAGTCCAGCAAAAGGATCATTTATTTTCAAGCAAATGGTAGCATTGACTTCAGGGTGAGCATGGCTCAAAACAACAAACAAAACAATCTGTAAAGAATTTAACTTACCTATTCAAAATTAGAGAAAACAAAAGACAGGTCACTAACCTGACTCCCTACATGCATAAACAGGAGAAAAAGGTTAAACAAAAGAGCTACTCACCCCTACAGCTACCTGGACTGCTAAACAACAATCTATAACACACAATGAAGTACAGCCTCACACACAGAACCGCAAAGCCTGACACAGTTGGGAGTAGGGCCAAGAGAAGAGGAGGATCGGCTGAAACGGCGGCCATTTTATAGCAGCCCACACCAATCGCCATCCACCAACCAGCAGCCAGCTCCAGGATAGACTCCAATGTAGTAGCACCACCCTGAGAAGAGGAGGAACAACAGCACCTGGAGAGAGAAAGACCCTAAGGATGGTAACACCACCCTCAGGCAAGGAGGGATAACACCACAACAAAAATCACAGCAACAAAATTGACCTATGACCCAGGGTCATAACACCCCCCCACCTAAGAATAAACATTTACTCAATCAAAGGAAATGTTTGACACTCTAAGACCTAGACAGTGCATCAGCCATGACATTTTCTAAGCCTTTCTTGTAACGGATGTCAACATTAAAGTCCTGAAGCAACAAGGACCAGCGCATGAGGCGTTGATTGCTATTCTGCATTCTAGTTAGGAACACGAGTGGATTGTGATCAGAGAAGACGACAGTTGGCTCAGGGTTAGACCCAAGGTACACCTCAAAGTGCTGCAATGCCAATAGTAAGGCCAAAGCCTCTTTTTCAATAGTGCTGTAATGTAGCTGGTGCTTTTTGAGCTTTTTGGAAAAATAGCAGACTGGGTGATCAATGCCACGCTCATCCTCCTGTAGGAGCACTGCACCAACGCCAAACGCACTGGCATCCACCTCCAGCTTAAAGGGACGCTCAAAGTCTGGGGCAGTGAGTACAGGCGCACTACAGAGAAGAGCTTTAATGGCCTCAAAAGCAAACTGACACTTCTCTGACCACCGGAAAGAAATTTTTGGGCTTGCCAAGCTTGTCAGTGGAGCCACTACATCTGAAAAGTTCTTACAAAATCCACGATAATATCCAGCCATCCCCAGAAAACGGCGGAGCTCACGGCGAGTTTGGGGAGCTGGGAAATCTACAATAGCCTGCACCTTAGCAGTCACAGGACAGACACATCCTTGTCCCACCATCTTACCTAGATAGGTAACCACAGCCTTCCCAAACTCACACTTGGTCAAATTGAGGGTTAGGGAAGCTTTACACAACCGATCAAAAATCTCAGAGAGGGTTTTCACATGTTCAGTCCAGTTGGAGGAGTAGGCCACAATATCGTCTAAGTAAACTTCACAGTTGCTCACCCCACAAAGAACCATGCTCATGAGCCTCTGGAAAGTGGCTGGGGCATTTCTCAGACCGAATGGCATAACTGTATACTGTAAGAAATGGTCTGGAGTGACAAATGCACTGATCTCAGAGGCACGAGGGGATAGGGGGACCTGCCAGTAACCTTTTAGGAGATCTAGTTTTGTGACATACTTGGCCGAACCCACCCGATCAACACAGTCATCCATGCGAGGGAGCGGAAAAGAGTCAGGTTTAGTAATGGCATTTACCTTGCGATAATCATTGCAGAATCGCGGGGTTTGGTCAGATTTTGGAACAAGTAACGAAGGAGAGCTCCATGGGCTATTACTCGGCACAGCAAAACCATTTTCAATGAGGTATGTTGCCTCCTGTTGCATTATGGCACGTTTTGTTGGATGAACTCTGTAGGCGTGCTGTTTTATCGGCGGGTGGTCACCCACATCAATGTCATGACATAACACAGTAGTTTGAGTGGGGATGTCGCCAAAGAGGGTCGGATAGGCTTGTACAAGCATGCTAATATCAGACCTGGCAGAGTCAGACAAGTGTGCCAAATGGGCATCTAGATTTGACAGGATTTCTGAGTTTCTGAGGCGCACACATGAAAAGGAGCTGCGTCTGTCATCCAGCCCGTCATCCTTGGGATCATATGGGGGCTGTGCAACAGACACCGTGGCAACAGGCGCAACTATTGGAGGTGGGACACTCTTCTCACGGTCAACATATGTTTTCAACATGTTAATATGACACACACGGGTTTTTTTCTTGCGATCAGGAGTGTGGATTACATAGTCTGTTTCGCTGAGCTTACGGTCCACCACATATGGTCCGC
The DNA here is from genome assembly GCF_902150065.1 of Myripristis murdjan. Lineage (NCBI taxonomy): Eukaryota > Metazoa > Chordata > Actinopteri > Holocentriformes > Holocentridae > Myripristis > Myripristis murdjan. Next base: position 22,544,698 of record NC_044001.1, on the reverse strand, counting down.
AAAATTTTGCCTGAAGACCAGAACCAGCTAGAGGTAGCAGAACGAGGACACGGTCACCGGGAGTGAAGGTCCGTGCAACAGACTTTTTATCAAAGTTTATTTTCATTTTGGACTGCGCAGTGGAGAGTGAATCACGGGCCAAATCACAAGCGTGATGCAGTCTCTCCCTGAAGGAGCTAACGTAATCCAAAATGTTCTCACACAAACTACTTTTGTTGGAGAGAAATTTCTCTCGCAACAGGCGCAAAGGGCCGCGCACGGTGTGGCCAAACACTAATTCAGCTGGACTGAACCCTAATGACTCCTGCAATGTCTCCCTCACAGCAAACAACAACAAGGGCAGTCCCTCATCCCAGTTACGGTTTGTCTCAGTGCAATATTTGCGAAGCATGCTTTTCAGAGTTTGGTGGAATCTCTCTAATGCACCCTGGCTCTCAGGATGATAAGCGCTGGAAGTGTGGTGTTTCACATTTAGCTCTGACATGACCTGGGCGAAGATTTTAGACATAAAATTTGACCCTTGGTCACTTTGAATGCGCCTTGGAAGGCCAAATGTGGAGAAGAATTTGACTAGCGCTTTTACAATGACACGAGCTTTTAATGAACGTAATGGGACAGCCTCAGGGTAACGGGTTGCAGCACACATCACAGTGAGAATGTACTGATTACCAGACTTGGTTTTTGGCAAAGGGCCCACACAGTCTACAATCACATGCTCAAACGGCTCTCCCACAGCTGGGATTGGTTTTAATGGAGCTACAGGAATCACCTGATTTGGCTTACCTGAGACCTGACAGGTGTGGCATGAGCGACAGAATTTCACAACATCTGACTTAAGACCCGGCCAAAAAAAGTAGCGGAGGATACGGCTGTAGGTCTTTCTAATACCTAAATGACCAGACATGCTATGGTCATGAGCTAAACCTAGCACCTGGGAACGAAACGGTTGGGGCACCACAACTTGAGTCACAGACTCATATGCTGGACCAGAACGAGGGGACCAGCGGCGCATCAGAACCCCATCATCTACCAGGTAGGACCCAGACTTATCACATTTTGGACCTGTTACAAGAGAAAAACAAGGAGACAAGGTGTCATCAGTTTTCTGTGCATTAATCAACTGTTCTTTGTCTACTGAAAGTGTCAGAGTGTTGACATCAGGCTGAAGCTCCACCACAACATTCTCTTTAACATCTGAGAGAGAACCTGTGGGATCAGAAGTAGTCATAAAAGAGTCACTGAGATCCACCAAGTCTCCAAGTTTTCGGGCTTGAGCACGGGTTACAGCACACACAGGGAACAAAGGAGGCAAGCCGGGTGCAGCAGAATCAGAAACACACAAATCGGCAATTGGGTTTTCAATTACCTCTGGAGATGGGAAGACTTTTCCACCGGCCAAATCATTGCCTAGAATCAGATCAATACCAGCTATTGGCAGCTGGGGTCTCACAGCGATTTTGACTCTGCCTGACACAATCCTAGAGGTTAACTGAATGAAATGCAATGGGGCACGCACAGCACTTAGCTTAACCCCCCATGCTACAATGTCAGAACCACAGTAAGACTGAGCTGAAAATGGGAGAACACCTTCACACATTAGAGACTGTTTCGCACCAGTATCTCGCAGGATAGTGATCGGAACGGCCTTATCCTCACCCCCAAGAGAAACAGAACCTTGTGTAACAAATGGTTTGAAATCCTCATCAATCTCATCCACCACATCCGGGAGAGGTGGCTGGGTGTGTATGAAACCAATTGGTGATGGTTTTTTGACATTTTTGGATTGTTCTTTTCTCTTAAGAGTGGGACAGACAGCGATAAGGTGACCCTGCTCATGGCAATAGAAACACTCCCGTTTCTCAGTGTCACCAGTAGCAGTATTGGAGTTACGACGTGAATTTTTGGGGGATCTGGGGCTCCGGCCAATGGGAACTGAATCACGGCACACGGAGGGAGAAAAAACACTCTTGTGCGTTAACAAAAACTCATCAGCAAGTACAGCGGCATCATTGAGACATGTGACTTTTTGCTCATTCAAGTAAATGACGATTTTCTCTGGAAGTCTGTTTTTAAATTCTTCTAGCAGAATGAGTTCCCGCAAATTATCAAAAGAAGTTGCTTTGCTAGCCTGGCACCATTTGTCAAACAGAGCTGTTTTCTCCGTTGCAAACTCAACAAATGTCTGGTTGGCAGTTTTTCCACAATTTCTAAATTTTTGTCTGTATGCCTCTGGTACCAATTCATAGGCTCTAAGTACAGTGGCTTTGACGGTGTCATAATTGAGGCTGTCTTCAATGGACAGAGAGTTGCACACTTCCTGTGCTTTCCCAACTAACTTGCACTGGAGGAGAAGAGGCCACACACTCTTTGGCCAGTGTAGTGTAGCAGCAATGCGCTCAAATGCACTAAAATATGAATCCACCTCAGACTCCCTGAAAGGGGGGACTAGCGCGATGTGCCTGCTCACATCAAAGCCATCATGGGGACTGGGCGTGGACGTTGGCACCGGTAAAGGACTGGCAGTTGAAGCAGCTCCCCGCTCCAACTCCAGAGCCCTTATTTTCAGGTGCATGGTTTTCACCTCCAACTCCCGCTGTTTCACCTCCGCCTCCCTTATGCGCAGGGTGAGCCTCAGCTCCTCTGCATTCATGCCAGTTTGGGACTGAGGTGTTTGGAGTGGGGCAGAAACATCAGCCAGATCACCCGGCTCAGCTGCATCTGCAGGGGCTGGCTCACCAATCAATCCCCTTTCACACAGCTTCACATAGAGCAGATCCTGTAACTCCTCTTTCTTTGCGCTGGATGACACCTGCACATCAAATGAACTGGCAATAAGGAACAAATCAGCTTTTTTGCATTTTCTTAATACCTCTTCAGTCGGATTAGACACAAACTCCTCCAATTTGAACTCCATATTCACTGTTGCCACCACCACAAAAAAAAACTGCCAAATAGACAAGTAGAGCCAAGACATAAACAAATTGGACTCACCCGACACAACGAAATAGGAAAAAAATGGACGAGCCCCCACTTCATGTTACGTCCGGCCTAGGGGAACCGAACGTACATGAAAGATGCTCCCCTCTTTCCCCACTCCCAAGGATGACCAAGGCCACAGTACTGCAGTCCAGCAAAAGGATCATTTATTTTCAAGCAAATGGTAGCATTGACTTCAGGGTGAGCATGGCTCAAAACAACAAACAAAACAATCTGTAAAGAATTTAACTTACCTATTCAAAATTAGAGAAAACAAAAGACAGGTCACTAACCTGACTCCCTACATGCATAAACAGGAGAAAAAGGTTAAACAAAAGAGCTACTCACCCCTACAGCTACCTGGACTGCTAAACAACAATCTATAACACACAATGAAGTACAGCCTCACACACAGAACCGCAAAGCCTGACACAGTTGGGAGTAGGGCCAAGAGAAGAGGAGGATCGGCTGAAACGGCGGCCATTTTATAGCAGCCCACACCAATCGCCATCCACCAACCAGCAGCCAGCTCCAGGATAGACTCCAATGTAGTAGCACCACCCTGAGAAGAGGAGGAACAACAGCACCTGGAGAGAGAAAGACCCTAAGGATGGTAACACCACCCTCAGGCAAGGAGGGATAACACCACAACAAAAATCACAGCAACAAAATTGACCTATGACCCAGGGTCATAACAACGGTTAACGCAATAATTTTATTTAACACATTAAAAAAAAATCATAACATTTAATTGAACTTATAAATGTATTCAAACAGACAAAATAAGACTAAAGGGAATTGTAGGCAGGTAAAAAGAGCAAAACATGGGGGTATCACAGACACACTAAAACGAATGGAAAGAAAAAAGAAAGTCTCATATGACATTTCAAAATGAATCTGACACAGATAACATCTACTAAATTTCAGGGAAAAAAAATCAAAGATAAAATCAGAACAAAGACAAAATGTGGGACGTGTGTGTGTGTGTGTGTGTGTTCAAAGAGAAAGAGAGGATGAGGGAGGAACAGAGAGAGGCATAAAGGCCTAAGTCTTTTGTTATTCATGGTAACAAACAATCAGACACACAGCGCCTGAAAGTCTCTGTTTGAAATGTCTGAGAAATGCAGTGAGAAGGAAACTTGTTGTCAGAGTCTGTGTTTGTGATGCAGAGCTGACAGTGAGGGACGGAGTCTGGGAAGCTGCAGATGAAACACAAAACACAAAGTATGATTTCTTTACTTCATACAGCAAAGGAAAAAAAAAACTGGTTGAGGTGTGCATGAATCAGTTAAAAAAAATGACAGATATTTTGATGAAAATGAGCAACATGTTTAGCTGATGAAAGGATGAAAGAGTGAAAACAAAGGCTTCATTTTCAGTGACGTGTAAAAGGATTGTCTGTGAATTTTTTTATATCCATGAATTTTAAATTACAGCTAATTAAAGAGCTATTTATGACAACTTTTGAAAGCAAACATAAATCTTTCAAACCTTTGAAAAGTTACAATTCTTTTAAACTTTCGCAAATATTTAAAGAAATAACAAATACATAAATAAATGTAAGAAGAAGTAATTAATAAAAAAAAAAAAACACTTCTGATTATTTGATGAAATCTGGTGGTTTCTTCTTTTAACTTTTTTTTTTTTTTTTTAACAAAAAAACAGAACATGCAGAAACCTGGTGGTTTCAAGAAATAAGGAAGACTGAAGTTAGATCCATGTTATCTTGAAACGCCTGTGCCAAGCTTTGTCGAGGTAACTGGCAAACATGAGTAACATTTCAATTAATCAGGTCAAACACTGGATTCCAAATAAACAAATGAACTTGATTTGATGACAAGTGACTTCATCTTTCCATTGTAAACTTTAGAAATAGATTTTTTTTCTCCCTGCTCAGACATGGAACAGGGACAGAGCAGCCACAGTGAAGATCATTTTCAATCCCAGACACATTCATGAGACCACAAAATACATGTCAGATAAAGATGAGTCAGATAATGAGTGTGTCTGTAAACAGTCGGGCAGTATATTCAGCCTGAGATGAAAAGGAGGAAGATCATTTAAAAGGAGTGTATGACAGCCGCACAGTCTGTGAACCTTTTTTTTTTTTTTAACAGTGGTTGTGACATAAAAGCTCCACTCTCACCCTGGGCTGTTACACCTCTACAGCAGCTCGGGAGGAACTGAGCAGGTGACACCCAACACTCATATTTGGCACTGTTTTGTCTTTTTTCTTTCTTTAAGATCTTTTCTACCCTGAGGGCAAAGCAAACCACTATTTGAGTGAGACGTGCTGCTCTGAAGGTATGCTCTGAGCAGATAGTCCCTCATAAGCAGCTCAGTTTTTGAATTCTTTACTGGATTTCAGCCTGATTGGTAAGTGCTCAATTTTTAATGTATTTTGATGCATCTGGATGTAATAATCATTCAGTAGAATGTTATGGACCTTGAAAAATTGCTGTGTATGAATGCATTTAAATATTTTCTGACAGTGACTCATTTCACAGCAAGACAACAGGTAAAAAAAAAACAAAAACAAAGGGACACCAAAGCACATGGTTATATTTTTTATTAGAGGCAAGGACCTTACATCTGTTAAAAATTAAATTCTAGTGCCCCGGTGTCCCTTTGGGGTTTTTGATCCGTTGTCTTGCCACATGATGACTTGGGCCCGGTGCAGCATCTATCTGCCTGTGTGCAGATAAAATCTGAAAATTTCATTCATCAAGATGTTGAGGTTCTCCCCATATAATTTTATCCGAACACCGACACTGTGCAGGAGGCAGGTTCCACCCAAGCTCATGCCCATTTCTGTTTCTTCCCCATCGTGTATTTTCAAAACCCAATACTTCCCTCAGTGCAGAGTGAGATATTAAACTACTACAGCGGCGCATTAAGCACATTCTTCCTAATGACAGATGAGAAGTGAAACTACCTCTAACAAACAAAAGAGATTTGATCAAATTCTCATGTTGCCGAAATCAGAAAGCCTCAGTTCGTTCCTGAAAACGGTGTTTTTGAACGTTCACACATGCATCATGTTCCCCGCTTGCTTCTGTGATGCATTGATCACAAATCAGAATTATGTATTTATTATCGACAAATAGATGCTGCAGGATTTTTTCCATGCGCTTTTAATGTCACGGTTTCCAGCGTAACGAAATCGCAAAAAGAGAAAACCCTTTTTCCTCTCATGCAGAAAAACAGTTATCAGTTGTGTCATCTTGGCCTGCTTTGTTGTTGTTGTGTGACCTTGTTGCAGTTGCCGTTCCTCAGTGTACATCTAAGATGAGCTGCTCACTTTGAAACAGTGAAGACAGGCCTGCTGATAAGAATCAGCTAAATCAGCTCCACAGATCAAACAAACAGAGATCAACCACCTACAACATACCTATGTGTGCCTTCTCGTGTTTACTAAGTAGGACTGAAAATGGGTCAGCCTTAACCAGCAAAAGAATTGAACTTTGCACAAAACCAGTTTTTCCTCTGCACAGACAAAAAGTCCGCTGTTTTGTCGACGAGATCATACATTTTGTGGTTTCTGTGTTTCGTGCCATGTCTCGTAAAACTATATTTTTCTGCACCTACTTCTTGTGACACACTTTGGCATTATTCCTGTTCCTCTCAGACAGTTTTCATTGCAAATATCTACTATACAGTGTTAACGATAGTCTTTTTTTTCCTCTCCAGATTTTGAAAATGACTACGGAGTTTCCAGACTACGATTACAGTTCAGAGACGGGCGTATATCCATCTGAGGAGCCCGGGCCTTGCAACCTTGACCTTGACCCTTTGGAAACTATCACACAAACTTACATCCATTCCATCATCTGCGCTTTTGGCCTGATTGGCAACTTGCTTGTGATCGTCACCTACATTTTCTATAAGAGGACCAAGACTATGACGGACGTCTTTCTCTTCAACGTGGCTCTGGCCGACCTGCTCTTTGTGGTGGCCCTGCCGCTCATCATATACAACGAACAGCACAGTTGGGCAATGGGTTCTGTGTCATGCAAGATCCTACAGGGCGTCTACAGCATCAACCTGTACAGCGGCATGCTCCTGCTGGCGTGCATTAGTGGTGACCGCTACGTTGCCATAGTCCTGGCCAGACGCTTCTTCGGCGCTCACTCGAACACCCTCATCTACAGCCGCCTTGTCTGCTCAGTTGTTTGGATGTTTGCGGTGGCTTTATCCCTCCCTACAGTCATCTTCACGGAACGGTTTGAAGAAGAAAACCTGGGTGTCCAGATTGTGACATGTCAGCTGTGTATCAATCACAATGAGACAGTAAAGGTGATGAAGGTGCTGGTGCCCACCCTTCAAGTGGCCATAGGCTTCCTCTTGCCTCTTTTGGTTATGGTGTTTTGCTACTCCAAAATCATCTGTACCTTGCTGAGAGCCCAGAGCAGCCAAAGGCACAAGGCGGTCCGTGTGGTTTTGGCGGTGGTCGTGGTCTTCATTATTTGCCACCTCCCCTACAACACGACTTTGCTGACCCACACCCTGGTCCTGTTCAAGGAGCGAGGTTGTGAGGCAGAGAGGATGAGACTCAAAGTCCTGGCTGTTACCAGGAGCATTGCCTACCTCCACTGCTGTCTTAATCCCATCCTCTACGCCTTCATCGGGGTCAGATTCAGGAGCCACTTTCGGCAAATCCTGCAAGACCTGTGGTGCCTCGGCAAGAAGTACATCTCTGGTCGCTCCTCACGCGGGACATCTGATCTTTCCATCTCCGGTCAAAAGGCTACGAACGGCTTCAACATCAGTCAACCACATTCATCGTTCAGTGCATGATACTCCGGTGGTTACCAGACCCTGAAAGGGAATAGATGGGCAGTGGTGGTGACACACCAGCCTCTGATTTTATTGTGGTGCATGCCCAAACAATCAAGTATGTAAAAAGTATCAAAGCATTGATGTTATGTTCGTGAACAATCCGATTCTTTTGAATGAATGATGGGAACCCAGCTGTAGGTGAAAGCTGTTCCTTTTATTGCTGAGCCGAAAATAATCCACTGCCCTTTACAGAAAGTGACTGAAAACAGTCACAAGGACCAGCCGGATTCCAGGAAGACCTGCCCCTACTCTGCCTCTGATTGGCTAACATTAACCCTAACTGTAATCAACTTAACCCAATGAAGGCAGCTAGTGGCAGTAGGTGGGATGGCCAGGCAGACTCAGAGGTAGACGACGTGTTTGAAGCCAAAAAAAAAAAAAAAAAGGGCAAATTAAAAAATGGCAGCACTTTGATGCACTTTGATAAAGTGGAGTGCAATAGCCGCAAAAATATTATTTAAAGTCCCCCCATCATTCAAAAGAGCCGGTCGATCAAAAAGATCGGAGCCATAAGAGCTGCTTCCCTTCAAAAAGCCATAACTCCCATCACTGTGTCAAAGTGTCCCACTCATGTACAGTTACTTTACTGAATTTTTACTTTAGTAGAGGTAAAATGACTTCAGTGAAAATGAAAAGTTGCTCGTTTAAAATGTCATTTAGTGATATCATTTCATGCTTCTGAGAGATATAAAATTGCAATTTCTTTTGTAAAGCCCTGCTTTTTTAAAATGAGTCCACTTGGGCTTACATTTAATGTGATGCACTGTCAATATAAAAAGGGGAAAAACAGCACGCTGTGTTCTGTTTACAAGAATGACTATTGAATTATCATTTCCTTATAGCTGTATTTCTCCAAATGTGAGGGCAGTGTACTTTGTTTCTGCTTACATGGCCCTTATCTCTCCTTAAGCTTTTTCTTTGTCAAACAGCAGCTACTCTCAAACTATGAGAGCAAATTATATCCCCTTTGTTTTCAAGTCAATATGTTTTGTATTTTCTTGTTCAGTTTGTATTATTCTTTGTCAGCATTCAATTAACAGCGTTCTTTGTGAATTCTGTGTAAATAAAGACTGAATCGAGATATGTGTGTTTTCTTTATAACAGAAGTAGCCTAGTGGTGACTCCTTCAGATCTGACTGTTCAAAACAATAAATACGGTTGTGTTTTAATCTGCTGTACATGTTGAATATTTATGGACCGACCCTGATAAGACAGAGATTACAAAACATGGCAGGCAGGCCTAGTGTTTGGCAGACAGCGTTATTTGTGGTCAGGCACCTTTACTTTAAATATAGTAGTCAGTGAGTGAAAACACAGTGCAAATTCACTCCGTATCTGCTGTCTTTGAAACCCACGAGAGCACACCCCCTGTATTTATAAATGTAACAGGCTTCCTGTCTCTGTTGTTTCCCCTTGGCCTTTGTTCCCTCGGCGACAGTGGGTACATAAGCTTGAGCTGTAGATGGTTTAGCATACTCTGTTCGTTTCTCAAAATATACTTTTTATGATGCCCACGACCTTTTCATAACCATTTGGCTGCAGTGTCTCTGGAAGTATTTGTTATGTTAAAATGTATGTGGCTCCTTGCATTCGTAAAGATGCATTTCCCTGTTTCCTTATCATTAGTATATTTTCAGCTCATTGAGATGATGTGGAAAAAGGCCTTGTGTTGATGTCCACATGCCAGTAAACGGCAGTATCTGCTCTGCTTACTCATTACCCTCAGTATGGAGACTGAAACAACACACAGTTTGAAATAATGTCCATGTACTGAATGCAAAGTTTATTTTACAACTTTTTTTTTATAGGCATTTCATAAGCATTTTTTTTTCCTGTGCTATTTAATCATTTAAAAAATATTCAGGTAATATAAATGGTTTCACCTTTCAACCTGAGCAAAGGAAGAAAAAAACTGATGATGTGTAGGGAAAATGGTTTTCAGTCGGTAATATTAAGTTTAGGCTGTTGGGTTAAAACATGGCAAAGATTTTACAATCATTCAAATTCACTAAAAGGGCAATACTATCCATTTCAAGAATTCACTTGTTGTTTCTGTGCCCCAGGACTGTCAAGGTTTGTGAGCGCCTGTTCAAGAGGGATCACAAAGCAATTTTTAGGCCATAAAAATAGTTCACATATGGTAAAACAAGTTTCCATGCTTACAAGGACCTTGCCTCTGATTCTGACATGTCTTGAGCATCAAAGGTGAAGCCTGAATTTTACCATCGAATGAACACCACTGACCCTGCTGGACTGGTGAGGGCAGTAGAGAGTCAGAGGCACTTTGCTTTAAACTTGCTTAGTGCAACGAGATTTGTGTTACATTTGTGGAATGTCTTTGAATTTGTGTTATCCTTTGGATGTGAAATCAACAGATAATGACAGCGGCACCGACTTTGTTGAGCCATAAGATGAAGTTTATATTCTAGCATTGCAAACAGTGCCAGAATATCACATCCCAATTTAAAACTTGTATACAGCCCACCTGCCAAAGACCGAATACTTCAACATGTTATCTTCATACATAATTAATTGTAACAAAGTATGATAATTCTTGTAAATGTGTAGGAAAATGAGGCAGTGTTGATGTTGATGTAAAGATTTTAAATGAACTAATATATTCTGAAACAACCTGAGAATCTTAAAGTAATGCCCCTTTTTCCAAGACAAGATGTTCGATACCATGTTTACCTCTGTACATTCACTACTTTCCTGTTAGCTTAGCATAAAGACTTGAAGTCTATGGGAGTCATTAGCTTCACCAAAGAGAAAAAATAAACCTTTCAGCAACTTCAAAGCTGTCTTATTTGCATAGTGTATCATATGTAATTAAAAAACATGTCTATTTTTTCTATCACAGTGATCTGTGCACTGCTGAAGGTATAGGCAGACCTGATGCAAATTGTTTGTTTGTTTTTGCTTTTTTATTCCAATATATAAATTTCAAATACAAATAAAAAAGGAAAAAATTGGTAACAACAACAACAACAACAACAACAACTGAAAATAATTAAATAATTAAAACTGATACTGACTGAAAAATTCTGTTTAAATGTTTAAATGTGTTTAATTAAAAATCTACTCACACGCATATAAAAACATCTAGGCTAGTTTGCAATACAATCATCATCATTAGACTATAATGAAAGGTATACATTTGGTAAAGTCACTGTCACACAATTCAAGGTTTCTTAGGACACTGAGGCACTTCAATGATGAAGGAGCTCATAAATGTTCTGCCCCAAGACGTGATGAAAACTAGTGACTCAGCAGACATTGTTTATTTGGAGAAGAGCATTGCTTTTCTCCTGTGGTACATGGGGCTGAGGGTGAAGATGGCGTCCGTGAGGAAGGTGGGCAGGTAAGGAAAAGCATAGAAGAAGAACATGTCCAGCTTGGACACGAGCAGATATCTGTATTTAGGGTGCGAGGAGGTGATGGCGTGCACCATCGCGTCAGTGACCATCTCGGTATTGGTGAAGCCAGAATTGCAGGTCGTCATGAAGTACTCGCTGGCCAGATCGATGTACTGTCTGTTAAACATTTGTTTGCGCTCATCGCTCAGTCTCTCCCAGATGTCTGATCCAGTTTTCCTCCTCAGGATATTCGTAGCTGGGCCAAAGTTGCCTGGCTGGATGATGCTGACCTGAAATTGTAGAATTACAGAAAAGATAAAGTACAACCACTGCTGTTTTAAAAAATTATCAATATCATTATCATTATGTAAACCTAATCAGAGCTCAGAATCACCTTGACCCCGAAACTGGCCATCTCAACTCTTAAGCAATCTGCGAACGCCTCCATTCCTCTTTTGGAAACACTGTAGGCTCCCATGTTGAGGCAGTTGAAGAAGGACAAGATGCTCGACACATACACCATCCGGCCTGCAACATATGAGGGTTACAAACACTGAGATGTAGTGATAACAGCTGGGGAAAAAAACAATGAAGTCAAAAAACTAGATTCATCCAGGCTGATGTGACTAATCAAGGCATACGCTGATTGAAAGGTGTGTTCACTATTTCTCACAACTCATTTACTGGACAGAATTTCGGTAACCTGTCGCCATGCCAGGTTTGACCTTGTGCCTTTAAAGTTAAAAGCTACATTAGGAAATTTTCACAAGAGGCTCCAAATGGCAGTGAGAAAAAATATTTTGAAATTAAAGGTGCACTATGTGAAACTGCCATGGGTCAGCTGAAGTGAGAACTGATAAAAATGTAGAATCAGCACATAATTTGACGGTTGACTCTATATAGCTGTCATCATCAGCCTCACACTGATTGATTATGTGCTAATTATAAATGGTCCTCACTTCAGCTGAGCCCTGGCAATTTTGCATAGTGGCCCTTTAAAGACGTTAATGAGTTTGACTGGCCACTACCTGTGCAGATTTCCTGCCATTGCCTATCCCAGACAACAGAATTTCATTTGGGTGAATATGCTGAATCTGCTTTGTGATTTGGACTCATGAGACGGGTGTAAATATTGGTTGATGCAGCTTTAACCAAAGTAGGTAATCGAAATGAATTCACGGGCTTACCTTTTGAGGCACGGACCATAGGTAGAAATGCAATGGAGGTCCTGATACAGCCAAATAAGTTGACATCAACCATTTTTTGAAAATCATCAGTGGTGCTCCATTCAATCTCTGCCCAGTCAGTGATACCGGCATTGTTCACGACTGCCCAGAGCCCTGAAAGACAACGGGTTGTACAGATAAAGAAACTTTGGATAGTACAACCATCAGATAACCTATGCTGCAATCTGCTTGCAAGTTTAGAACAAGGATATACCTTTCTCTGGAAGATTGGCTTGGACCACCTCCTTCGCTTTTTGCACATCCTCATCGCTGGTCACGTCTAGTTTTAGTAACTTCAGATTACTGGAGCAGTCTTTCTTCAAGCTCTGCGCCCCGTGGCCTTCAGGAAAGAGACACCCGGCAAAGACCACAACCCCCCTGGAGTCCAGGTGCTTGGCCAGGTGGTGTCCAAACCCGCTGTCACAGCCGGTTATCAACACAGCACGCCCTTTCAGCTCCTTGGGGCTCTGGCAGCGGGAAACAACTCGAGTAATGGCCAAGAAAGAAATGATAAGGACAGAGGGGAGACCAAAGAGGAGGAGAGAGGCTGCAGCTAGGGCCATCCTGATGAAAGGGGCTCCTGCGTTTCTCTAGTCCGTGTCCTTCAGCTGCAAGACTTTTTATCTGAAAGACAAGAGGATTTTTTTCAGTCAGGATGCTGCCTGCCTCCCACTGCCTTGTCTTACCGTGGTTAATGATTTAATGAAATAAATCAGTGTGATTAGGTCCATGACCGTGTCAGCTCTGTGTTTGAACTTTGTGTTATTTTATGATCTACGTTGTACCTCGACAGTCTGGAGATAAACAGAGATAAAGGAAGCTGTAATCTGATAAAACAAACTTTTACTTTTTTGTTTCAAAAACACATACACACTCATGCATGAGTATATGTCTGCATGTGCACATGTGTTTGGGTGTGGCTGCAGTAACTTTATACCAATACCCGACAGGGAAGTGAAAATATCGCTATTTGTATCTTATGTTGAAATTTAAACCTTAACCCTGCAACTAAACTAAAGCCGAACACAAGCTGTACAAACATGATGCATATCACCATAAGGTAGGACTGGTCTGGTGCATAATAATGCAAAACACATCACCATGTAGGCAAAGTGTTTGTGATCATTAGCAAGTCAACATAAAAAAGAGAAAAACAGAGAATGTCCTTAACTCTGTAAAAAGGAGGCAACCTAATATCATTATTATTAATTTTACTACCACTGGATGTCCTCAGTAAGCTTTGTGCAATTTTGTTTTACTTGATCTAGGCAGGGCTCTCCATTCCCCTCTCACTATTTTATATAATTTTGCAAAGTGGACAAACTTGTATTTGCTGATGACTGGTACCCTGCCTGCTCTATGTTTTGCCACCACATTCTTCAACACCTGTAGAATCCACACAGTCAAGAGCTAAATATACTGCCACGGCGATAGGCACTGTGCCAGCCGCTATCTAATGTGAGTGAGTCCAGCAGGCTCCCAGCAGCTATCTGGTTAAATAGGAGCCCTGCATTACCTGCATGGCCATCTGACTGAAATGCAACAAAAACAGAAACCGAAAGTTTCACAGAAATGTTCAAGACAGTGATAGAGGCTAAGGGAGGAAACAAAAGGCTGGGAGGGTCAAGACAACGGGAAAAACAATGGAGGAGCTGTAATGCGAGGAGGAAATATGAGGAAACATTTCCCCAGTCAATCAGCTGCTACATGGTAACAGATGTAGTCCTATGTTTCTGAATTTGATATCCTCACCATAGCATGGAGAGCTGTTTTACGAAACAGCTGACCGGGACGTGTGAGAGATGGAGGGGAGAGCAACGGCTTTCATAAATCAGAATTAAACCCACAGCATCATCAAATGAAATGTGCAGGATCACACGGCACCACAAATAACTTGTTAAAGCAGCTACAAGCCCCTTTAGATTTTTGTTAACATCTGCTACACCCATTACAGTCGTACTACTTAACAAACGGGGGGATGAAGAAACTCATGTTCCACTTGAACTGGCTGACTGATGTTGTTTGTAAAGCCACGTGAGGATTGTATCTCCAAAGGCTCTGCATGGAATTGCAATTCACAAGGCACAAAGTGCATAGGAGTGAAAAGGGCATGCTCTATCTTCTCCATGATAGAGCATCATTTTCAGTGGGAGGGGAAGTACCTTTCACCTCTCTGCATGCGTGTAACCTTTACTTACCCTCTGTTTATCAGGACTATTGAGCGTGATTGCTTTTTTACAGCAGTGAGTGCAGTGCAGTAATCTTCACCTTAGATACTGGGCCTGTCAAGTACAAAAAAATGTCAATATGTGTAAAAACACAAATATAAATTTCCATTGATATATATGCAGTATAAAACTACTGTTAATTTCCCTTAAATATGAGGGAAAATATTGATAGAAAAGGAAAGAGACAGAATAAAAAGGAGAAATAAAAGAAAAAGAGGTTAGAGGCTACAAAGATAGGTATTGATCTTATTTGAATATGTTCTTCATTTGTGCTGCTCTCAGCTGTGGAGGGGGGCCGTCGCAGGTTGTGTAGGAACTGAAAGAGTCCCCTGATATGACCGCGCTGTGTGTGGCACAAAAAAAAGCAACCGGAACTTCTCAAATATGTTGTTTTTGTTTGAAAACGACATCCTACAAACTCTTGAGGAGAAGCTCTTTCACAGCCTCACACAGGAGAGTCTCTTCAGTGTCAGTGAAACCTGAACTTTGGAAGATGCTTCAGTCCTCATGTTTGCTATCTTGTCCTGGAAGAGCATGAAATTTTTATTCTCTCTCAGTGAGGATATTAACCCAGCATCAACAACAGTAGTGGGAGCAATCAGCCGGTGCCTGAGAACTAAAGTCTGGCACTCTGTTCACTGTTGGAAATCAATTTGGTGGAGTAAAGCTGCCTGACAGCTCTACTGCAGATATTAGCAGGGCTAGCCCCTGTAAGATTTGAGAAGGGATCTGCAGTTTTGTTCTCCTCTTCATATCCTCTGCCCTGCAGGTGATCCTTTAATTTTCATTCTCCTTATTTTCCAGAGGGAAAACAGGGAGATTTTATTTTTGATTTTTAGTTATCAGTATGCAATGCTGACTAAGGCCATGCTTACACTAAACCGGGTAAATTTTAAAATACATGTTTTCTTCCACACTATCCATCCACACTTAACTTGTGTCTTCCACTCACAGACAGAGCTTTTCCAAAACGGTCTCCCAAGTGCGTGCATCTAAAAATGCAGGCCTGACATTTTTGTGTGCATATTCTTCTGGTCCCGCCCGGATTGAAACGTTGTCTGCAAGGATGTCCTAGTTGCACATCAAGCCATAGTGCAGGATTTTTCTCTGTGCCTCTGTCAGATACAGTCGTTTGGACCAGTGGCCTTCGGTCACACCTAACGCATCAGGAGATATATGACCATCCATTTATCTTCAGTGAAATGACACCTTGTAAAAGAACATTAGACAATGATGATTTAGCGGCCCTTTCGCCCCAGGCTCATTCCTGATGCTGCACGTTCAGCACATTATGAACATGCTAAAACAAAGTAGCAACGGGTGCTTTTGTAGGCGCCACAGCGGCTAAGAGGGTCGCAAAAAATGTGCCTTCTTTAGGGATAGATTTCCTTAAAGTGGCTCACCGGCGCCTTCAATGAGGCGTATTTTTTCAACTTACTTTCGACTTTGTTCAGCTAAACATCTGGCTTTGGGTTATGAAATCCTTCCTTCGACTCCACAGTGCCCCTGAATTAGCCTTTCCTGACTCTATCTGCACGTCCGTGTGTTTGTGTATGCTCGTGTGTGTGTATACATGTGCTCGTGGGCGTCTCCTCATGCTTAATACTGCCTGTCGAAAAGACATTAGTGTAAGATAAAGGGGCCTCGACCAGATGGTGGAGTACAACTGCATGGCTAATTTGTGCAACTTGGCTCGGCTCCTCGCTTTTGTCCTGATGAGGAAAACATCTCAGAACGTTGGAGAAGAAAGCTCCCCCTGCCAACAGGACATTTTCACTTTACAAGTCCACTGCCTGCTTGTTAGCGAGCCAGCAAAGCCCCTTGTTCCTCGATTAAAGTGATTTGTTCGCTCGCGTTGGATTAATGCGTTTGGAAATGTTTTGGGATGTTCTGCAAACATATTTGGATATGACAGTGAGGATGAGAGATGTGGAGGGCTCGGTTCCAGCATGTTTATGTGTTTGTGTTGTATCCTGTGCAATGTGTGGGTAGCTGGGATTAGCCCTCCCCATAGACTGTGAATGGAAAGGGAACTAAGTGTGGTCTCGGGGTTTTGGAGAATTAGAGCACTTAATAGACCACTTAAGAGTTTAATTCTGAGTGGGGCCAAAGAGCAATGACCTTTGAAACCTGGATTGGGGCATAATTGGACATGTGTGTTGCCTTTCGCAGGCACTGTCCCACCACCCATTTATCAGCCATTGGGCGCTGGCAGTGATGTCATATCCTGGAGATCTGTTTTCCTAGTTGGTGCTTTGTGACCCACCGAGCCGTCTTAATGAGCCTGGAGCGGAAGCTTGACCCCACTGAAAACAAAGCGAGGCGAAAATGCCCTCTCTCCTCGCTCGCAGCCGCAGACTGTCAATCCATCTACCTGCTCAGCCGCTAATCTCCTGACCCCATCTTCACCTTCTGTTATCACGGGCCACAGCAGTCTGGAACAAACTGGAAAGGCCATCAAGTTCACTGAGATACAGGGCACAGCATGCTTGAATACAGACACCGCGCTAATGCCAGATTTGGCTTTCGAAGCGGATATGTTTACAGATTGTGGAAGGTCTTATCTGACAATCGATGTGGCTATATAGAACTGCAGCACATACACACTTGGAGGAGAATGCAAGGAACAAAAGGCACCACTAAAACTCTTGGAACAGAGGGGGAACATGCATTTTAATGATGCATGAATGAATTATTAGAATCAGTATTTGGTAAATAATCTTCCTTGAGCCTCATAAACTCCAAGCTGCAGCATTAATAGGTATATATATTAAACACAGTGATAGAAAAAATACCCAAATCCTTTACTGAAATAAAAGTAGCGAATTACGGTGGCCCTGAGAGCTCAAAGCACTGCAAGCTAAAGGCAGAATGAGTAGGATTTGTCTGTTACATTCAAAGTTGGCCGTTCTCCCCATAGACATAATATACGTATAATACGTATACTACGTATATAATATATATATACGTATACGTATATTATGTCTATGGTTCTCCCTGGCTAAGTGAACCACCAGCAGTGAATTTTACAGTTCCTAGAACGGTGACGGAATGAAATGACAATGTTGCTGTCCTAAAAAACCATAATGGCCCACCATAACCCTCCTGTCCAACAGAAAACAGGCCAACGCCACTTTGCTCGTCATCCTCACCCTCTCCTCCTTCAGCGCTCACCAGCGGATGAAAGCCAACCTCAGGTTCACTCTGGCTTTATTTCCACGGTTCACGTCTGTGATTTCTGTAGCTTCCTATTAGATGTCATGCTATCGATCTGGCGCTGAGTTCTGTTCTTGGCTACGCATCTGCTGCCCAAAGGCTGACGCCCAGAGAAGAAGTCCTGAGCTCAGCGAAACAAGAGAATCCAGGCAGAGGGCAGGATCTCTGCAGATACACACCAACACACACTCCTAGTGCAAAAAAAAAAAATGACTGAGAGGGATGATTCTTGTATGAGTCCATAGGCCCGTTTCCACCAGAATGTTCCTGGTAGTATTTGGGGGGCAGGAGCTACTACAGGAACGTCCTCTCGCTCGTCCCTCTGACCTGCCGTGTCTCCACTGAGAGGCCGAGGAGCAGGAAGGTTCCTGTAAAGTTACCAGGCGGTTGCGTGACCATGACCGGGGCATCAAAATGCGTGTTGTTAAAAAAGCCTGTTGTTAGCGTTAGCTAACGTCCGCTAAAGCTAACGTTAGCGCCCCTAAAAATGCCGGCTAAAAAGTGTGTTGTTAGCGTTAGCTAGCACGTTAGCGTTAGCTTGGAAGTGTTGGCCGTATTGCTAGGGACGCCTGCTTTCTGTTGACATCACATCGCACCGTGAGTGCACTGCGACAGAGCTCCCTACTCCCTGCACAGGTAACGTCGGCTTAGGGAACTTCACTTCACGAATTTACTCCAATCGGAACACCCTGCAACATCACAGCTGTTTCCGACCGAGTTTCCAAAACACACCCAGGTGAAACGTCTTGTGAAATGTTATTTCATTCATTCACATTACCGCTGTCATTTGTAAGGTTGTCATTCCTAAATAACCCTCACGTCTCGTGCACCCCGTTGTTGTCAGCGTAATCAACTTAGCTTAACAAGCAAAAACTTATAACAGATAATTTTAAAATCCTTAATAATGACAGTGGTGAGAGAAATAACCGCCGCATTTCGAGCACCCGGTAGTTGTTGCCATAAACAACGAGTTAACCGTTGGTTCGATTTGCCGGCGCGCAATGACTGATGGGTAATATCCGTTGGCAAACTGGGCGAAGTGAGGAGCCGTTGTCCATTTGTTCCCTGCACAGTTCACAGGACCCTTCGAACTGCTCCCTGTGGTTTGAAATCACACTGAACATGGCGGCACACCCTTAGCTCATTTCCACTATAAAGAGCCGTGCCGTGAAGGGCTGTGCCGGGCTGAGCCCAGCACGGCCCTGTTTGGCCTTGGAGTGTTTCCATTGCTTATGGTACCAGCGGGTCGGCGTCATAGAATTAGAGAGGCGCGCTTGTTGCCATGGAGTTGTTATAGTAACAAGAGGAGCAGTCAGTTGTTATTAAAAGGTTACTATATATATATAGTAACCTTTTAATTCACTGTTATGTAGTAACCTTTTAATTCAAGGTTACTATATATATAGTAACCTTTTAATTCACTGTTTAAATATCTGTTCTGGCATTTATTCCTTATATTCCAATTAGTGCATATCAAATCAGATAATGTGTGATATGCATGTGAAAACAGAATAATTCAAAGAACTTGTAATTGACTTTTTTTCTTGTCTTTGTGTGTGCAATCAACTTGTGAATTTTTATAGTGATATCTGAAAGTAAAATTTTGAACCCCTTTCCCCTGTGTGTTAAAAACAGTGTTTTTTGGTCATTTGTGGTCATAAATAGGTGATTTTCAAAACTTTCCACCAATGGGATTTCCTGGGACTTTTTTTCCCTCACTCAGGACAAAGTGAGGATACAAAATCAGTTGAGTTTGCTTCTCTTGCAATTTGTCCTAGGTTTTTTCATAAAATGACTGGACTATAATCTCTCCAGAAACTAATGTTTGTAAATAATAGCCCACTGGCTGAAGGTTTAATGGTTGACATTTGTCACTTGTCACTTTGTAGCAGCCTGGTTAACTGACATTCTGACGGACCAATCATGAAGGAGATCATATTTAGGCCCGCCTCCACGGCCCCGTTCTAACCGGGCCAGCACCAGATGTCAAACCGGGCTGAAATCTTTCACGGTTGGTTCCCGGAACCAAGCGGGCTGGTGTAGTGGGAATGAATGCGGAACCGTGAATTTCACGGCACGGCGCGGCACGGCACTATAGTGGAAAAACACCTGTGTAGTCCACTGCGCAGGGAGCTACAGGGCGATCGGAACGCACCCTCACTCACTCACTACTCCCTACTCACTATAGCCTATAGGGAATTCAATGTAGTGGACTATATACAATCTTATGAGCCGTTTCCGATCTACATCCTAAACTCCTCCCATCGATGCAATCCATTTCCGTTTTGGCGTGCTGGTTTGTTTTTAGCCACAGACATACATAGGTTTTTAGCTAGCTAGCTCTGTCCTGCCGACGAAAGGAAATTAAAGATGGATACTTAAAAAAAAAAAAAAAAGTGGTTCGGGAACGACGTGTGCGGTAGTGTGCTGGCCTAGTTAACCTGAAGAGTCCACTGATCAGAGAGCCTCGTGAGGTTTAGAATCTTGTCTTGTGTCCCTGTCTATCAGCACCCAGCCATGTTGTTCATTAAATACAGATAAACACAACAAATACTGTGTGCATTATATTTTTTAATATTATATATGAATATTTTTATAGTGATGTAATTATGTGGGCTGCTTCTGTATTTTACGGTTTAATACCTGTTAGGATTAAACACGTTCTCTTTCTTGTTGAAGCCATTTGTTTAGTTTCCTCAAAGCAATTCATTCATCCAGTGTTATTAATGTACAGCATGAGCTTACTATGAATGATGAACTGTGTTAAAAGAAACTGTTACACTGAGGAACATAAGGCCTAGCATTCATGATCGTAGTTCAGTGCAATAATGAAATGAAATTACATTTTTACATTTACATAAACTTTTATTTTCACACAAACAGTCAAGGTGGTTGAATCGTGTTCCCATTGTAAGGACATAATTATTAAAATTGAAACGTCACGAGCAGCGAGCTACATGTCCAGATGAAGTTTGTTTACACCGGCATACGCTGCGCAAACCACTTCCGGCGGAAATGAAGTGCATTTTTGTAGGGTAACGGCGCCCCCCGGGGTTTGGTGCGTAAACTTGTCTATAGTGAACTCAATAGTGGACCGTTTCGGACACTACTTCGCTCGTTGTTTGGCGCTGTTCCGCAATGCATGACGGGATATATTGCCTGGTTAGTGACCATCGTATGTCCACTACATTTCGCGGTGGATTGTGGGATGCATCCAGTGGACTATATAGTGAACATTAATCATCACTAAACATTCGGACACCCCTACAAAATGGCGTAATCACTATATAGTGCACTATATAGTGGTTAGGGAGTGATTTCAGACACAGCCCAGGAGTTTTTTCGGGGCCGCTCAGAGTCCCTACCCTGAGGCAGAGCCGTTTTTTAGCCCCTGTAAAGGTTCCAGCTCTGGAGCCTGGGACTCCTCTGCTGAGGCTGCAGTGCAGGGCGACCTGACCTCCTGCCTGGGCGACACAGAGGAGGAGCCGGAGCAGTCGTCCAACACCGCAGCAGGCGGCAGCTCCTCACTCTGGCTCTGTCTCCACCCAACATTACAATGTGTTTTTGGTGGCCGGAACACAAGTGGACAGCTCACAGTCTGTCCACTCACACCGGGCGTTAAAATGTGTCTCCACGTGTCTCAGCGGCCCACTTGTGATCAGATCTCACTTTCCTGCTTTATATGCAAGCGTGTGTGAGTTCACACTACAGTTCTTTCACTTTTTAGACATCAAAAAGAGCAAGAGGACAAGAGGACGAGAGTCCAACGTTTCTTCCATCGGCTGGTCCAAGCTCTGTGCTGCTGCTGTGTGGCCGACAGCACAGAAATGGAATAATCTCTGATTGCAGTCAATATAATAAATTCAATGACTGATTCATTCAGTGTTGTTTAGCACACACACACGCACACACACGCACACACACACACACACACACACACACACACACACACACATTGGTCAGCGGTTGGGACAGCTCAAATAGGAACCGAGGTCATTATTTAATCAGGATACAGCCACACCCATGAGCCCATAGAAATGCATGGAAACTGGTGGTCAAGGAATTTCTCAAGTCACCCTTAAAACATTGGAAAAGTGTTTTTGTGAAAAATGTTAGACTGAGTAACACCATATGACCAACATCGAAAACAAAAGATCTTGTGCTGTAGGCTCATGCTTTGACTGATTTGAAAAATATTTTTTATGACCAGAGAACTGATGAACAGCAGACAGAAACATGCTCTGTTGTCACAAAAAAATGAATAAAAGAGTTGCGAAAATAACCTTCGGGCTGCTGATATTGATTCAAATCAGATTTTAAAAAATGGTTTTTGTTGTTGAGTCTTGGTGAGTTGTTAAGTTTTTGGTGGCTTTGCCTGAACATTATTCAATAACTTTATTTACAGCAAGGCAGCTAAAAGGATTAATTTAGCTCACATCTAATTAGCTGATATTAATGTTATGAATTAGCTTCCAATATTTTTTAAATAACTTTAGCAGCACGCAAATGATTTTAATTCATTTCATGGTGCCAGCTTTACCCCGATGGGAGTTTCAGTAAAGTCATTCAAACAAACTGCTGATGTGGTGCCATAGGTAAACACCATTTTGTTTCTATGGAGAAAACTAACAGAATTGGATGATTCAAAGAAAATAAAACAAGAATTCTGAATGCAAGCGAGTCAACTTGATACTCAGACTGAGTGATCACTCCATGTCCAACACATGTTCTCAAAAAGTGAGCGTGCGATTCACAGGTCAGGAGGTCAGGGTAGTGTCTCTCCGGCTGCTCAGATCGGTACTGCATCTTGACTCTGGATGCTCAGGTATCAAGGAAACTGCTTGATTTGTTTATGCCAGTCCTTGAGTGCATTTGACTTTGTGTGTGTCTGCCCCGCCTCAGTTCACATCTGTGTAGAATGCAATTTGAATGACAAACACCTTTGGGAAGGGTCTAGCAATTCATTGAAAGGCTTGTTGGAGAAAACCAATAGTTCGTGTGAATGTACTGAACTTGTTTTCGATGCTGTTGTCTTGTAACAGCTACTGCTCTACATTTGTATCTGAACTAGTTCTGCGTGAACTAGTTCAGATTTTGTCCTCTTGGTTCCCACCCTCCAGGAAAACAAAGGGGCTACAATCCTCCTTTAATTTGCATGACTGAAGATTGATTGCTCTTTCAGTCACCCTTGGTTGGGAAGCCACAAGTGGCGAACCAGTCCAAGTACTGTCCTTTCACATCTAATCCACTCTAATCACAAGGGTACAATACGTGCTCAGTCCTGCTTTGGATTGTGTGAAAGCAATCTGGGAACGGGGAGGTGTGTGTGTTTTGAGATCTTGTGTGCAACTTAAATAGGCCAAATAAAAATACTACATTGCCGACTACCAGACTGAATGATAGCATTAGCAGAGCCGCTGCACTTCCAGACGGTAACAACTGTGTAACTGGTTTTATGTTGCTGGATTAAGCTGTTAAGCGTGGCAAGTTGGTTTATGTGCCTTAATGCCTACAACTAATAATCCGTTATGTTAAATTATGTTGATGTCGTGCTACCAGCTGCTCGCCAAAAGCCAGTTGTTTGGGAGCAGAGACGTTAATGCATCCACGATACAGGCTTTACAACACACAGCCCAGGGAGATAATAAAGTTGATGTATTAAAGCCCATGGATGTATTACAGCTGCATACAGCCCAGGTGGAAGACAGTAGAGCAGCAATGTCACAAGTGAACTCAGGGTGGCGCTGTGCCGTGGCTCTGATGCCCGTTGATTATGAAGATTACAACTTCTAGGTCCTAACAATTTCAATAGAGAAAATTAGCCACTGATTTACAGATGTCTCTTTCAGAATGTAAGTCAATGGGAAACTGTCTTTTTGGGCCCCTGTGCATCATGAGATGGACCCAGAAGCTGATATGACACGGTTTGGCCACAGTGTCAAATTGGCTTCAGAGCCCTGCGCACTTCCTGGGGCCTGATAAAACATCCATGCCATCTGCTCATTAACCTTCCTACCTATGTTCTGCACAGGAAGTGATAAAAAAAACAGCAACTGTAGGAGGAGGTAAACATAAAATATGTAGAAAAGATCTAGAAATTGCCTTGTAATGCCATAAATGAGTTGCAGCAGTGTGTATAAGTGAGTGTAAGAGTGACTGTATGTGAGAAAGTACAGCATGTGCAGGGTGTACTGGATGTGCAAAAATGTGCTCATGATCATATTAATGGGTCCTCGGGGGTTATGGGCTGCATATGTCCAGTATAGTGAGAGAGAGGAGAGGGAGTCATCTGCCAAGAAGCATACAGACTGCCTGTTTGTCATCCGGATCATTCTCATGCTCATGCTTGTGACCTGAGAAACACTGAGCTGTAAGCGTGAGAGGGGCAGGTCAGGAAAGCTGATGCCACACAACAACCTGGGTGCAGATTTTTCATGAAGTTGCACAGTGTTAACAAAAACATTTCATTTGGTGGCTGAGTGAAGAAAATCGTCTTTACAAAGTTCAGTGCAGAGTGTCTGGAGCATCACGTTACTGGCCGGCCACAGCACCGAGCCACAGGTTCCCTGGACTGAGAAGTGGTTATGATTTGAATGGAGCTGCAGAGAACATGCTGCAAAATCATCATGTCTTCACGCCGAATAGCCAGCCTCCAAACAAGTACTCATGCTTTTTCAATTTACTCCTATTCCCACTGTAGATCTTTTTTTTTTTTTTTAATTAGCTGGTGTTGCATGAGCTGCAAGCCAACGTGTTAGCAGAAAGTACATGAAACTAAAAGAGAAGTGTAGAACCACATGTTACCTTGAAGAAAAAGGTCTCATGTTCTCAGAGCACTCACTCCTGATCTTCTGTTGTGGCCTGATGTTGGAGGGAAAATTCAGTCAAAGGCCACACGCTGCCTCTAGTCCAGGGGGAAGGCAACTAGGTGCCATGGAGAGCCGAGAGTCTGCAGGTTTTCATTCCAACCAGAAACTACAAACCAAAAAACTACTTAAGCCCTGTCCACATTAAACGGGTAAATTTTGCTGTTTTGGTGAACTGAGATTTTTTTTTGGCCAATACTACACAATTATACTAAACTACGACTGAAATCAAATGACAATGCTGTGTCTGTCTTTTCAAAAAGCCCAACTTTCAGGGTCAGAAAACACCAGATGACGGTGGACGGCAGCTGAAAACAGAGAATTAAAAACTAGGGTTTCAAATTTTCCCAGCTAGGTGCATGTTCACATTTTATATTTGGGTAATGAAAAAATCTGGGGTAAGCTGAGAGAAAAAAAAGTAAATCCGTGCCCTCAGATTAAAACTCCATGCACACGGGTTTGTAAATTGTACCCTCAGTTTATGAACCACGCCAAGGGATTTGCCCTCGAAATCTGAGGACAAGGTTTTCAAAGTATAAATATAAACAGTGCGTCAGCATTTACAGCGTTCATATTTCTGCGCTGATGTTGAATTCCAGCGCTCGGATTTCCACCTAAGATCAACCAATCACAACGTGCGACCTTGTGTAGACTTGCCGCCAAGATGAAATTCTTGAGAAGTTATGAGACGCCTTTTCTTCCCAAAACATGCATCAAATAATGTCAGTTTGTGCTTAGAGACAAAATTGTCATTGAAATAATGCGCTTTTGTGTGGATATGGTCTTAGATACTGAAAGGCCAATGTCTTACCACGGGCAGGGGCACGTGCACACACAAACACACATACACACACAAGCACACAGGAGCTTGAACATCCTAACTAAGAGAAATTTTCCTCTGTACCATACTTGCTATCAATCCTGCATTCTGACAACTTCTGGCTCCAGCCGAGTCTTGGCCCAGGCTTGTGCAGAGATATGTGTTTTCATATTAAGAAAATACTACCAATAAAACGTTCATGTTTTGTTTAAATGTGTATCCAAAATATTCAGATATAGGTTGGCGGTAATTTCCTGTGCTTTTCTCACACCTCAAACGATGATTTCCCAACCTCAGGGAGGAATCGGCAGCCAATTTCTTTTTCTTTAGTGTATCTCACATATCGAAAGATAGTACAATGGTGCCGCGCAGGCATTACAGTGTATGTGTGTGTGCACGCAATGTGGGTGTGCATGTGTGAAAAAACATTCCTTTAAGTGTGTGTGTTTTTCGAGGGCTCCGACCGCCCCTCCTCCCCTGCTCCCCTATTAGCTAGCCTGTTTCAGGTCTAGAGGAGAGCTGATTAGGGGTCCTGGCAGCGAGGGGATTATCACTGGGTCAGACTGTACCCTGCTGGTGTCCACCAAGGAATGCAGGCAAATCAGCCAGTGAGTCTATCAGTCAGCCAGTCAGTCGGTCATGCAGTGAGTCATCCCATCTGCCAGTCAGTCGGTCAGCCAGTCCTTTAGTTTGAGATTAGCTTGGCGTTCAAACGGCAACAATTACTTCATGGGATTTGTGCGCTCTCCGCCTCTGACCATCCAGCTCTCCCTCGCCACTTGGCCTGGTTACACCCATGCCAAAATCTTCGCATTTGGAAGCAAACCCACCTCCTCTTGTCCGGTGACCTGTTTTTTCTTTATTTTGTGGACAGGATATATTCTGTTTTGGCAATTACAATTAATGGACCCATGAAAGAACGCTGGCATTTTCATATGGGAGGAGGAAAAGCCCGACGAGGGAGAGAGAGAGGGGGTCAAATGTAGCACTCCATTTGGTGTTGAGTTACAGCCGTAAATCTAATTAGTGTAACTTAAACATTGGGAGTGGGTAACAAAAGCTGGGAATGAAATCAGGGGACTGAAGTGGAAATAGAAACACAGCCATGGAAGTCGAGCAAGTGCTCCTCTACTAGGAGACGCAGTTTTCTGGGCCTCTGCACAGACTGTCTTGCTGCTTGCGGTCAAACACACACACACACACACATATTACACACTTGTTGCTCTGTGTTGATGACTAAACCATATGTCCATGCATCAAATGTGCTGTAGTTCAGAGAAGCCAGCATAGCTAATGCTTGACTGTCCTTGCAGTTTTATTGATGTCCATGTTCTTCAACCAAAGCGTTTTCGGGTGCCCTGAATGCGCCCTGAATGGTTTATCAAAAGTCCAAAATTCATTGTGGTCAAGCTAAAAACAAGGCTGCCTGTCCTAGTTCTAGACAATAGCGATCCTCCAATCTGGATTTTGAGGCTGAAGGGGCGGATCAGCAATTTCTTTTCTACATGTGTTACATTTGGCACTTAAAAAAAAAAAAAACATCCAAACCAGAAAAAAAAAAACATATTTGGATCAAAACCAGACTCGGAGCAATGGGTTTTCGGACCCATTGGTCCAAAAGCCCAATCATCCGAAAAATGTCCCATTGGACCAAAAGCCTATTAGTCCGACCGCCCGTTGCGCTGAAAACAAATGTCCATTATTCCAAAACCCCAGTTGTCCAAAAAACGTCCATGCCATATATTTGGTTAGGTTTAGGCAGGAGTTTCGTGAGGTGTAGGCTAAGCAGGAGTGGATAGATTTCTCAGCAGGGATGCAAAACTCAGTGTAACACCGGCAGTCACTGAACTCCAACAAATCCAGAATGTGTATTTTCGACGCATTGGGCCTTCAGAATAATGGCTGTTTGTTTTTGGGATAATGGGCCATCGGACTAATGGGCTTTCAGTCCAATAGGACATTTTTCAGACTACTTGGCTGCTGTGTTTTGCATCATCTTCTGCATTTTAGACGTTGATCTATGATCATAGATTTGTTTTCCAGACAATTTAGAAACCACCAGCTGACTCAGTTTGAACTATGATTCGCTGATTTAAATAAGTGGCCTATCCACTGGAGCATCCTTACTTGAATTGATTTTCTACACATTGACTGGGGAGCAACCGATGATACAGGTGGCTTGCTATAAGTATATCTAAAAAAATACAGTTATTAACCTTTGAATAACAAAGTTGTCATTTTCAAGTAGACTGAAGACTACAATATAAGATAATCATGATACAAAATTATCTCTTTTGGTTAATCCTGGTTGTGTAAATGGTGATAGCGCAGTGGGTCAAGTGGAAAGATAGTTTTCAGAGCAAAGCAAGCTCAAATAAATGAACGCATCAGACTCGCTGACTGTGAGCATGAGTGGCTGAGCCTGTGGACTGCATCGCCAGTTAACTTCAGGCAGGTAATCAGTAATCTGTAACACATGACACTTTGAAAGTAAACTTCCCAAGCCCTGGTGTACACATACTGTAACTGTATGCACGCACCTGCACTATAAACTCAGCAGGCTTGTGTGTCAGAGCCAAAAACACTAGCGGGAAGCCATCTCATGACATTTCCCACCCACTGGGGGTGACAAGCCATCCCTGCAGTCCTTTGAATCCCGGGATGCATAACCTATTTTCCCCCAGCGGGACGCCACTTCTCTCCCTTTCATCCCCCTAGCTCTGGAAATGAGAATGACGTTCCATTAGCGAAGGGAAAGAATTCCCCACCTTGGCTAGTGCGAGGTGCAACGCGGAGAGCCAATTGCCTAAATGAAATTCCAGTACGTGATGAGTGGGAAGTGAGAGGCTCACTGGGTAGCCAGACTCATGCAGCTGCAGGCTTGTGTCCCGTCCAAACCCCCGAAACCCACAATCCTCAGCCTCTTTTCTGTGGACCCTTCAAGATCTATGATGTACTGAACGGGTATCAGCGATGCTTAGGTCTCAGCTGCTTATATCCGATGTTGTGGGCTGATGGGTGGTGTCTTGACAGGCCTTTGTGTGTGTGTGTGTGTGTGTGTGTGTGTGTGTTTGTGTACTGTCTGCCTGCGTCTGGCCTAGGCCATTCAACACCTACAGCACTTCCTCACTTACATAATCTGGTTGTCCATCTCTCTCCAAAGCAAACAGCGGGGGTTTCAGGCAGACAACCGCCAAGAGGTTTGGCTGGGGGGCGGGGCTGGAGGGAAACTGCTCAGGCACAGACTGGGGGAGATATGGGAACAACGCAGAGGATGTGTGTGTGTGTGTGTGTGTGCTCGTATTTTGAGTCTCCCAGGAATAGACATATTACTTCAAGTAAGGTAGGTCCCTTGTTGTCAGGGCGATGATGTCTTTTCCTGCCTGGCTGGAGGGCGTAAGGCCTTTTATCTGTGCAGCCACTGGAAACCTCATTTCCTGGTCCAGTTTCCATCCATAGCCTCCGTCCACTCGCTCCCCAGACTCTGCAGGGAGAAGCATGGAGGACGGAGGGGGCCGGGGGAGCCGTGGACGGAATTAGGAGGGAGAGAAGGATGAAAGGAGAGAGTGGGACAAAGAGAAATAGATCGCCCGTTTTGACATTTCAATGAGGGAAGCCAGCCACGGCCGTTTTCCTGCTTTGTGTCAAATCAGGAATTTAACTGATCAATACCGAGGGCTCCTTCGGCTTCATTAGCTACACTCCATTCGCTCATATCTTAGGAATCCCAAAGAGACAAATTCCAACGCGGCTATAACTTGACGCAAACCTCCCATCCAAATGCAGCTCGTGGGCCTGTGAAGATGTATCGAGAGCACACGGGAACAAACCTTGTGAAGCAGGCGTGACTTTAACGCGTGCATACTCTTTATTAATCTTACTCATCTTTGAGCATCACTCCCTAAACACTGCACAGCTGCTTCCTGTTTGTCTACACTTGCATTTAGACTTGGCCTTGTGTCCTATTTGTGTCACAGCCCTGCCAACAGCTGAGAGCCATAAAAGAGGCTGAAAAGAGAGCTGGAGACACGGGGTGAGATAGTGGAATGGTGTCTGCAGCACTACACCACATATCACAAGAGCAGTAGCTGGATTTACATGGACCCTATTAGTCCACTAATAATCAGAATAATAGACCAATCAGAATCAGAAGAGACTGGCCTGATCTGAAGGAATTTTCCAACCCAGCCAGGTTTCAGTTTTACAATCTTACAGGCAACCTGATGGGAGAGTGACCACTGGAGAACATGACTTGGCCTATATTATATTTATATTTCCAACAGATTAGAAGCTTTCCAGCAGGCGGAATGACTTTGCTCATGTCAAAAAAAAGTTGCATTCTGATCAAATGTAGACGCACATCTTATTGGATCACTTTATTTAGCATCCATGTAAACAGTTAAGCTGTAATCTCTAATCCGAATGATTTCAATCAGGTTGAGGAAATATGGCACGTAACCACAGATGGCAATTCTGCTAATAAAGCACAATTAAATCCTAGCAAAGGACTACATTAGCATCAAAGTTATATATCAAGCAAGTTTGCTAAATCATCAATCCTTTTTGTGTGGGTTTCCGTCGGGAGCTCAGGTTGCCTCCCACAGTCCAGACATGTATGTCAGCTGGACTGGAGATATAATTTGCCCCTAAGTGTGAATGTGTCTGTCCTGTGATGGACTGATGACCAGCCCAGTTTCCCTGCCTTCTGCCAAATGAGTGCTGGGACAGGTTTCAGCACTGAGCCACCCCGTTAGGATAAGCGACTTGGAAAATGAATGAATGATTAAGGTGAATTTCATTTCCAAAGGAAAATAAGACTCTCAATCACCGCAGTTGTCTTTGTTTTGTTGCATGTTAGATTTGGTAAAATCCATGCTGACATGTCTGCGCAGAGTGCTGAGTGCTGATGAGCTGATGGCAGGTCAAACCATTTAGATTGATCACATCTGTTGAATAGTCTGATCGATAGGCTTTGCCAAGCCTGCAAATTTTGAAAGAGATGAAAAAGAACAGGCGTGAACAAGTGCGGCTGTAATTCAAATGTGGCCTATTTTTTTTTATTATTACTGTCAAGAGGTGTACATTACAGTGCAAACATTTCTTTGGCAAATGTACAATACAAATGTCAGATAGGTACTAAATCCACCTTGACCACTCGTTAAGGGACAGTGTAGGTAAAGCATGTTCAGTCTTGCAGAGCAGTGCATTCCATTGACACTTGGGAGTTTTTTCAGGTGGGAATTAAAAAAAGGAGGACTACAATGAGACTAGAGAATAAACATGGAAAAAGAACAAAAATACAACAAATGTATGAATATGATGACTGGTAATGCAGGGAAAAGAGGTCACAGTGCTTTGGCAGCCAAACCTTGGGACACTTGCCAAAATGTATGAAGCATGTTACCGAGACAGAAGACAGACACACAAACACATCTGACCATACAAACACGTTTATGCAAGCGTACGCATACACAGCCAGTAAAACAGACACACATCTGTCCACATAATGGAACAGCATGACTACAAAATGGTAATGCAGGAAGAGCCATGGATAAATGAGAGAAATAGGAAATTGATGGAGGAGAGAAAAGTCCATGCACTGTAAACACACAGATTAGTGTACAAACCTGTGCAGAACATTTAATCACATGATATGATGCCCGTTTGCCGGTGTGACTGCCAGTGACATAATCCGCAGTGCTCTCTCTCCTTGACAATCCCAGTGGAATGCTGAATGGAATATTCCGGAGAGTGCTATTTCGGCTTTTGCGACAGACGCATTCTCGGGACGTTACCGCATAAAGAAAACAATGGAAAAAGAACACTGCAGCTGCGGCCGCTACACGACGATTAGGAGCGAGGGAAAATAGGAAAACAAAAACACGTGACTTGTGTTCCTCTAAATCGAGCCAGTGCATGGGATTGACTTGAGTGGTGTTTGTCTATGAACAGTACACGCTGAAAGGCCAAGCAACGGGAGTCGATGGAGCAAACCTGTCTGGTCACTGAAAACAACAACACAGCCGACTGACACTGTGTCTCCACCCCTTTCTCCCTTCCTTCCTCACACGCACACGCACATGCACGCACGCACACACACACACACACACACACACACACACACACACACACACACACCTTTCCTTCCCCCGTCATATGGCTTCCATTACAGCGGAATGAGGGTCAGAGGGCTAGAGCAGCCTGCGCTTCACAAATGCCTGGCCAAATGACGTCACCCCGGTCTTGCAGTCCTTTAACACAGCAAAGAAACACCAAGCCGGGGGAGTATTCCTACCCATATCAATTCTAAAAGGCAGAAAAACAATCGGTCACACATGTGAGTTGAAAACAAAACAATGAACGACGAGCAGGAGTCGGAGTGAACGCCTGGACAA
The DNA here is from genome assembly GCF_902150065.1 of Myripristis murdjan. Classification (NCBI taxonomy): domain Eukaryota; kingdom Metazoa; phylum Chordata; class Actinopteri; order Holocentriformes; family Holocentridae; genus Myripristis; species Myripristis murdjan. Next base: position 22,512,776 of record NC_044001.1, on the reverse strand, counting down.
AGGAATGCATGCAAGCGTGACCTTGTGTAAACTGGAGCTGGAGAGCTGCAGCTCCAGAGCAGCAGAGAAAATGAGGCAATAGATCAGGTAGGAGTCCTTCAATGGTGTGTAGTCTATGGACTAAAGACTATACGGAGGGGGGGGGGGGGGGGCTGTGAGCAGACACTTGGGGCCAGAGGGAGAATACTGCTGTGGTAGACTTCGCAGTACCAAGGCTAAATCCTGACCTTATTATAACACATTCATACAGAATTTCTTGGCTAAACATGTGTTACTATGCAATTTTTTTTTAAGTTATCAAGTTATACATTTGGCTTTAGAAGATTGAGGAAAATACTGGAAAAATGTTCACGTTAATACAGTGGTAAAAAAAAAAAAAGACTGTTTTTTTTTTTTTGCTGCTTTTTGAAAGCAAAATGCAAGTCTGAAAAAAGCGCTCAACATTGCCAAGAGCTGGTTCGGGTGTCCTGCGATGGGCCGTGCCACGTGGGTCCAAGTCAAGTCAAGGGACAGGCCAGCAAATACATCAATCCCATAAGTGTGTTAACTAACAAGCTGTCCGTGGAGACAGAGAGAGAGAGAGAGAGAGGCAATATTCAGTAGACATTGTTTTTGCATTACAAAAGTTTTTGTAGGGCTTCACATTATCTTCATATGTAAGCATTTTTTATACAAAAGGGAGAAAAAAATACATATTCATAACATGATATAAAGCACCATAGATGAAAGGATGAAGTAACTCTATTCATAAAATGTCTTTTAGATTGAATAAAAAAAGATTCTCTCAATTGTGATTTACCATAAAAAGGCATATAAGGAGTGTATATAGATTGCTTTGCATATTGTTAATAAACAAAAAAACAATACTTTGAAGGTTTGTATTTAGTGATTAAATCATTAATAACAAATAAAACGGGGAAATAGCACCAGTTTTTCGGCATCTCTAACCTGAGAAAGTTTTGTGAGACAACAAAATGGCCGCCACCTTTCAATCGACTTCCCTTTCCTGCTTGACGACGGCAACTGGCCCTGTGTTTCGTCACCACGTGTTAGTCGCAGGGGTGAGAACACAGCGGCTGGTGGTAACACTTCAGAGGCCTCAGCGGACTCCCTGTCTGGGACACCCAAGCAAGTAGAAGAGGTTTGTCCATCCGTTTTTCAGTCCGTCCATCCATCCATCTATCCATCCGTCAGTTTCAAAATAAATCCATTTAGTGAGTGCTGGCTCGTTGCCAGTGGATTTCAAACCAAGCCTCACGCTGTTGGCCTTGGAGGGTGTAACAATCACAAAAAAACAAAACAAAAACAAAACAAAAATAAAAACAAAAAAATAAACCCTCCCCGGATAAGATAAAACAAAACAAAACAGAACAAATTAAAACAAAACAAAACAAAACAAAACAAAAAACCAGAGGCTATTGGGTGACGATGGCTGCGGCTTAGCACACCTTTAAAGAGTCTCGTCCTCTCTCTGGATCTCTGCGTGAGTGTGTGTGTGTTTCAGACACTAGGGCATGTTGGTTGGGGGGGTCCTGAGAGTTACTGGTGGCGGGTGTCCCCTCCATGCCTGCTCTCAGCATCTGCCTGTGCCAGGCACACTGGGCAGCAGGCGCCTTTTAGCTTGACGGGCCTTTTGCACTTGGCTGGTGGACAAGACTCCACAAAGCAGGTCACCTGGGCGTCCTGGAGGGCATACAGAGGCAACAGCTCAGTTACCTTATTAGATTAGACTGGAGGAAATTTTAATGATCCCTGTGGGGAAACTGGGTTGTCAGGGCAGAGAAATTAGGATACAGCAAAGAAACAATAGGATAAGAAAAGTAAGAGCGAGAAGAGGAAGGTATTTAAAAAAAAAAACATATTAAGCAAAATATATGAGTTTTACACCATGGATGCAGGATGGGCAAAGTAAGCAGTGGAACATGTTGAGAAAAAGAATGGATATGCAAAATGTGTGCTCATGTTACAAGGTCTGAGCAGGGGTGTGTGAGCAGAAAAGTCAGGATATACAGATGTGTGTTGCAAAAAAAAGATATGAGACAAGATATATTAAATATATCCACCTTACAGATGGAAAGTACAGAACATGTGGATTTCCATATGTGCATTATGAGCTGGTGATTTGTTTGGCCGCTATCTTGTGCTTTTGCTTGGTAGGGAGATTAAACAGCTATACCCATCACAGGCCTTGGGTAAGATGCCTGACGATGAGGCCAAACGGAACAAAGAGGTATATTGTTTTTGTGGAACAACAACATGATGTGTTGAGCCAGTCTGCTCTCTCCCAGACAGTTTCTCATTGTGATTTTGCCTGCCAAATTTGATTACTCCGAAAAGTCCTCCAATTACAGAGAGGGGGTGGGAGGAGATTGTTTGGGAGAGGAAGTGCGAAAGAAAGAAACAGACAGGTGTACAAACAGATGTGGCAATATATTTCGGGGTGGGAAAGAAATGAAAGGTTAAGTGGGAGAGAGAAGATTGACAATTCAAAGCGTGCCAGGTTTGGCATGTGGGTGCCGTCACCTCTGCCAGCGGTTGGCACAGAAAGAGCGTCGGAGATAAAGAGTTGAAAGCCAGAAAACTGGCAAACGCACACAAACACACAGTACGCAGTGAGTGGTGCCAGGAGATGGGTACTGCCAAAAGGTGCTGGAGGAGGTGAAACACTGGCAAGAGCGCTGGGCCAGGGAGAAAATGGGGCATTTAAAAGTGGGCAGACTGCTGGCATAGAAATGGGGAGCGCAGGCTGACGGAGCAGCCTGTCTGCAACGAGCAAAAGGTGTGGGAGAAACATGACACTGAGGTACGATGAGCTTTTGAGAATGTGAAAATTAAGTAAAGTTGGTGCGGTGAGCATGTATAGGAAAAAGCAAAATGGTCAAAAATTGGAATTGTGTACAGGGAGGAAAGGTATATCTTCAACCTACTCTGCATTCACATGTGGCACAGGGGTCCTTTTTCCACCTTGCTCCATCCTTCCACTCGCGACCCTCTGTATCAGTGCAGTCTGTCTTGCTCAGACGGGCTTCAAGTTTTTTAATCTGCAAACATGAGAGACAAACTAACTGTGAGAAATATTTCAGCTCTGCTTTGATTCTCTCTCTGATTGCAACTTCTGGTATGTCTTCCAAAACATGAGAGGCGCATGTGCCAAAAGTTAAAACAAAGGTGCAGCACACTGACAAGCACTGTACAGGTGATTGAACATTCATTGTTATGAACATGAACAAAGACTCTTACCCCTCTGCCTTTAAAGGGCTGCAGCACACCAAAGCACAAAGCCAGGATGCATCCACAGGAATTAACTGTACCACTAACAGCTTAATGAAAAACATGCCTGTGTGTATGGCAGTTAGACAGTGTTCCATGAGCTAACCCAGACCAAAGTTTCTCTACGCAGACATGGCACGCATACATGTAGCATGTTTTGCTCTTTGCTGTGCTCATGACGAATGGAGACTTCTATAGGTCATTTTTATTCATTGTTCCTATTTTATTCAAATAGAAACAATGAGATGCTTCAAATGTGTGCTGTACTTAAAAGCATAAAGTAAGCATTTTTGCCAACAAAACATCAATTTTTAAGCTGTTAGTTTGCCATCTAGATAGTGTTTGTGCTGTTGTCCCATACTCAAAACGCTTTTCCTTCTGCTCTTTATGTACTGTTTATTGTTTCATTAGTATTATTATTAGTATTAACTGCACAGACTAGCGTAAGTGTATTTCTCAAGTAGGTAGGTTCTTGAAGGACAGCCAATCAGTGTAGTTGTATCACCAGCCAATCTTGCCATCCAACCACTTCTCAACCTAAACGTTCTCAGAGAGAAAACTCGAAAAGAACTACGTCTCACCTTACAAAAATTACTGTGCTCATGAGTTTGAACTTAAGAGGAAGAAAATAATGAAGTACTAAAGATTACAGACCAATAAAAGTGGGTGGCAGACAGTAAATGTTTTTAAGATGGGTGTTGCTTTATAACACACATGAAAAACACAGAACATTTATTGGGTTGACATTAGAGACACAGTAGTATGTCTGTGTGTGTGTGTGTGTGTGTCGGTGTGTGTGAGCATGTGTGTGTATGTGTGTGCATGTAGATGTGTTAAGGATACGCACCTGCTTTCGTAAACTTGAGATTGTCTTCTGCATATCAGAAACAAAGTCCTGGAAGTCGGTGATTGGCAGTTCAGTGCTTGGTTTGGAGGTCACAGTGACATTTACGAACTTTTCTCTGGCTTCCTCCTCTGGGCTGCAATGAGGAAGATATGAATAAACAGATGAATAATTCATTTTTATGTATTTTTAACTTGGCTTCCAAAATTAATTAATAAAAACTTTCCACTGCTGGCTGCATAATAGGTCACATAAACAAAGGGCTTTTCGATCATACATTACTCTTATGATGTCCCTGATGCTGCAGTGTCTTTTTAACCCTATAAAGCCTGAACTATGAAAGAATTGGCAGAAAATTCCAGTTTTTTTTAATTGAACCCTTTATTTAGTCATATAACAATCTATCTATCTATCTATCTATCTATCTATCTATCTATCTATCTATGTATATATATCTATATATCTATATATCTATATCTATATCTATATCTATATATAGATATAGATATAGATATATAGATATATATATATATGCAGTACAGGCCAAAAGTTTGGACACACCTTCTCATTCAATGCGTTTTCTTTATGTTCATGACTATTTACATTGTAGATTCTCACTGAAGGAATCAAAACTATGAATGAACACATGTGGAGTTATGTACTTAACAAAAAAAGGTGAAATAACTGAAAACATGTTTTATATTCTAGTTTCTTCAAAATAGCCACTCTTTGCTCTGATTACTGCTTTGGACACTCTTGGCATTCTCTCCATGAGCTTCAAGAGGTAGTCACCTGAAATGGTTTTCACTTCACAGGTGTGCCCTATCAGCGTTAATTAGTGGAATTTCTTGCTTTATCAATGGGGTTGGGACCATCAGTTGTGTTGTGCAGAAGTCAGGTTACTACACAGCCGACTGCCCTATTGGACAACTGTTAAAATTCATATTATGGCAAGAACCAATCAGCTAACTAAAGAAAAACGAGTGGCCATCATTACTTTAAGAAATGAAGGTCAGTCCGGAAAATTGCAAAAACTTTAAATGTGTCCCCAAGTGGAGTCGCAAAAACCATCAAGCGCTACAACGAAACTGGCACACATGAGGACCGACCCAGGAAAGGAAGACCAAGGGCTCTAGTTTCGCAGACCAGGCGAGGCGGGGGCGTAGCGCAGATGCGCTTCGCCAACTGGCCGTTCTCGGTGGCGCAAGTACTCCGCCGTCCCTCCTACCGGCGCAAGGGAGGAGAGAAGGCGTGGAGTGGGTTTGACACAGCCGATTCACATGTAACCAATCAAATGAGCCCCTGTCCTTGCCTTTAAAATGCGCTGCGCGAAGGCGTAATGAAAGTTTACACAGCTGACATGGAGGTCTATTGCCGCAGGCGGAGCGGAGCCCAGGAGACAGGTGCGGAGCGGAGACCGGCGAGCAGTGCGGACACGTCACCAAAACCTCACAGGCAGGCTTCCGGAATGTCAGGAACATGAACGATGCAATAAATACCGAAAAAAAAACACTATTCGATGCTACGATCACAATCACCACATACATATATCTCCATATCAACTGTCCCGTCACAGCTGATGTCAGATCAAAGGAGATTGGCACCGTTTGTGCTGATTGTGAGGTTTTGGTGATGTGCGCCAGCCAGCCAAACTTCCACTGCGCCAGCCCCGCTCCGCCTTGCGCTGAAAGTAGACGTGGTTTCAGATGGTGAGCTTTTGGCGGACCTCGGCGAAGCCTTTTGGCACGAAACTGTCACTGCGCCAAGCCGAATCTGTCGGCACCTCCCCCCGCTGCGCCGCCACTCCCATATCGGCGAACCTCCGCCTGCGAAACTTGGACACTGTCCGCCTCAGCCGTTTCGCCGGTCGAAACTAGCTCTGCGCGGGGTTCGCCTCACTGCGCCACCCCGCGCTGCGCCGGGAAACTAGAGCCCCAAGAGTCACCTCAGCTGCTGAGGACAAGTTCATCCGAGTCACCAGCCTCAGAAATCGCAAATTAACAGCAGCTCAGATCAGAGACCAGATAAATGCCACACAGAGTTCTAGCAGCAGACCCATCTCTAGAACAACTGTTAAGAGGAGACTGCACCAATCAGGCCTTCATGGTCAAATAGCTGCTAGGAAACCACTGCTAAGGAGAGGCAACAAGCAGAAGAGATTTGTTTGGGCCAAGAAACACAAGGAATGGACATTAGACCAGTGGAAATCTGTGCTTTGGTCTGATGAGTCCAAATTTGAGCTCTTTGGTTCCAACCGCCCTGTCTTTGTGAGACGCAGAAAAGGTGAACGGATGGATTCTACATGCCTGGTTCCCACTGTGAAGCATGGAGGAGGAGGTGTGATGGTGTGGGGGTGTTTTGCTGGTGACACTGTTGGGGATTTATTCAAAATTGAAGGCACACTGAACCAGCATGGCTACCACAGCATCCTGCAGCGACATGCCATCCCATCCGGTTTGCGTTTAGTTGGACCATCATTTATTTTTCAACAGGACAATGACCCCAAACACACCTCCAGGCTGTGTAAGGGCTATTTGACCAAGAAGGAGAGTGATGGAGTGCTGCGGCAGATGACCTGGCCTCCACAGTCACCGGACCTGAACCCAATCGAGATGGTTTGGGGTGAGCTGGACCGCAGAGTGAAGGCAAAGGGGCCAACAAGTGCTAAACACCTCTGGGAACTCCTTCAAGACTGTTGGAAAACCATTTCAGGTGACTACCTCTTGAAGCTCATCGAGAGAATGCCAAGAGTGTGCAAAGCAGTAATCAGAGCAAAGGGTGGCTATTTTGAAGAAACTAGAATATAAAACATGTTTTCAGTTATTTCACCTTTTTTTGTTAAGTACATAACTCCACATGTGTTCATTCATAGTTTTGATTCCTTCAGTTAGAATCTACAATGTAAATAGTCATGAAAATAAAGAAAACGCATTGAATGAGAAGGTGTGTCCAAACTTTTGGCCTGTACTGTATATAAAATCAAAAAATATGTTATTACAAGACCTTTCTGGTGTATGATATATGATATGTACTTGAAGTGCCAATGGTATGGTCCAGGGTGAACAGGGGAAGTGTTCAAAGGTATACAAAAGTATTTTGGTCAAGTATTGATTAAACTGAAAATGAAAAACAGAATTGAAATGTGTATCATATATGATACAAATGGCTTTATAGGGTTAAAAGTTTGACATCTATGTTTCAATTATACATCGAGGAATTGTAAATATATGGTGCCAAACAAACAGATGGTGACCATGGGAACTTTTACAGATCTTTCAATATTTGACATATACAACTCACTATGTGTGCCACCCTGTGTTACCTGGTGTCCTGGATGCTGTTAGCAGGTCTATCCTTTGCATAGCTGTAGTCAGTGGATCTGCGTCCTCTGAAGTGATAGGACAGGGCATTGAACTGACCCTTTGTGCGGCAGTCTGGAGGGGTCAAACACACCACCACAACACGATGCAGTTAACTGAGAGAAACAGAGTCCCACAAGTTGAGAAGAAATCTAATGTTACTCCAGCTGTACAATGTCAACAGCTTTTCAGAATCCAGTTATATTTTCTGGTTTAATATGATAAAATAGCCAGAACAAATACTTACTTACCATCTGACATTAATAATAATGCATATAGGGGAGATAAGGACACTCTTCTCCCCTAGCAGAACATACCACAACCAGAGCCAGTGTGTCCACAAACATCCCACTTCAGAGTGCTGATCACAGACTCTGCCTCACCCACATGCTGCCATCACACACCGTGCCCAGATCAGAGAGATAAGAAGTACATGCACACATGAAAATCACCCTGTTCAGAGCTCCCATACACACCTGAGGCATGCTGTGCACCAGCAAGCACATGAAGCGGCTTATCATTGAAACAGGGCAGTTCAGTGTGGCCAGGCCCTGCAATTAGGTGGGCTGCACCTTTAACTCTAAAAGCCTTGAAGCCTGGTGCTTAGCCTCAGAATGCCTTTGATTTACCAAGCAGCGGGCCGTAAAAGACAAAGACGATCTAAAAACAACAAGACATCCTATCTCATGCTGATAGACACACATGAGTGCACAGAAGCACGCTCACACCCCGGTGCACTGCAGACACATACACACACACACACACACACACACACACACACGCACATGCACACACATACGCACACACGAGGTCTCAGTGGTATGCTCTCTCCCTCTCTTCATTGAGCCAAATAAAACTGTGAATCTGCCTACAGTTTAGTTTTGCCTGACAGACACACAGAAACAAGCGCCTTAACCCCCCACCCCACCTCCTGTCTGGCAGGATACTCTCTGTTTATTAGCTTAGCTCTTCCCTTGTTCATTTTGTAAAGGAAGGGTGAACATCAGGGTCAGGTTCTGGGATGAAAGGAGAATGATTAAGAGGCACCATGTGCTGGTTATTAAACTGCTGCTCAGTTTTGTCCCAGAATATTGTGGCTGACTCTAAGAAGACAACGGACCACAAGATGTGGAAAGCTCATTCAAGTTTAACACAATTTATTGGAAATGGAAACCAAACATGCACAGACCCCATCTTCCATTTAATTGCACAGTGCTGACATATTTCATATAACTGAATCAGATAAAAACATATTTCTCAGCCATCTCCCTAAATTAGGGAAACTTTTCATCCCAACTGTAGCTCAGTACCCTGTTGAATTGACACACAAGCCAAACCGCCTCCAGATGTACATAGATTGGCCTAAATCATTCACTCAGTAGTTTTTTTTTTCAGACATGATTTAAGATTGCCATTGCTGCTGTCAGATCAAAACCACAAAGCTGCAAAAAAGTATGTTTTTTCCCAAAGGAAAACAGGAATGCTGATTTTCTAATCCACATCTTTATATTTTTTTTTTTTACAAAAGACAGTGTGCCACTAGAAAGTACCCATTCATCTGAAAGTGCTAATTATTGGCAAGTGTTAATCGTGTGAAATTTTATTAACTTGGGTAACATTGGTGGTTTGGAACCAATTGTGAAATCTTAGGTATTTGTAGGTACAATCTGTGGTGTAAAGAGTGGCCAATGCCCATGTGACCTGAATGCTCTTTTTCACTCAGTGCTGTATGCATGACCTCACCAGTGATTCAATGGAAAAGGTCTAAGAGACTGTGGCAGTGTGTTTCACACACAGTGGGCACTAAAAAGCCATATTATGTCTTATAAGCTCCACTGAAAAAGGCCTTATGTTCTCCATCAACCACCCAGAAGAACCTGGAGCAGGTCTGAGTGTTCAAGGCTTTCAGGGAACATTAAACCTATGTAAAAACATTAAACATAAAAACCAGTCCAGTATAAGAAACCTGAGCCTTATTTGTGGCCTATCCAGGCTAATCTAGTAATAGCCAAACTCTGTATTCCAGCTGAGAAGATTCCCATCTGAGTCTAACAACATAATTAATTCCCTCACACTTTGGGTTTGTTCAGAGCTCATTGCCAGGGTACTGTATTCACTGCGTAAAATATCATTGTAAGGCATGCAGTCCCTGTGCTGTGCAAGCCAAAGTAGTTTATTAGATTGTGCCTTGTAATCTCGACTATAAACTCCTCCCACATGTTGTCCCGTGCACAACTGATCATATCTCCAAATCAGTGATACAAGACAAATTGTGACTGAGGACCCTCATGCTGGTATAATTCAGCGGAGGATGCGTCTTCATTCATTTCCTTTTAGCTTTGTCAGCTGCACCCACGGGGAGGAATGTTTAAACTTCCAGGCCTTAACACCAAATACCATCTCTAACCCCTACAATTAGAGGGAAATGTCTGTGAAAAGTACAACATTGGTTATGTCATGAATGTTATGTTTAGGAAGCACAGATCCCCTGTGTTTGAGTGGAATGGAAATCCAGCAAAGTAGCACTTGCCTGACATTTGGCTTTAAACTTTACACAGATTTCAGGACAAGACTAAATCAGTGTCTGACAGAGAAAAGCTTTGCCTTCCTCAAGGCCAAAGAAATGACCTCAGACTCGTTCTCTACAGCCAAAATTTTCATTAATTATGAGAAGCCTGAAAAATGTTCTCTTTTATTTCTTCCCTTTCTCATGTTTTAGTCTTAATTTCATATACAAGCAACGTCCATGCAGAGAGACAAACAGGACATTGTAAATTGTAGTTTATAACCTGTTATTATTTCATCAAAGGGTCAGGATGTTGTATGGCTTTCATCTTACAAAACAATCTCAATACTGAACCTGTGTAAGCCAGTGGATGAGACGTCTAAGTAACTTCCTGTTGCTGTTGCTGCTTATTTGTCACTGAGGACTAGGCAACATGAAGAGAGATGTAACTACTTGAGAGAGGTGGCAGACATAGTAGAAAGAGGACTACTATGCACTAATTCTATGAGACTTTACCTTCACAGCAGTCTTGCCACATGCGTAGGTCAATCTTGGGGATATCGTCACAGCTGCCATAGCCATGGGGCAGCTCAGCCACAGCGAAGACGTCCTGCTGGATGCGGGTGATGTTGTCACCGTTGTCGCACAGCACCCGAGTCAGAGAAGTCTGCTTCAGCTGGGTCAGCTGGGCAGGAGTGAACACGCCTGGGTTTTCATACCAGAACCTGAAGATAACAGAAGAGGAGGTGGTAGGAGGAGAAAGTGAATGATACTTTGCTTTTATGTGATTGTTCTCTGATCGCAAAAATACTGTAATAGCACCAATGCCCTCAGTTCTATGTTTTTCGGTTGCTTGCAAGTTTTTTTGTGTGAGAATTGAGCACATTCTACTGTGAGATTAGGATAACCTAAACAACTGAATAATTACCTATAATTGTTCTTCTCACAGAGGCACAGAGTAAATACACACACTAACTAACTATCACTCACAAGTCCTTACTGTGCAATGTCAAGTTTCTCATTAATGACAAAATTAATAATTCTTTATGACAAAAACCAGCAGGCAATACCCATAAAAGTTACTGACTGGAATGACTGGCGATATGCTTTAAGATGCCCGAGTATCTGTGAATGGGGATGTGTCATGATCTTACCTGTCACCATCTCGAAGGCGTCTGAACTGTGTTGCCAGCAGACACATGAGGGTGGGCCCCAGCCTGCTACCAGGGACCAGGTCTTCAGCCATCAGGGCAGGGAACAGGTCAATGTTCAGAGGAGTGCCATACAACCTATCAGACAGGGAAATAGTGAGGCAAAAGACAACTATTTACAAGCTTCACAGTGGCAGAGTGACACTTCCCAGAGGTGACGACATAAGTCAAAACAAGATCTTTATATTTCCTCCGGATGAAGTGAACCCTTGATAATGATGAGGTTGATGCTGAATACCTTATTGTTCTGATATTACTGAAGAACTAGTCTCAGTCCAGGCTATGGACTATGCTTAAAGTTGTTCACATTCAACATTTTAGTAATCTATGCTTTCCTTACCTTTGCAGTTTCTCTCTGACACTGGGATTCTTGATCTCATTCCTCAAATCATCAAAGGTCTGCGCCGAGGTTAGGTTACAGAAGGTTCTGTAATCATTATATGGTGGTATACCATGATCCCTCCCTCTCTGTATATTCATGGCTGCCAGATCTAGTGCAACAGCATGCGCCATGGAAAACAACCTCTCTGTCAGTTCAGTATTCAGCAGCTGTGTTGAAACACGCATTTTCCCAGCAACTCCAAAGAGCCCACGGAGAAGTGGATCAATGCCGCCCTCGTTGACAATACGGAAGGGAGAGAAGAAAGCCCGGTGTAAGGAGATGTGGCCCTGGTGGATGGGCTGGAAGTCCTGGTCCAACCTGTAGAGTATGGGGTTGATGAGGGTGTGTCCGAAGCGGAAAGCGGCAGTGGCAAAGGCATTAAAGATGCCAGCATTGACATTGGGGTCATATCCGCCATATGGCCCCATCATCTTCATGCCTGCCTCACCTAGAATCTGGGGGATGGGAAATGAAATACTATAGTGGTTATCCATATCAATATTGCTGTCTTTACCATTACATTTATCATTACTGACAACTACCTTGGTCTTCATTAAAATAATCACAGAAAATGATCTGAAAACAGAACAGTTAAATTGAAAGCCCTCACCTTTGGCAGCCAGTGACTATAGGTGATGTGTTGCATCTGAGCCCCCACTATCTTCCTGGCCTCGTGGTAAATAGTGTCCCCATCCCAATGGGGGTTCAGCCTCAGTAGCTCTGTGGCTATGCGGTTGTGTTCCCTGAACCACACAGTGTGCATGGAAGTAAGACCGAGCTGCTCATTGGCACGGTGGTCCCCAGCCAAGAAACAGGGAATTGGACTCTCATTTTCATCACGCATACACTCTGTTGGCGGTCCAGTGGCAAATGGCAAAAGTGGCTTCCCTGTTCGCTGGATGATACCTTGCCGAAGCAGTCCCCTTTGGCTGGCTAAATCACGGATCTCTTCTGATTCATGCCGTGAGCTGCCATAGACGTTTGAGGCATCAATGTAGGAAGTCAACTGGTTGATCTGCTCCCGTGGGTATACGCTGTTCATGAGGAGTGATGTCATCCCACTGCCACACACTGGGGTGGATCGTACAAAGAACATGCAGCGGGCACCGCTTCGCAGCTGCCGTGGGTCATTGGGTGGGAACTGGATTGGGAAACATGGAGGGTCATTGGTGCAGACCTGCGTGCACAGCTGGCCGTCAGAGAATCTCGACTGGCTGAGTGCTGCCACTGTTGAATCCAAGTCATGGTCTAGGAACTGACCCCACTGCATTAGCATGTGTGTGTAGCGGTCGTCGGGGGTGATGGTCTCGGTGCCAATCATGGTGGTGGACACCAGCCTTGGGAGTGGCAATCTGTATCCGTTATGCAGCCGATCGGTGGCACCTCTTGGCAGATTAAACCCATTATCATAGACAGATTTAAGCAGCCGTTCAAAGGCCGTAAGGGAGGCACCCCACATAGGGTGCTGCAGGTTGTTGCAGGTGCCGTCATGGGTACGGTACTTCTGGTGAAAGCAGATGTCAGAGCAGTTATTGAAGCGGCGGTGGGCTGTACAGCCGGATAGGTTGGCAATCACATCCAGGAAGTGGGGCGAAACCAGGTCATTGTAGCGGAATGCTGTTGGGTGGGGGGTGGGGTTGTGAAATTAATACAGAGCTAAAACACATTATCAAACCTATCACTACTATCCACCTTTAAGTGCAAAAATCATCAGATCAAAGCCCTAAAAATAGAATAGTCTAGTGTTTTTATGATTCACATATTGAATACTTTTAGTGTAGACACAATCATGTCTTGCTGTTGGCTCAGGGAGTGGAAAGAAAACTCCAATCCTGAAGGCACAGATTGCAGTGTTTAACTAACCTGCCCAGACTTGCTTTGATATGCAAGAGCTCTTGTGCAATAGCTTCAATGTGCTTCATACTGTAGGTGTGTAGCAGGTGTGTGTCTATGTATATGTTTGTTGTGAACTATCAATATGGTGTGAGGATATGTGGCATACCTAAATGGAGGTAAGATAAGAATTCCTGTTGACAAAATGAAATGGCATCAAATGCTACAAGCCCTATCTCTCTCTCCTCCCCTTCCACATTTTCTCAAAGGAAACAGTGCCAGAACAGTGCCAGCCAAACTCATCTTGGCTCTGGTGTGTATATGTGTTTAGTTTTATACATGTATGTGTGTGTTTGCTGCACTTGTGCGTTTGGTGGAGAATGGGGAAACTGCGGTGTCCCCTCCCAGATCAAGTAGAGATACAATAAAAACAGCATGTTTGTTTTTGCTGACAGGCAGAAATCCCTCTGTGAGCTTGGTTCGGGGCCAACGCAACAATGAACACTTGGTTGTTGGCATAAGTAATGAAAACATTGTCTCTCTCTCTCTCTGGTTATATTTCACACTCCTCCTCTATCTCTCGCTCTCTTTCTCGGTCTCCAATACCAATACTGAGGCTTATCATTATATTGGTCTTCTCCTTCATTTTTCCCTATCTTCTACCTTCAAAATTTCACATTATTCCCCTCTTTCTCATGTGTCACTTGAAGTTTTCTACCTTGTTTCTTTCTCCTTTAACTCTGACTAGATTATCTTAAGCATAGTACAGTGCCAAGTATCAGACTAACTTCTCCAACAGCTAGATTATGTACACCACTAGACCAATTAACCTCTGTGGTTATTAAATTTAACCCCTCATTAGAGTGCATGCTTTCATATACCATAAAGTTAAAATACTGGGTACTCCACTTTTCTTCCTTGGACCGCTGGGTATCTCTCCATGCATAAGCTAATGCACACAAAGACAGATGCATATCCATATAAACACCCACAGCAGCTCACCATCTCCCAACCCACCCCACATGCATGCATGACTGAGTCGATCCGTACACAAACACAGCATGTTAAACTTTGTCTTGCCAGAGCTGTGTTCAGCGTGGTTTTAGATTAAGTGTTCTGTGGTGTGACACAGCGCTAGTAAAACTGTTTATGGGCGCCTAGTCAACTGCTCCATGATTACGTCTCTAGCCCTTGGGTTATGCTAGAAAGAAAATGGCATACAGATGGAAGACTTATCCACAGCCAAATATGCTCACAATAACAGGATGATAATTCATAGAGTGGTTGAGGATTGAATTATTGGCTGACTTCTGCTTGGAAAACTGGATGGGACTGAATATAGAGCGGGACACTGGTAGGATGTTACTGTACATATGTCCCAGCTTAATTTCAGATCAAATTAATGACATCTGTCAAAAATAATATCTACATTACTTCAAATAACAAAATGAATAATTACTAAGATGACAGTCCGCCTAGCACATATATATTCATATATGCAAGTTTCTCCCAATCTTAAAGTGGGTCAAATCCTGGAAACTTAATTTGACTTTGTGCCTAGAATTAGCCAAATACTCACCTACTCACCAGTTAACATCATGTAATTTTTTTTTTTTTTTTTTAAATCTAGGCTACATTTAAAGGCACTTAAAATGTATATCACAGTGAGATATGAGATCAGGCTTAAGATGGCAATGCTAAATAAACATAGTTAAGAGGTTTCCACTGGGTGAGTATCAGTCTCACCGGTGCCGTTGGTGTCGACCATGAGACCCTGGTTGACGTGGTTTTGGATGAGCAGCAGGGTCTGCTCGAAGATCTCCCCAGCACGTGCCTGCTCCACCGTGTATGGATCACGTGGGTACCTGAACAGAGCCAGCAACTCGCCTGGGGTACGAGGCTGACTGGAGGGATGGAAGGATGGGGTGGGGGGTGGGGGAGGGAGTGGTGGGGGATGGGAAGGAGGGAGACAGTGTATGTAAGAGAGGCAGTAAAAAAGACAGTGAATATAATCTTAGAGAGTGTGGAGAGAGAGCAAAGGTGGTAAGAAACAAGAAAAATGTGAGGGAATCAAATATGGGTTGAAGAGAGGACAAATTGAAAGAAAGTGAAACAAAAACAGATGAGGCTGATCACAGACTTCATGTTCAAATGACATTCCTTCGAGTAATTTTTTTCCTAGAGGGTGGAAAAAGCAGGCAGCGAGCCTTCTCTGGTCTGCATATCATGAGAGAAAAAACACTTTCCAGAGTGTTTCTTCACTGGGGCCAAAGCAGGTGAAGGAGTTCAAACCATAAAGCTTTCATAAAACATGAACATACAAATGAGTCATTTCACCTATATATTGGATCTACTCCATACAAGTCTGGCTAAGTGAGAGTGTGTGCTGAACATGCTTTTGCTCCCTGTGATCACCGAATTGCTTTACTACCACCTAAACTCCAGCCTCTGAAGCTGTGCCAGAGCTGGACTTAAGGGTGTGGCAAACAATGCAGCCATGTGCCAGATCAACAGGTATCCAGTCCAGGTCGAGATGGTCTCATTTTACAGGCGTGCTTAGATGATGACATAATCCACATTTGAGGCAAGTGGCCACTGAATCAGCCATATTTCATCTGACGTCTTGATATGTTTAAAACATAGAGGTTTTGGGTGAAATCACTCAAACTGGGCAGCACTTTTTTCAGGTACAAAAGCAATACACTCCAATCTGCGACTTCTAACACTAACTTCATTGTAGTACAGCATTATCAAAATATATTTTATTAGTATAGTGTTTTGCAAAACCATCAGTACTTTGCAGAACAGGATTGGGGTTTACTCCTCCCAAGACTGACCAAGGGACAATTTAGCTTTTTTGGAGAAAAAGCTCTGCCATAATTGCATTTTGTGATGACAATTTGAAAAGCTGGTTGTGTACATCAACTCTGTTTCTATAATGATGAGCTTCCATTATTGGCACACAGTACTACTGTATAACTAATAAAAACGTGGTCAGTATCATGCATCTTCTTAAGAGACAAACTTTATCTCGATTATGGAAAGCACTCTAGTATGCCTAAAATCACTAAGAGTTCAACAAAAGCACAAAAGTGTGAACTAATCCGTGTATGGAATATATAAAGGCTATAGCTAATAGGATATAGGTCAAGCATTGTGATTTGATATTATGATTTATTTTGTGCTTTTTGTTTTGTGATTTATTCTCTTACTTATCGTCAACAGTCGAGGCAAAGAGGAAAAACATGCATCCTCTGAATGGCCTAAGTCTCTAGTTTGTGCTTGTAAAGTTTCATGAAGTGGTGATTATCATAAATGTCACAACTGGTCATTTTAGTTTCAGAAAATGGTCTCACTACAATGAAATTGCTGCTATGGGGCAAAATCATAACACATGAATAAAATGGGTCTCATGGAATCCACGAGTCTCAGCTTTCCAGTCAAACCCAATTTATGCAACTCCAAGTCTGTTTAGGCTCCAGCAGGCAAAAAAAAACACCATTTTACAATAGCCAAAAGAACACATTTGTACTGCATGGTATTAGCATAAGGTGGGCTTGACTGCCAAGGGAAGACACGTGGGTGCCCATAGAACCCATTTTCAGTCAGACATCTTGAGGTCAGAGGTCAAGGGACCCCACTGAAAATCACCATGCCAGATTTTGCCTTGCCAAAATTCAGCCTAACTTTGGAGTGAGACTTAGCCCCCTTTCCGCCAGCCTAGCATGACATGCTTGGTGCCACTGGATTCCTTAGGTCGTCTAGTTTCATAACAGCATCTTTACTATTAATCGATTCTGGAATTTGAGAAAATCACTTCAAAAATTGTAAAAAAAAAAAAAAAAAAAAAAAAAAAAAAGAAGAATGTTGTTGATTGTTTTGTCCTTGAGAGAAAACTGACAATGAGAGAGGATGAGGGGGATGAAGACGGAGGGGGGGGACTGATGTAAAAGACAGTATTCTGTGTTCCTAATCCTACCAGAGAACTAACAGCTTCCCAAAAGATGTTCAAAGACTCCAGTGCAATCAGCCAAGGAGGAGGCTGGCTGTAGATCTGTGATTGTCATTAGAAGCTAGCTGGAAATCCCCTTAACTCAATTTAGGTTACCTGTGTGCACTTGTGTGTGTGTATTCTTTCTTTTGTATGTGTCCAGGTGCATGTGTGTGCATGCATGTGTGGGAAGAGTGTATGCATGCGCATGCCAAGAAAAACACCTCTGCTAACCACATCATTCAACAGGATGGGAACACCTATGACTCACATAGCGACCACATATACCTCTTTACTGTGGTAGAGGAAAAAGAGTACAATTAAAACATCAGTACACACACAAAGACACTGAGATGCATTTACTTTTTTCATCTCAGTGACAATTGTCTTGACACTCTGATAGGAAACAGGGAAAAAAAACCAAAACAACAAAAAGCTCTTCTATAAGCAATGCAAAGGCACATGCTTCTTCAAAAGGCAGAAAAGTAGAAAACACTGAGGACAGATTCTCCAAGATTGTGCCACGAGGGCAGGAGATTTTTTTTACATAATAGCAGTGGTGTAGTCTAGTTTATTCTAGTGGGTATACGCGCGCGCACACATGCATGCGCACACACATGCGCATGCATGGCAAGGCATATCTAAAACATCTCTTAGGACACCACCAATGTGACAGTGAACTATCTGCTTCAGAGAAGGTGACCACAAGTCTATTTTCATCTGTGCCTTGTTAATACTTTCACCATTGTAGATAACTAGTGTAGCTGTTCAATGCAGCTAGTCAGAAAGAAAAGTGTAAATCAGACTTAATCCATCAACACTGGCACCTGTCACTCCAAAGTGCCTTTATAGTGGCCTCTTGAGATTCTAGGATGGAAACCCTCTCCCTTGCTTGCCAGACTTGCTAGCGATGATGCGTGTATCTTGCAAGAACACCTAGCA